>NC_045448.1:98784723-98798446 GCF_002776525.5 Piliocolobus tephrosceles
TACAGGTGCCTGCCACCTCGTCCGGCTAGTTTTTTGTATTTTTTAGTAGAGACGGGGTTTCACCGTGTTAGCCAGGATGGTCTCGATCTCCTGACCTTGTGATCCGCCCGTCTAGGCCTCCCAAAGTGCTGGGATTACAGGCTTGAAGATAGTATAATTTTAAGTGGCAAATAGCTGAGTTGGATTTAAAGGTAAACTACACTTTCTGCTTTTGTGGTGATTTGCAGCATCAAGCTATTGGATCTCTGATCACAAGTTTTATTTTTATTGATAATAAGCACGTTTTAACTTTCCTGAATAAGATTACAGACATTAAAGATTGGGTTCTAACAAAAGCCTGAATATGTCATCCATTATTAATGTCAGCAAATTTAAAGTCAAAATCTTTTATATCCTTTTTCAGATGAAGGGATGTTTTAACAGATGACTTTAAAACATGCTCCGGTTGTCATCTTCCAGCTGGAGTTCTGGAGATTTCAGATAAAGTGTCAAACAAACTTGGTACTTCCGAAACGTATTCAAGCCAATTCATTTAGGCAGGGTGCACTCAAGTTTTGGGAGCTCTGTGGCAAAATCATTTAATTTTTGCTACTGATCAGATGTGTAACGTAAACCAAATTTCATCAGAAAGCTTCTTTTTATTGAAAACGCTATTTTTGCTAAGAATGGAGATTATTGATCTCTGGGGATTTCCCTCACTAGAGTCAGGACCTATTATTAAAGTCAGCTAAATATTACGAAAAGCTTTTATTATTAAATACTATGGAGATCTGATAAGATCTGATTATGGTATAAAGTGACTAAAGTACATTTCCATATAAGAGTTAGAATATAACTCATGTTCAGCTCAGCTTCTAAGAGTTTTTGTGTTGTTGTATATTAATTTAATTTGCATCTGGTTTTTTAGCTATGCTGCTAAGATCAGCTTCCACTATTCAGAGTGTGAAGGGCAAAAATTTATGATAATATTTCAACAGGTAAAGGGAAAAAACTCAGATTTACTCAACCTAAGGATTTTTTGACAGGGCGGCCACAGGAGATTAATGTAGTGGTTCTGTTGTCTTGATCTGTTCAGAACCCTTTGTCCCTTCTCTTAGTCAAACAAAATTCCTCTCTGAGAAGGGCCCCATCTCACCCCGAGCCTTCCCCCGCCTTTGCTGGCCATGGGGGAAGGCCCATGACTCATATCTATGTAGTCAGGGCCCTCCTGGGACCCTTGCCAGAGTCATGGGGGAAGTACCATCCCATGGAGGACACGGCCAGGGCTGCAGCAGCATCTGCCCACGCGGCAGAGGTTCATGTAAGGAGTGAAGGGCAGACGTGAGCAGGGAGAGGCTCAGAGAGACAGGCCCCACCTAAGAGTTGCACCCCTGGATCCAACTGTACTTCTCCATCATCTGAGCCAAATTCTCCTTTTCTTTTGTTCCCCTTCAGTTACTTTTGAGTTGACTTTCAGTCACTTCGATTAAGAGCCCTGAAAAATTAAAACCACCCTTCCGCCAGCCTCACTGCTCCTCTCCCAAACCATCCCCCTTAAACGAGCCAAACTGTTGATTCCCATCTGAAAACGTGGTATATATGGGTGAGCTGAAAAGAACACAGTGACAGTTTTTGACCAAGGGGTTTGGGTGCGGGAGTGAGGGTGGTGGTGGTGGTGGATCAGCAGACATAATTTGTAGCTGGGTGGCGTGCACGTTTCCTAAGCCTGAAGAATCTGGCTTAAAATATTTAAAGTCTTTCTGCTGTGCCCCATCCTTAGGAGCAGGGGCTCCCTCTGAACCAGCCAGGGCCACTACAGCAGAGAATGCCACAGTCCTCTGGAAGCTGATCTCAACACCAGTAAAAGAAGACTTAAAATATTTACTGCAAGAGTAATAATGAGAAACCTGTGATGCTGGGAGGCCACATCCATTAAGCCTCACAGACCAACACAACATAGCCTCGATTTTCTGGGGGCTCTCAGAGTTGACTTAGGGTGGGCCCACATGAATTCACTGGGGATAGTATTTTAGGCACAGTGGTCAGAGAAAACTCTGAGAGTGGCTTATGGACTTTTGGGTACAAATCGATTTCAGACAAGGTCCAATTTAAGTCGGAAGAGACTCACGCACAAATGCCATCAGCTAGCTGCTTCGGCTGACACCCATTCCTTTTGTCACATGGAGACTCAGACATGACACTGACTGGTGGCTGAAGATGATGGAACTGGGGGTGTGGCACCTGGAAAGACAGTGACCTTTCCTGGCAGCCGGGTGAGGGCACCAGATGCCGCTGGTCTGGCCCCACCCAGGGTCACAGCACACCTGCCAAGACAGGCAGAGGACAGGCGCTGCTAACGTCCACTTCCGGGAAGGGCATCAGAATGTACTCACTGCTCAACAGAGGTGTACCCGGACGAAGGAGAAAGAGGACTTGCTTACTTTTTCGGAGAGTTCTCTGTATCATTTCTGACTCCTCCCTAGCAACAGATGGCATTTAAGGTGCAAAAACTTTCAGAGAACTCTTAACAGACCATGATGCTCTACAACCCTTCCTGCAACGCTGTCCCTTGGCTCTGCCATGAATTCACACTAGAACACCCACAAATGCCACCTCCGGCTGCACCTTCTTTCTTCATTTCTTCAGAGTCCTCAAGAAGGGTTCTTTGTTCATTTGTTGTTTAATGCTCGGCCTCAGGGAAAGTGTGAAGAACCTATGCAGCCTCCTAAACCTCACAGACTAGTGCGATAGAGTCAGTGACACAAACCCAAGTTGCAGATGATGACCAATGGTGACAATCGCAATAAAGAGGAGGAGGTTAGGGAGGACTTCCCCGAGCATGTCTCTTTCGGTCCCGCAGGGCATGGAGGAGCTCAGGTGAGGACAGGAAGTACACGTGGCAAGGAAGACAGGCTACACCACGGCTGTGAGCAGAAGGACTCGGAGCCATTCAGAGATGTGAAGGAGGTGTTAGGGCTACAGTGTGGAAAGCAAGGGGACAGGGTGCAGGACAGGCCTGGGGGCGGGGGGGAGTGGGGACAGCGTGCAAGCAGCAGTAGGCACCGTCAGCTGATCCCGTAGCTGCAGAGAGGGATCTGGGCAGGGCAGAAGCATAGAGCTCTCCAGCTGAGGCTGGCAGAAACATGTCGAGCAAAGCAAAAATACTCGTCCACAGACCTTTCTCTTCCAAGTGCCCTGCTTGCAGAAAATAATCTCACCATTAAGAACTGTATATGTTTAAGGAGGAAGAAATTCTAAATTCCTGACCACCATGGAGAAAAAGCAGTAAATGCACTCTTGACAGCTTCCCCAGTCTTCCATGTCCCTTTTGGGCACCAACTTCCCTTGCATGAAATCTCAGCCCATCTCCAAAACTGTCCCTTCCGGTTCCTGTTGTCAGGCGTCACGTAGTTTCCTCCCTGCTCTCTGAGGTCCTAATCGACCTTACGAAGTTGACCCAAGAAACTTTTTACCTCTAGTAGTTTAAATGCAGCTTTATCAAACAAAAACCAGGCTGGGGCGGTGGCTGATGCCTGTAATCCCAGCACTTTGGGAGGCCAAGGCAGGCAGATCACTTGAGGTCAGGAGTTCAAGACCAGCCTGGTCAAAAGGGTGAAACCCCGTCTCTACTAAAAATACAAAAAAATTAGCTGGGTGTGGTGGCACATGCCTACGATTCCAGCCACTGGGCAGGCTGAGGCAGGAGAATCGCTTGAACCTGGGTGGTGGAGGTTGCAGTGAGCTGAGATCGTGCCATTGCGCTCCAGCCTGGGCGACAGAGTGAGACTCTGTCAAAAAAAAAAAAAAAAAAAGGGAAGGTAGGAAGGAAGGGAGGGAGGGAGGGAGGGAGACAAAAACCATTATCTTTTTCAAAAGCTTAGCAAATCCCCATCTCCCTGAGGAGACTGCAGGCAACATGGTCTATGGGGAAACAGCACTGGTCTTCCCTCCACAGTAAAATGAGGGTTGATCCCAAAGCTCGTGGAGCACCTTGATTGGTAACCAGCACTACAATAACTTGGTGAAGCACCTGAGAGCACCTTGCCTGTCTAAAGGCCTGCCTCCCGCAGGCTGTGGGAGCGCTCACTGGTGCTCGTCTCACCATCCTCCTCATCTCTCTGTATTTATCTCCCTGGGAAGGACAAACAAAGTCACCATCGTGGCCTCAGATCTGGGCATGGAACAGGCATTCAATGCACATCTGCTAATTAATAAATCCCACTCACTGTCTCATCACTGCAATGTCACATGCACTCATCAGCCCCTCCAGGCCTGTGTCTGCAGCAACAGGCACCTACACTGCCAGGGGTGTGAGTGAAAGTAGCAGGCCAGGATCACCATGAGCAGACCTCCCAAGCACACACTACGCTGACCCTTCTCTGCAGCTATTCCTTCCTCCTTCCTTCCACAAAGACCCTACTTTGTGCTGGGCACTCACGCACCCGTACATCAGTGATGCCGCTCCTAGGATGGAAAGCACTGCTGTCGCTGGGCTGTGTCTGATGGCTCCGTGGTACACTATTTCCCGATCCACCGCAAATTTCCCCAGACTGGAATAACCTAGGATATTTACTTTTTTTCTTTCTTTCCTTTCCTTCCTTCTCTTCCCCTCCCTTTTCTTCCTTCCTTCTTTCCTTCCTTTCTGTCTCTCTCTCCCCCTCCCTCCTCTCCTTCCTCCTTCCCTCTCTCTCTCTTTTTCTTTCTCTTTTTCTCTCTTTCTTTCTTTCTTTCAGACAGGGTCTTGCTGTGTCACCCAGGCTGGAGTGAGGTGGCGCGATCTTGGATGCAACCTCCGCCTCCCAGGTTCAAGTGGTTCTTGTGCCTCAGCCTCCCAAACAGCTGGGATTACAGGTGTGTGCCACCACCCTGGCTAATTTCTATATTTTTAGTGGAGATGGGGTTTCACCATGTTGGCCAGGCTGGTCTTGAACTGCTGACCTCAACTGATCTGCCTACCTCAGCCTCCCACAGTGCTGGGATTACAGGTGTGAGCCACTGTGCCTGGCCTGCTTTTATTATTTCTAGGCATGCATACCCTATAATGAAACACTCTACTGTCTACCATTCAAAATCCCCAAGTTCAGGAAGGGACTGCCACAGGATGGCAGGGAGGAAGGAGCCTCATGCGACAGAAGGGAGTTGCCATCCCTGAGGGAAACCCTACGCAGCCACCCTCCTGGGTGGGGGTTAGGGCTGCTGGCGCCCCTGCCTCCTCAGCCTCCAGCTGGCTGCTCTCTGAATGGTAGGGCAGGGGGAGCACCTGTAGGGCAACTGCTTGGCCCCGTGGCACTGCGATCTCACTGATGGACTTCAGCCCGTACAGGTGGGGCTGAGTGTCTTCTACCATCTCTATGTGCAGGCAGTCCCTTTGCCAGTGGGTGGTGACACCAGGAGCCAGCTCCGAAAGGGAGGTGTTGGGACAAAGGGCCCACCCTGCCGACCACCACACAGGTCCTTGTGTCCAGGGCTCTGAACCTGACTTTCCACTCCAGTCATAAGAAAGCCCATTCCTTTGTGAGCAGGCAGGCAAACAAAATGATGGAATATTTAAACCTGAAAAAAGAAATGGTCTAAAAGTATAGAATTTTCTCACAAATGTGAAAGTCAAATGGGAACACAGATGCCAATGAAGAGAATTAAAAAATTTTTTCATTATAATTTTTAATTAAAAATACATATTTAGTACCTCTCAACACATATACTGGATCCATGAGCCCAAGCGTTTTTGAATATGCAAAAGAGTGTACAAGACGCGGCAAGGATGCGACACGGCATTCTGGAGCGCTGCTTAAACTGTCAATCCACTGGCAAAAGTTCAGTACGCCTGCCGTTCTCCAGGACCACACCTGCTCAGGAAAATGAAACGTGACGAACACACAAAAAAAGACAGCACATTCACCGGGGACTACGCGGGTGGCACGTGGTTGGCAAGGACACAGCCGAACCGTCCTTGCGCCAGCTTCTCAGAACACGCTGGAGCCCAGCCTCTCCGCCTCCTCGTGCTTGCTTTGGCACTTTCTGTAACATCTCTCTGCATCTACATGGCTTCATCTGTAGCACAAGGACACCGCTGGTACGCGTGGGGCTGTCGTGAGGGCCCCATAACGGAGGACGGCACTTAGTGGGGTGTCTGACATGCAGCAGGAGCTCAGGTGATGGCTGCCATTGTGTGTTGTCATCCTCATACCAGTTCACTGTTATGGCTGGGGACACAGGCAGGATTCGGTGTGGCACTTTCTCAACAAGGTGTGCACACACCTCTATCCTCTCTGAAAAGCTCCTGGGGGGTGAGCCTCAGCTCACTTCTGCTCTGAGGGTCAGGAGCAGCTCAGACGTGAGGGCACCTATGAACAGGCTAGGGGAAGCACTGTGGACTCATGAGGGGGTAAGAGAGGAGTCCCGTTTCTCAGGTAAGGGTGGGCTGCGGGGCTGGATCGTATGCTGCTTTGGATGAACAAGGTTACTGAGACATAAGTGCTCTGGAGTGCCTGGGTGCAGTCCACCTGTTCTGTGTTTTGGAGAAGGGCCTTGATGGAACTGGGCTCCAGCCTCCAAACCTGGGCTGTGAGGAACCCACTCCTGGCCTTGCTGTGAGGCAGATCCACAGCCCTGGCCAAGTCGCTGGGCTGGCCTGGGCCTCAACTGCTTCATTTTCATAGAAAAGCGCTGGGTCAGGCTATCGCCTTTCCACAATTCTACAGATAGTGCAAACTATCGACGAACTTCACTTTTTAAACATAACCGTGTATTGTAGGCTTTGAAGAAGAAAAAAGAAAACCCACAGAAGAACCACAAGGAGATCAAGTGGTCCTTTTGGACGCCACACAGCCAACCTTTGTCATTGCTGAATGAACTTTCTTAGCACACCCGGTTAAACATTATAGATTTAGTCAACTTCAATTAGCGGCATTAGAACAAACTGCATGTTTACCACTAATTCATCTCTACTTTAAAAACACCCACTTGTAAATTTCACAAATCAGACAATCAACAACTATGTTCCTTAAAAAAAAACAAACACACAAAACCAAGCAAGATTCCCCATAAACAGCTGCCTCAGCATGGCCTGCGTCCAGGAAGAAACACAGGCCACCCCAGCCTTTAACTTACAAACAGTTGCCCTCTGGGTGGCTCTCACAGCTGTGGGGGTCACTGAGGACAACCTGAGTGTGTGCACAAAATCTGTGAATTCCCAAATGGAAGGGGAAGTTATAAAGCAAAACCCACACCAGCCTGGAGGAGCTGATCACACGGACAGATTTCTGGGCAAAAACTGACGTGAGTCAATGCAGGCGGATGGGCAGAAAGACACCCAACTCCACCCATACTTGCCAAGGTCCATCAGTGACACCAAGGCAGCACGGGCCATGCAGGAGCCCTACAGATGCCCACCTGCTTGCAGGCAGGCAGTTTCACACATCAAGCCAGTAAACGAGCGCTCTCTCCATAGCCTCACACCTGCTTCCAGGAAACAGACACTAAAATGGAATACAGCAAAGGAACATTTTGGACATATGGACAGCACCTAAAAAAGAGAGCACACCGTATGGGTAAATGCAGACAGAAACAGGCTAGGAAGATCGTTCTCTAATTCCCTGGCGTATTTGGTTCACGTTTCTTTATTCGTAAACTTCAAGACTCCCGCCTGAGTAACTCAAGGTAATCAGTTAGGAAGGGGTGATCTTTAGGAAGCTGAAGCAGGGTGAGATCATCTTAACAAGACGCAACCAAGATGCCAGTTTCTGGGAAATGCTCTGCCTGATGTTTTGCCTTTCACCAGAACATGACTGGCTCTCACCAGCCAAGTGCACACAGCATTGTGGATTCCATGCACCCCATGGCAAACTCCACACCTGATTCTCCTTAGTATTTCAAGGGTACGGACCCCACCCTCACTTCCCAGGGTCTCTCCTGCCTTGTCCTCCATTAGAAATCTTTTTAGACAATCCGTATCTATTTTCTCTTGAAATATCCTCCCGCTAATCTGTTGTGGTTTGTTTCACATTTTTGGTTCTAAATATTTGGAAGCTATTGATACACAAAAACAAACCCACATTTATTTTGGGGTGTCTGGCACCACAACTACTGCCGAAGATTCCATATTATGTGGGCCCTTCCTATTATGAACAATCTCGCAAGACAGAATTTTAATGAATTCTAAATTCTGATACATTATATTTAATTCATGTTCATACAATGGCAAATTGTACAACAGAGACATGAAAAGTAAACGTGAAGTGTTAAATGCATCTCTGAGAAGCCACAGAGTCCCTGTCTTTGCGTGATAAAGAGACCATAAACAATTTGTCGGAGAAGCGGAACATTTAAAATAGAATTAAGATAGCTTAATTTTTTTCCCCTTATGTTACATACAAACATTTCGAGGGCAACAGTTTGGCTCTGTGCTGATCTGAAAGGAAAAAGTGGTTTCTTGGAGAGTGGCTTAGTTTAGAAAGCATGTCTGAATGGTATGTAGGATGATTAACAGGAATTTTCTCATTCCTGAAGAACATTCAACTCAGAAAAACAAACTACTTCGAAGACAAATGCACCATAAAGAATCAGCTTCTCCTTTTACATGACTCACAGGATATAAAAGCCACAATGAGCATCACAACCACTCAACACCCAGGAAACGTATATACCAAAAATTACTGGGTACATCTCATTTCCAGCCTGTGTCAGGACCAAGTAACCAGGGGAAAAGCCTGATGTTTTCTAGACCAGGGGTCCCCAACCCCCCAGGCCACAGACCAGTATCTCTGTGGCCTGTTAGGAATGGGCTGTACAGCAGGAGGTGAGCAGTGGGCTGGTGAGCATGACCACCCGAGCTCTGCCTCCTGTCAGGCGGTGCAGCATTAGACGCTGATAAGAGCGCAAACCCTACTGTGAACTGCGCATATGAGGGATTTAGGTTGTGCACTCCTTTTGAGCATCTAATGCTGACGATCTGAGGTGGAACAGCTTCATCCCGAAACCATCCCCCGGCCTCCTGCCACGATCCGTGGAAAAACTGTCTTCCATGAAACCAGTTCCTGGTGCCATAAAGGTTGGGGACTGCCGCTATAGACGAAGTGCACTGTGACAGCTAGTACTGATAACAGCAAGAAGTCGACTGTGTAACAGGATCTTGATTATATACGTATTAACACTGGGAAAAGACACACAATGTTGACTGTGATTACTTCTGAGTGGTAAGATCACAGGGCATTTACTTTTCTCCTTTATGCTTTTCTATAGTTTCCAAAATTTAAAAATAATATCCCGGCTGGGCGTGGCAGCTCACGCCTGTAATCCCAGCACTTAGGGAGGCCAAGGTAGGCGGATCACCTGAGGTCAGGAGTTTGAGACCAGCCTGGACAACATGGAGAAACCCCATCTCTACTAAAAATACAAAATCAGCCAGGCACTGGCGGTGCATGCCTGTCCAGCTACTCAGGAGGCTGAGGCAGGAGAATTGCTTGAATCCCGTAGGCGGAGGATGCGGTGAGCCGAGATTGTGCCATTGCACTCCAGCCTGGGCAACAAGCATGAAACTCTGTCTCAAAATAATAATAATAATAATAATAATAATAATAATAATAATAATAATAATAATATCCCTGTCTTTAAGAGTGAAGACAACTGATTAATAGTTTTATAACACTCAGGCATTTCAGAGATTACGATTCTGAGGAATATCTGTTTGCAGAAAACTGTGCCATACAAATAAACTGCTGACAAAGATGGCTGAAGATGACTCTTGTGGCAGTGGCACAGGTGTGCTGACAAAACTGCTCCCAAATTAAACACAATTACAAAAAAGGAGTACACTCCTATGACACTCAGCTTCTCAGTTATTTTGATTAATGGCTCTTGCTCACCTCAACATTAAGGAACCAGGAAAAGTTACAAAGACGTGAATCCCTAGGGGCCAGGGAGAAGTGGGGAGCTGTTTCCTTAGCATTTTGGCAGCTAGTGCAAGGGCAGCAAATAACCTCAACAGTCTGTGGGTGGGAGTCGCCAGTATTGACGCCTAGCAGGAAATGTATCTCCCTCCCACCACAATCAGCACCCCCAATTCCTGAGACTGAAGAGTAATCAGAAGAGGCGGAGTCAGGCCACACTGGGCTCAAGTGTCAAACCCAGCAGTACTGTGTGTTCTTGGGCGCCTCACTTAACTTCTGAGTCTCAGTTTTTTCACATGCAAAATGCGGCTATTATGATTTCCCGAGTAGGCTCACTGTGAAGATGAAACAAAAACACATTCCGGCCAGCACCTGTCACGGTACCGAGCACACTTTAGGCACTCGAAGAGAAATCATTATCATGGCCCATTCGCTGGGAAAACGCGTGTGAGACTGGTTTGGGGGACTTGGTTTATAGGCTTTTCTGCTGCATGAGCTTTCTGTTTGAAGTCACATACTCCTCAGCAGGGAGGGCAGGGAGCACTCATGCTGGCTGGGGGAGCCTGAGGCCCTGACACCAGCTACCACGAGGCCTCCTGCTGGGGAGGGCTCCGGTGACCGCGTTTCACTGTTTTTTAGTGTGAAGGTGCTTGTGTTATTTGGATGGTGTTATTCCAGTGTTATTCTTTCCAGTATTTTTTGGATGGTGTTAACTGCATCTAAAGTCATCCATTTGCAGGGAACTGTGTGTGTGTGTGTGTGTGTGTGTGTGTGTGCACATGTGAGCTAGAGGTTACAGATCTTTCCCATGGGTTTGGAGGGCCAAACTCGTGCCTGAAAGGGACAAGGAAGAATCCAAAAGAGGAGAGGAGGCCGGGGCCAGTGCTTAACATGAAAGAGACTGAATGCCCGGCTGACGTGCCGGCTCTCCGAGGTAGGCCCTGGATTACATTATCATTACACATCTGAAAATGAAAACTCACGGACATAAAGGAAGTATGTCCTAAGGATCATTGTGTGTCTCCCAAGCCTGAGATTCACACCTGCAGCCTTCTCTGCATCCTACTGATGTACCCTAACCTCAGACTGCACTAGGCGCCATGGCTCAGTCTCCTCTTGCTTCCTCCACTCTCTGCGCCACTCTGTCGGCCCTTCAGGCTGGAAACCCTTGAGTCATTCTAACACTTCCCCGAGGGAGGTGTTCCCCATCCAGTCAACAGAGTCCTAGGGGTTTTCCTTCCAAATCTCCCTCTTCTCTTTTCTCCTCCATCCCCACAGCTGAGTCAGGGCTTGGGATGTCACCCTGGGTCACTCTCGGGCCTTGTCCCCCACCTCCCACTGCCAGGCTCAGGCCCTTCCAGTCGTGTCCTGAAGACAAGAATCAGGACCCCTGCTGGACACCCCAGCACTCACCTCCCCCTTAAGCCCTGTGGAAACCCCCGAGGGTTCCTTTTTCACACCCACGGCCTTTCCGGTGTGGCATGCCCCACCCCAGAGGCTGCCCCAGCCCTCTTGCTCACCCCAGTCTGGCTGGCTCGCCGAGGCCTTCCCACACCTGTGGGTTTCCGTCGACCCATCCTCACGTGCGCTCTCCATCCCCTCAAATGAGACCCCACATCCCCTTGCCAAGTCTCAACCGTGCTCAGAGTATCCTTCACGTGAATGACTTCCTTCAGTTCTCAAAAACTTTATAAGACAAGCAGTCACGTATCCTGTTACACAGATGACGCAACTGAGGCTCAGAAGATTCAACGGCTTGTTCAAAGTCACTCAATGATTAACAGTAGTAGGTGGTGAAGCCTGGATTTGAATGCAGGTGATGGAAGACTCCACAGTCCGTCCTCCTGCCCGCGATGCTACGTGCTCTCTGAAAGCACAGGTGCCCGAGCTGCACAACTCAGCCCTAGTTTCCCATGGGACAGGAAGGGACAGTGCTATTGTCTGAATGAGGACTGTCCATCCTGTGCCAGTATGATTTTCCCAATTAGATTACAAATACAAGCTTCAGAAAGTCAGGGACTAAACCTTATCCTTCCTTCACATCCCAACCATGTGAAATAACATCTGACCAGGCTCCCCCTTCTGATCGGAACATACCCTATTATACTGCGGTACTCGCTGCATCATGCCTGCATCCCTATTTCAAAGGCTTTGGTTACTGTTCTCAAAGGTCACTCACAGCAGAGAATGCAGTGGCTCAGACGGGATTTCCAAGGGATAGAGAAAGGGACAACTGAAGCTTACACTCAGCTTCCATGAGAACCAGGCTGTTGCATGTTACCCACATGTCATTTCAGAGATGAACAGCTCTGCCCTTCTTGAGACCTGTGAGAGTATTTATAATCACGATGACAGACCCTACAATCCTATAATGCCGAAATGAGAAGTTCCGATGTCCCAGCAATCACAGAGGCTGTGAACCTAGGAGCTCAAAACAGCCTGGGGTGACCCAGCAAGAAGCAGAGATGGTTTTCACTTGCATGCTGGGGATATGGAGCGAAGCTTGATGAATAATTAGAGAAAGTTCGGAATCAGGTACCGTTAGAACCATTCTGTGAAGCATCAGCTGGACACGTTGACATCTGGTGTTATTCTCATGGTCTAGGTCCAACTGTAGCAGATACTCCATGACACTTTCTGGCCTCTTAAAGGCTTATGCCGAACTTAGGGCACTGCCCAGGCACAGCAGGAGAGCCCAAGTCTCCGGACTACCAGCCAGCTTTACAGCCTAGGGTAGTCTCTAAACCACTGCTGATATGTCTATTTGTTTTAGAGCACAGGGAAATTACAAAAATGACGCAAAAAAACATTATTTTCCCCAAGCCATTTGAGACTAAGCTGCCAAGACGATGTTCCATTACCCAAATACTTTATGTGTATTTCCACAAATAAGGGTATTCATCAAAATCAGTTAATTTATATCAATACATGATTAACATCTAACCCTTGAACCCCTTTAAGGCTTGTTAGCTAGTCCCGAGGTTTCTCATTTCTAAAACAAAGAAGTTGGTATAATTCTGACTCTGGGACAGAGTCCCCCCAAATGTACAAAGCGGCCTACCACTAAATCCAGATAGTCAATTTGGTATAGGAAAAATATTCAGATTAGATCTCGTACCTATGACTGCTGTGTTCTCAGGCTTAATTTTTTCATCTGTGATTAGTAACACTACTGAGGCTGGCCTGGGGTGCTATTACATATTTTCATAGGAACTGACATTTTCATAAATAGATGTACCATGTAACTAAAAGCATCTTGCTTGACTATTCTGGTAACCTGGGTCTTTGATCTAACTAAAATCAGCATGCTTAGCATGAAGCACAGGCTCAAGACCAACCCCCTTCCCACTAGTCTGAAGCCCTCGAATTCTTCCTAGACATAATTCTAGAGTCTTTACTAGTGATATAAAAAAAAAAAATGCATGTAAGTGTAAGTCGCTTGGTAAACTGCAAGGTGCTGTATAAATCGCAAGCTGTTGCTGCTCTCATCACACGTATTTATGCAGACTAACCCTAACTAAAGGGCCTTTAGCTACCCTGGGCAGAGCTGCCTTCTCTGATTCCAGTTTACAGTCCGATACCCTGATCCCCGCCTGCTACTTCTTGTAGCCATTATGCAGGTGGAAGAAAGTAAAGAGGGGAGTGGGCGGGAGGGAGGAAAGAATTCCAGGCCAGTCTGATCTTAAGATAAATTGTTGAGCATGATTCTTGTGGTAAGCCTTGGTGTGCTTTAAAATGAGAGAAACTGGCTGAGTGTGGTGGCTCACGCCTGTAATCCCAGGACTTTGGGAGGCCGAGGGAGGTGGATTATTTGAGGTCGGGAGTTCGACACCAGCCTGGCCAACATAGTAAAACCC
>NC_045448.1:98798546-98876268 GCF_002776525.5 Piliocolobus tephrosceles
CAAAAAAAAAAAAAAAAAAAAAAAAAAACGCAAAACCTCAATGGCACCAACAGCCACTGTCACTTTCGGCAGGTAGCTATACCAGAAGGAAAGCGACTTGGCTCCTGGATCCAGCACACAGCACCTAATGTGGGCATCCTTCCCCACAGAGAGGTGATCAGAACCTGGTGCATGAGCCAGACTTCCTTTCACAAGACATGTGACGTCTGAATACAGTGCCTTTAAAGATCGTGCATGATCTTAATGCTTTAAAAATGTTGTAAGGGCATCTATTGTTAAAAACAGGCAGATATTAATTTTTTACACAATGAGCAATTTGTTAGTCCACTTGAAATCTAAAATCAGACTCCATAAAGGTGTAAAAAGTAACTGAAGAATGCAATTCAAATTGCTCTCTTCCCCCTAGCAAAGGCATACCTATACTTTACTTTCACAAGAACACAATTTAGAAAATGGTTGAAGTTTTCCGTAAACATCGTTACCTTCACTGCTGCCTGGAGGGTTTCCACACCAGGTTTGACTCTCCTAAGCCACCTGCCCCAAGTCCCTTCTTTCGGGATCCACAACCCTTGGGTTCCTCCAGTGTAGCAACAGTGTCCTTGGGGCTCCATCCACGGCTTCACTGAGTGGAAACTTGGCAGAAGTGGAGACGAAATTCCCCATCTGCTGTGCCCCACAAGTTGCAGTGGCAAGGAATGGTTAATCCAGGCATGAGAGGCAATCCTGGTGAATGCACAGGCCGGCGGGGCAGGGATCTACACTTCTGTCTCCATGACAGTGCCGCGGGCTTCCACGGCTCTCTGTGGACCCGTGTGTGCTTCTCTGTGGGCTTTCCACTTTCTTCAACCCCAATTCCCCCCCAGCTCTGCAGAGGAACATGGGATGCCCCCGCTCAAATCTTCAACTGTTTGTGATCACCCAGTGGAGACGCTTGAGTCCTGTGCACAGCCCAGGGAGGCCTCCCCATGTGGTTCTGACTACATGCTCGTTCATCCTCCAGCAATATGACACCCCTCCGCATTCTGAGACGCTCACCGCTTTGCGGGTCCCTGAGCCTGTGCGGAACATACACACTCCGCCGGAGCAGGGGCTCTGTCCATCCCGACCTCTGCGATGGAGGCTGACACTCGGTGGGTAGGGTCCCCTTGTGGATGCAGGAACTCTAAAAGTTCTGACATTTTGTTCTGATGGTTGTTTCTGTTTTTTTATGGTTCATTTTTTGAGACAGGTCTCACTCTGTGGCCCAGGCTGGAGTGCAGTGCTGCAATCACCGCTCACTGTGGCCTCCAACTTCCGGACTCACGCAGTCCTGCCAACTCAGCCTCTTGAGTAGCTGGGACCACAGGCACGTGCCACAGCGCTCTGCTATTTTTTATAAAAAGTTTTTTGTAGAGACGAAGTCTTGCTATGTTCCCCAGGCTGGTCTCGAATTCCTGGCCTCCACTGATCCTTCTATCTCAGCCTCCCAAAGCACTGGGATTACAGGCATAAGCCATCATGCCCGGCCCTGATCGTTGTTTTTGAGTTGACATTTTTCTAAAATAAATTTCTTAAAAACGAAAGTATAATACCAAGAGAAATAAGCACTCAGCTTTGCAAACTCCTACAAGGCAGGTATACCCATAAGCCTGCCCCACAGATCCCAGGAAACAAGATCACCAAGACAGAAGCTCGTGTACCTTCACTGAGGCTCTGCCTTCCTCCCTCCAGAGTATTGTAATCTTAACTGTAATACCAAGTGTTGCTTTTAAAACACTGCTTTTGGATCTTATGTAACAATCCTACAGCTGTATTCCTTTGTGACTTTGATCAGTTCAATTCCAAAGTTGATCCTAGCATGGATATGCCTCTTAGAACCCTGTCTATTTCACCCATGGGTGCCAGCCACCCTGTCCCCATCCAAAAGCATCAGCTCAAACCAGTGCAAAGGCTATTTCACAGTTGGCATTAGGGAGCCCTCTCAGTAGCCTCTGTGCTCCCAGCTCTGGGTTGGATCACAGAGGTAGGAGTTCTGAGCTGATCATGGCAAGTTTCTCACCACCCTAGGCCTAGGTGTGGTCCCGCTGGCAGGAATGCTGGCGAGTAAGCCCTGGGGCAGGTCACGCTGGGTGCAGAAGTCCCAGGTGGGTAGGGTGGCAGGGTGAGCCATGGGCACGTGGGCCTGTGAACAAACCCTCCTGAGGATATGATCAGGTTGCAAATGGAACCATAACTTTTTGGGTAATGTGAGTCAGCCCTTAAGCCTATGTTAACCACTGAAAAGAGAATTAACCTTTGGGGCCTTGTAGGGCTCCAGCTGGTGTCGTAAAGTAGTAACAAAAAACTGCTCTTCAGTAGCTTGAGGGAAAATCTTTGAAAAATACCTCCCTGGGAGCAGCTTCCCCATCTCAAAAGATGTAGCATAGTGCTTTTACAACACCTCGCCTGCACGATTTTCTAAGTGGAGTTGCAATATCAAGGCCAGACCTCAGCCCAGAACCACTCTCCGCTGAGCTCAGAGCTGTGCAGTCTGAGCCTTTCAAAAACATCGACTGGATTCTGCCAGCAGAAACAGTGCTTGATCATCGTTCCCTGTTATCGGTGGCAAAGTTCTGACTATTCATGATCATAAGCTGAATATGAGAAGAGATCCAGTACACAAATGTTTTGCCCATGTGAAAATAAGAGCTCAGGTTGCTTTATTCAATTTTAAATTATTGCAGAGAAAGAAGGTAAATACTTTCATGAGAGAGCTTTTTGTCAAAAGTACTCAGGTCTTTCCTCAAGCTACCCTTACAAAGTACTGTATGTGACAAAATTAAGTTTATTACCAACTTCAGGACAGCAAATGAGTACAAGAAAGCAGGAGAGAAGTACACAGAGTTAGGGTAATCTACAGTTGGAGATGCAACACCCAACACTGTGGCTTTGCTGGGGAGGCCGGTGCCATTTTACTCCAAAGCAGGGAGGAATCTTACCATGGATTTATGAATTTGGTGGACTCCCAAAGCAGCAAAAATGGCAAATGTGGGTGGTGCCATGGGTAGTTACTAGATTGATCCCAGGAGTTAAAGATCAGCCTGGGCAACATGGCAAAATCCTGTCTCTACAAAAATACAAAATAGCTGGGTGTGGTGGTGCATGCCTATAGTCCCAGACACTCGGGAGGCTAAGGTGGGAGGATCATCTGAGGTCAATACTGCAGTAAGCAGGGATGGTGCCACTGCACTCCAGCCTAGGCAACAGAGTGAGGCCCTGTCTCAAAAAACACAAATAAAAACAAAAACAAACCGTGGTCAGTATACATGTGGTGTGCTTTTGATGCTGTTTGTTCACTCCTAATACACAGCAGGGATAATTTCTGCTGGCTGCACAACTGGCCTGAAGTCATACTGTCATTCTGATGGTATACCTATTTAGTTATCATCACCAACAATAATAGGAAGCCATGAACACTTTGGCTCCTATCTTTTTAGCAAAAAACAAAAAACAGAACACACACACACACACAAAAACAACTGATGAGAGGCAGGAGGGGCTATGGAAAACATTCTCACTTTCCTTCTTGGCAATGCCACATCTACAAGCTTTGCACAGAAGTTACTGCATGATGGTGAGACCTGGTCAGGGGGTGCCCTCCTCTTCTATTGGATGTAGCTCAACAGGGCAAGGGAAAACTCATGCTGATATAACAAGATCCCTTCGTCCAACAAAAACTTCTAGGTGAGCATGATAAAGAGATCAAAACAAAAAACATACACTAACCATGGGGATATTTCTCCCTCATGATGGGGATACGGATCCCCAACGGCCTTTTGGCTATGAAGATCAACTGCTATACTCAATACACGAGCTCAGAACATCATTTTATCTGTATTTTTACAATACCTAATGCTTAACAGGAATGTTTCCCAAGAACTGCCTGCCTGAACTGAGACCAAGCCTATGAGAGAGCTGACATGCTACAGAACAGGATCTGACCTACTCAGCACAGGCCTAGAGGGCAAAATGAGAGCCAAAGGAAGGAAGTTAAAGAAATGTAAAATTCATTCTTAGCAAACTATCACAAGAAGAGTAAACCAAACAGTGCATGTTCTCACTCATAGGTGGGAACTGAACAATGAGATCACTTGGACTCGGGAAGGGGAACATCACACACTGGGGCCTATCACGGGGAGGGGGGAGGGGGTAGGAATTGCATTGGGGAGTTATACCTGATATAAATGATGAATTGATGGGTGCTGACGAGTTGATGGGTGCAGCACACCAACATGGCACAAGTATACATATGTAACAAACCTGCACGTTATGCACATGTACCCTAGAACTTAAAGTATAATAATAAAAAAAAAGAAATGTAAAATTCTGACTCTATTTAAGGAAGAGCTTTCTAACAATCTGTTTTCTCCAAAAATGGGATTGGCCTCGTCGAGCCGTCGCTGAGCATCGTCGCTGAGCTCCAGCAGAGCTGGATGGCCATCTGTCGGGGACGGGCGCGGGCCCAGCACCGGCTCCAGGAGGGGCGGCTGGCTCAGTCTGAGAGCCTGGGAGTACAGGCATTGGCCGAACCGATCAGCTCCGAAAAAACTAAGCATGCTGGATGGAAGATGTGGTTCATAGTTTTAATTTGTGGCTTTGTCTTTTCTCCTTCTAAAACACTGAGGGAGAAAAATGACAAGGTTTTCAAGGGAATTTCCAGGTCACCCAGAGAACTCGCCTGGCCTTGTTCTACTTCCTACCAGTCTCTGAGCATTTCAGGCTTTACTGGAATCTTGTGCACACACACACACACACACACGCAGAAGACACGACAAGTCAACAGTGTAACAATGTTTAGCATCACTAAAAAGAAGGTACTTTGGTGAAAGGCAGACATTGGAAAAATAAAGCTCAGGGCAATCTTCAAGTTTTTCTCTATTCATGCTACCCTCTTTTTTTGGTAACCACAGTTAATTAAGAGTTATAAGCATAAAACTGTGTTTCTTTCAAGTGGCATGCTTATGTGGGGGGAAAAAAGATGAAAGGGAGGCAGCTCAGTGGAGGATCATATTACTAACGAAAAATGAAATTTCTCCATCAGGCTGAGAATCTATGATTGCCGGTGAGCTGGTATGATTCGTACCAAGTTCTATGTCTCACTTGTCTCTCCAAATCATGGTAATACCCTAATCCCTACACAAAAATACTACCTAATACACGAAGGCTTTCAATGATTTTGCAGAGGGAGTTTAGACTTTCAAGATGGCAGAAAAGGAAAGATGAACATTTTGCAACACCCACCACGTTTGGTGTATAATTTTACTTTCAGTTTTCCCATGTATTCCTCATTCTCCGTTCCCCAAAAGAAAACAAATCCTCGCTAGGAAATTTTTTAAAACCCCAAGTAAATGTGACACAGGTGATAATATTAACTCATTTCAATAGCGAGCCCTTAAGTGATAACTTGCAGTCCTGGATACAGAAAACATTCTACTCATAAGAAGGTAACAACAATGTTTTAAATGTCAGCTGAGTCATTCTTCAAAAAAGTCCTCGCAATTGTATTGTTTTCTCAGGTAATCTGAGGCAGTAACTACTGTCAGTCAGTCCCGTGTGCATGCACATGCAAAGGCAAGACTGGATACTGTTAACTTTGTGTAACTCCAGGAGGGCCCTGCCCATATCCTGACACCTGGGAAAACAAGAGGCACATGGGGACAGAGTCGGACAAGGGACAACAGTATGGCTGAACTGGGCCCCCACCCTGGAGCAGCCTCTGATGTCACACAGCTGACCTCTTGGCTAACAGCACCTGGGACTGTGGTGTGATGTAGCATCCATTTCAGAGTGGAAAAAAGGGCTTTGGCTGTCCCCTGTTCTAGGCATGTAGGCCAAATGGACAGGATTTTCTTAAAGAACTTCATGTCACGACACTGGCAGATCTGGGTAGACTTAGAGGTGAGAGTTCCAAGTCAGGGTCCTCTAAAGTTTTGATACAAGGAGATACCGGTGCAGGGGTCCCAAGCACACAGAACTGTCTCCATACACAAGACCCCAAACTCCAGAATCTTCAGGAAATGACAAACATCCTCTTTCTCCATTTTCACCTCTTAATTCTCAGATTTTTAAAAAAGACATCTACGAAGATGTTAACGTTTAAAACAGACTCTTTTTTTTGAAAAAGCAAACTAACTAGAAAGATGAACGGTGTCCCTTGAAACATACAAGGTCTCCTCTCTCCAAAGGGCGGAACACTCACCTAGCGTGTCCTTCAGGTTCTTCACGAGGGAGCCCTTCTTCAGGCTGTTCTTCCGCTCCACGTAGTTGGACGGCACATAGCCCGTCCTGTTGGCCGCGTTCCTCACCCGCCACCACGTCTTGGAGTCGTCCAGCAACCACAGCCGCTCGTTCTTCTTGATGTCCAGCTCCTGGTCCTGCTGGGCGGTGTAGTCCCACTTGGCTATCACAATAACTTCTTCTGTCATTTTCATGGAGTCCTTCTGCCAGCAAAACATTTGGAGATGCTCATTAGAGAACTACCCGGACACTTCATCCTTTGCACCAACTTGAAAAATTAGGCACTGACAGCTTTTATTACAACTCTGCAACCAATTTTCTCCTGGGTCTTGAAATGCTCAACTTTAAAATGACCTTCTTTCAACAAGCTTTAGTATTTGGTTTAGAAACAGCAACCTTATAAAACAAATCCTATGTCACTGCTCGCTGCACATGGGGAAATCTGACCCTCTAACAAAAACCAACTTGAAAAAAATTCTAAATAACATTATGATTAAATGAGTCCATTTCATTAAGTAACACTGCCTCCTGATAACTGTTAGGTTTACACTCATTTTCTCAGGATATGCTGTGTCTTATAAACATATTTAATAAATGTAACATAACCAAATCACTCCTATAAATTAAAATAAACATTTTACTAATACAAGGTGGTATCCTGGATTGGATCATGAAACCATAAAAGAAAATTAGTGGAAATACTAGTGAAATAAAAATAAAGTCTAATAATAATAATAATAATAATAATAATAAATAATTGTCAATCTCTTAGTTTGGACAACACACCAGTAAGATGTTACTGTATTTACCTAAGATGTTAACACAATGAGAAACCAGGCAAATGGTATATGGGAATGTTCTGTACTATGTTGGAAACTTTTTTATAAATATAAAATTCTTCCCCAAAACTTTCATTCACACAAAAACCTGCACAGGGACGTCTGTAGCAGCTTTATTCATAATTGCTCAAACTTGGAAGCAAGCAAAATGTCCTTCAGTAGGTGAATGGATAAACTGTGGTACATTCAGACAATGAAATATTATTCGGTACCAAAAAGAAATGAGCTATCAAGCCATGAAAAGACATGGAGGAACCTTAAAGGCATATTGCTAGGTGAAAGAAGCCAATCTGAAAAGGCTGCACATGGTGTGATTCTGACAGTTTATCCTTAACCAAAGTTCAGCCAGACTCCTTTGAATCTTCTTCCCATCAGGCCTTGACTTTTGTACTTCCGCGTCCACCTTTGCATTGCCTAATTTTTGCAAGACTCTCCTGCTACGTTGCTCTAGCTGGAATCCTCCACCCTCAACATCTGATCAGGTTCCTCATCCTCTACCATCCCCCAAGTGACAGCTGATCACCCTGTCCTGCCTTCAGAGGAATCCCGTTCGGTCAGTTCGGCCAGAATCCCCACCCTCTGCCCCTGATGTTTCCTCTTAGTAATTTTCCATCAACCAACTCCCTTATTTTGCTCCTTGCCTATAAATGCCCACTCTTTCTTGTATTAATAATAGGAGTCAAACCCAATCTCTTTCTTGACGCAAAGACTAGTACTACTGTACTAGTCCCTCTGAATAAAGTCTGCCTTACTGTTCTCAACAAATGTCATGAATAACTTTTTTCTTTAAAACGGTATGACATTCTGGAAAAGAGAAATCTATGAAGAGAGTAAGAAAATGAGCGCTTGCCTGGGGCAAGAGGGAAGGGAGGGATGCAAGGGTGAAGCACAGGATTTTTGGGGCGGTGAAACTACTCTGTTCAATACTATAATGGCGGACACCTGTCATTATGCATTTGTTAAAATCTATAAAATGTGGAATATCAAAAGTGAACATAACATATGAAAAGTTTATCAAAACAATAAAGGTGTATATTATATATCTAGAGAAGTCAATTTTGTAAGTAATAAATAGCAAGTGTATGGCTGAATAAATAAAATGGATCAACTATTTTAGCAACTCTGTACTTCTTAGGTAGAAGATGCACCAGTAGTCTTTAAGCAGAAAAATTCAATATTCAGTCCTTAAACTAACTAGACATTTCTCCAAATTAGGGAGAAATGAATGGTGAAAAGACTCTGGGCTAAAATCCCCTTCCTCCCTGATAGAAGTTCTCATTATTTTATAGGGACGACTTTAGGATTACAGAGGTCCTATGCACATTGACTCCAGGGAAGCATAAATACCATTTTTAAATAAGTGTTTTCTACTAGATGCTAACAATGTTTTATAAATAGTACATGTTTCTTTCATAAATTAACTTCCAAATTTAAAGATAACAAACCTTTTGGGAAGGAGGAAAGCCTCTGCATAATGTATACAATATTCAAGAGGATAAAGTTTACATAAAGCTCCTATCAGAACTGGAGACAATTTTGTTATCCACTTACAGAAAATCTCAAGTGCATACCATGTGGAACTCACTAACCTCAGCTTTAAGTCAGATTAGACCTCTGAAAGTCATAAAGGCAGATTTTCTAAGTAACAACAAGAAGAGCAATAGCAGTAACAGGAATGGAATATTCTGAGAATACTCCATCTGAATTTTCTTTTCTTTCTTTCTCTCTCTCTCTCTCTCTCTCTTTCTTTCTTTCTTTGACGGAGTTTCGCTCTGTTGCCCAGGCTGGAGTGCAGTGGTGCGATCTCTGCTCACTGCAAGCTCCGCCTCCCGGGTTCATGCCATTCTCCTGCCTCATCTTCCCGTGTACCTGGGACTACAGGCGCCCGCTACCGCACCCAGCTAATTTTTTGTATTTTTAGTAGAGACGGGGTTTCACCGTGTTAGCCAGGATGGTCTCGATCTCCTGACCTCGTGATCTGCCCATCTCGGCCTCCCAAAGTGCCGGGATTACAGGCGTGAGCCACCGCGCCAGGCCCCACATTTCTTTCTTAATTACACAATTTCCACAAGGTTTTAACAAGAGCAGCCCATCGCTTAAGACCAGTCAAGATCTCGCCAATCAAAGCTGTTTATTAATATTTCCTACTGCATGAAGGGCAGTTAAGTAAGGAGCTGGCTGGGCAGGATCTATTTTCATGCACACCGAACATCACACAGAAGCTTTAAAAATTCCACTGCCTGAGCCATACTGCAAGCCAATTATATCAGTATCTTTATGAAAGAGGCCTGAGCATCCAAGGAGTTTTACATCTTGCCACGTAATTTTTCTGAGCCTTAGATGGGAAAGACCAAGTGAGAGAACCAAGCCACAAACAATGCCCCACAGAGCTTCCCCTGGGCCGCAACTCTGAGCTCTGTGAAATGCAATGGGAAGTAAAAGTTGAGCAGTGATACGCACCTGCCACATGCCAAGGCGTTTAATCTTGGGAAAACCCACCTTTCAGGGAGGTGTCAACCTTCAGGAGACTGTGTCACAGAGACTGAGTGCCTAGTTTAATGGCAGTCAGGATTTGAGCCCAAGCCTGTGGACCGCCCCCTCCCCGACCCGCCCAACCGTCCGATGTGTTGGCTGCATTTTGATAGGCTTATTCCAACTCAGAATTCTAAGATTCTAGGACACGTGAAAATTAGAAGTTCCCATACAACTAGGAAATGACTGCCTATTGGTTGGCCATGGCAATGAGTTTAACCCTATTTTAATGGGTCAATAACCACCCCCATCAATTAAAAAAAAACCAAACTAAATCAAAACAAAACCGAACCTGCTTCTGAAGACCAGGCAATCCACGTCCGGCTCACTTACTGCACCGACGCTCACCAATCAACAACCACTTCATATCAGAGGGCCAGCCAATAAACGACCAGTTCACGCCAGTGAAATCTGTCAATCAACTAAGCCACACCAGACGGCCAGCCAATCAACAACTGCCTCACTGCAGTGCGACTCCTTTAGAGGCACAGCCAATCAATGACAGCCCCATTGGAGTAAACAAGACTCAGTAGCTAAAGGTTAACCAATCCCTGAACACTTCCGCTTCTGAAACTCCAGGAGCACGGGAAGCCACACTTCCCAAGACCCTTAGAAAGCTCAGCTCCGGCCGGGTGCGGTGGCTCACGCCTGTAATCCCAGCACTTTGGGAGCCCGAGTTAGGTGGATCACGAGGTTAGGAGATGGAGACCATCCTGGCTAACATGGTGAAACCTGTCTCTAATACAAAAAAATTAGCCCCCGGTGGTGGCACGCTCCTGTAGTCCCAGCTACTCCGGAGGCTGAGGCAGGAGAATCACTGGAACCCGGGGGGTGGAGCTTGCAGTGAGCCGAGATCGCGCCACTGCACTCCAGCCTGGGCAACAGAGCGAGACTCCGTCTCAAAAAAAGGAAAAAAGAAAAAAAAAAAAAAAAAGACAGGTCAGCTCTGTAGCGGTCACCGACCTAGCAGCCTGGTTTCCTCAATGAAGGAGGCACCCCTTCAGTTTCTTGTTCTGAAGCCGAGTTGTGGCCATGCACTGATACAGCAATGGCTCCCTCATTTACATAGCCGGGCTGGGTTGCTGCCCTCAGAGACCCCAAAACAAGTGGGAAGGAAGAGTGCCCCATCACCCTGCTTCCTCACAGGCTTCGGTCTTTTCTCTCTTTGCCAACACGGGTTGGAAAGGCTGGCTGGAAGCCCATCTAGAGGGTCTTGTTGGTCAAGAGTTGAGGTTGCATACCTTGGACGCTGTTTCTTAAAACCCAACAGGACCATGTGGTATTTTCAGTTAAAAGTAATTTGCTATGGTGCAGGAAGGATTCGAATAGAAAGAGACCGCAGATGAACCATTATTCTACAATAAAATTAGACATACAAACTGACAAATTTCCAATATGAAAAAGCCTCAACAGAAGAAAGTCTGAAAAAAAAAATGCATTCCAACTAATTGACTACTGAAATTTTAAGTCAGAGATGGTATTCTGATTTAGTCTAGGCAAGACCATCACAGAAGTCTGATCCAAAGAACAATGCATGTTTTTCTCTCTAGCTTAGCAGTTCAAGGAAATCTAATTTTTGGCTTCATTACTACAGCTAGTTAAGTTTATTACTCAGGTCTACCCCAAAGAGAGAAGGGCTAAAAATTTGATATTATATAGCCAGAGCACATCTTGTATGTCATGTGACCACTCTAAAACCCAGCTTAGCAAGACCCCCAAGTGATGCTGGAAAAACAGCCCTCAGAACCTCATGAGCTAAGTTGCTTTTTCAAGTCTTAGGTGGGAATGGATTTAAAAACAAATAGGGTTAGGTATGAAAACTATCTCAGCTCAACAGTTTTCACTAACCCCTAAAATACGAGCAATCCTACTCTAGGACCCTATTTTCTTTCTAAAGACAATCCTATTAACTCTATCTTGCTCGGTTACACACTACCGATAGTAGCCAGTGTCCCCACAACATTAAAAAATGGTCACAGATAGTTCCAAAGAGGTCACGTGGATCAAGCTGAACCAAATATTACAGAAGAAAGGAGGTAAGGGTCTGAGATTCAAGCTTAGCTGAACCATTTCTATGTCCCCCTTGGATTTCCGTTCTTCTGTAAAATGGGACACCACCACTTCCCTCAAAAGATACTTCTGATGCTCAGGAGAAACATGAGTACAAAGTGCTTTAGAGGGCAAGGTTTCGTATTATATAGGTGTGGGCCTTGCTACCACCTTAGCCCAGCTGCTTCTTCAGTAGCCCGGGGTAGTACTTCACTGAGGAGCTTGTAAACAAAGCCCTGAGGCCCAATGTGCCAGCATTAAGAGAGACTTAAGAATGGCAACTACAGTCATAATGAATACCCTCTGAACACTTTACTTCATACATGTGAGGTGGGGCCATGTTCTACCCATCTCTGCTTCATTTAACTAGGATTCACTGAGTTTTCTAGGTACCAGGGTTCCTTGCAGAGCAAGACAGGCCCAGCGTCTGCTCTCCTGTGATTCAAGCCCGGGCACAAGCAGTACCTCTTCAGAAATACCCATCAAAATGTCACTGTCCTAGCCCTCTTGTCTGACTTCCTGAAGAGCATTTAGCACCAGAGACGACCTGATCACGTACTTATTATCTAGGAGGCCCCACTGTGTGTTAGCAGTGGCTGTTTAGGCTTCAGCCACCTGGTTTAATGGGAAGCTGAAGGAGAAGGCAGACTGATGATTCAAAGTTAATATCCACCTGCCTCATTCACCTTTCCACTGACTAACCAATTTATCCCACCACAGAGAAGACCAGAGTCTTCCCTCTCTCCTTCTTTCCTTCTTTCTGATGGCATCTCGCTCTGCCACCCAGGCTGGAGTGCAGTGGCACAATTGCAGCTCACTGTAGCCTCCAACTCCTGGGCTCAAGCGATCCATCTGTCTCAGCCTCCTGAGTAGCTGGGACTACAGGTGTGTACCACCGTGCCGTGCTACTTTTTTACTTTTTGTAGATATGGGGTTATCTACAAAAAATATCTATGTTGCCTAGGCTGGTCTGAAGCTTCTGGCCTCAAGGTATCCTCCTGCCTTGGCCTCCCAAAGCGCTGGATTACAGGTGTGAGCCATCACACCCAGCCTTGATTTCTTAAACTTAATTCAAAATATATGCACAGAGAGACAAAAACAAGTCTAACATGTTACTTCCAGGATATTAACTTGAAATTTCAAAAACACATATGTGCACATGTGTACAGACATACTAAAATATATTTATGTGCAAATAATTGGTTTAGAGTTCACTTAGTAGAAAAAAATTGAGTCTATATGAAAAATACTGTCAGCCCTACCTTGATTTTCAACACACAGTCTGAATTATTCAAATAATACAATCTACTTCACTGTGGCTCCTTAAGACTTTTTTCTTTGTAATATCTCATGCTTTCAGGGGGAAAATGCAACTGATCAATTTATGGAAACTCATTCAAATGCAGGCTTTTAGCAGATATAATTTGGGAAGGGGCTTGTTTCAATATTTTACTGGGGAGGGGTAGAGGAGGCAGCTCTAGTTGAAAGAAGTTTACTGAATCTAAAGCACAAGTCCACGAACTTGCTTCCTCTCGCCCGGTATCTCCTGCAGCGCGTTGGAGGCAGGCCGTGTACACTGCTATTCTCAGGAGCAAAGGAGCATCTTCTCTGTGGCTGCTCCCACTGAGCATGGCTGACTCTTACAGGGCAGCACCTTCCGGTCAGTAAGACCTTTGCTCAGTATGTTATTTTGGAGAGAATCCTTTTATGATTTGTCTTCTATTTTTATTGGGTAATGGTCAAAATCTGCTGCCTATAAACTCTCTTCTGATCGTTGAAATTGCAGAAGTTTTCTCTGTGGACACTGATAGGATCACTTTTGTGAATGATCCTCTTCAGCTGCAGAAAGCCAGGGTTTGAAAGGCCAGCTTCCTATCAACCATCTGGGCGACTTTGGGGGAATGTGCTTGACCACTCTGCCCCCCATTTCTGTGTCTGCAAATGGGTCAGAGCTTCGGTGAAGATTAAATGAGCCAGGCTATAGGAAATACCTAATACTCAGTCTGTGCTGGACAAGTGTTAGCCATTATTGCTCTACTCATGTCCATGTAATGCCCAGTCATCACTAGGCTCAATGGCTTGAATGTAAGTTCATGGGGACTCAAAAACATATGTGCAACAGATTATGTCATTGAAAGAGAGAGAACTTAAACAGAAAGATGTGCCAACACTCAAAGGTAGTAAAATTGGGATGGCATAGTTCTGTGAGGTTTTACGAAGAGACCCCAATGAGCCTTGGGTCCCAGCTCCCTTTTTTTTTAATGCTCCCAGTGTGGCTAATGCTAATGCTATCTGCTTGTATCTAGCTAGCCTAGAAAAGCTTCGATTTGTCCACAGCATCTAACAGAATACATTTTACAGACAAAGAGGTGTAGTCAAGTTATTATAAAATGTAAATTTAAACTATTGTTCATTTTAGAGAATCAGTCGATGAAAAAAATATGCTTAAGTACTTGGGATGGGTGATTATCCAGCAAATTCGCCTCCCTCTTTGCTACCTGCTCCTTTCCTGATGTACCCTGAGTGTAACCCCCAGGCCCCTCTTCCACCCTCGGAGCCCCCTGTGAGCTCATCCACTTCCCATTGGCTGCCTGGCTCTTGTTCCAGGTCTCTACTTCTAGGGAGGCCAGTTCCACTGCACACCTGCATTTCCACCTGCCTGCCAGACACAGGCCAGGACCCTAGAGCGGCATTCGCCACTGTGTAAACAATAATTATAGTAAATATTATTCAGCAAAAGTTCAGGCACACAATATCCCACATCATTTCTTTTCTACAAAATTGTGATAAAATATATTTAACAAAGTTTACTATTTTAACCATATTCTTTAAAATTGTTTTTTCACCCAACCCCTGCAGATTAACCATTTTTAAGTGTACAGTTCGGTGGCCTCAAGTACATTCACCCTGTTGTGCAAACATCAACATGATCTATCTGCAGAACTATTTTCATCTTGAAAAACTGGAATAGGTACCCACTGAACACTAACTCTCAACTTCTCCCTTCCCCCAATCCCTGGCAACCACGATTCTACTTTCTGTCCCTGTGAATTTGACAACTCCAGGTACCTCATTTAAGTGGAATCACTCGTCCATCTATTTGTGACTGGCTAATTACACTTAGCATGATGTCTTCCAGGTTCATCATGTGGCAGCATGTGTCAGAATTCCCTTAAGGCTGAATAACATTCCAATGTATGTATATACCACATTTTGTTGGTCCGTTCATCCATCAGTGGACATTTGTGTTGCTTCCACCTTTGGGCTGTTGTCAATAATGCTATGAACATGAGTGTGCAAATATCTCTTCAGGTCTCTGCTTTCCAGTCCATTGGGTATATACCTAGAAGTGAAATTGCTGGGTCATATGGTAATTCTAGTTTTAATTCTTGAGGGATTGCCCTAATGTCTTCCACACAGGCTGCATCTACAATTCCATCAACAGTACACAAGGGTGCCAATTTCTCTACATCCTTGTCAACGCCTGTTATTGTCTGCTTTTTGACAGCAGTCATCCTACTGGGTGTAACGTATACATCAATTTCTTAACTGAACAGTATTTGTACTGCATCCTCAATAGAATTTATTAGCATATAGCAATTCTCAATAAAAAGAAAAATTTTATACTGATCATAACGATCATCTACAGTTTTCTGCTACACCTTTTTTTTTTTTTTCCAGTGAGTATCTACCATTTTTTTTTTTTTTTTTTTTTTTTTTTTGAGACGGAGTCTCGCTCTGTCACCCGGGCTGGAGTACAGTGGCCGGATCTCAGCTCACTGCAAGCTCCACCTCCCGGGTTTACGCCATTCTCCTGCCTCAGCCTCCCGAGTAGGTGGGACTACAGGCGCCCGCCACCTCGCCCGGCTAGTTTTTTGTATTTTTTAGTAGAGGGGGTTTCACCATGTTAGCCAGGATGGTCTCGATCTCCTGACCTCGTGATCCGCCCGTCTCGGCCTCCCAAAGTGCTGGGATTACAGGCTTGAGCCACAGCGCCCAGCCGTGAGTATCTACCATTAATTTATCTTTACTGCCAGGATCAGGTTACCCCTCGAAATTAAACTATAGAAGAAAAATGCCTTAAAATGTGAGTTTATCAACCAGTTTTCAGGAGTTGATCATTGAGCAACTCATTTAGTCTCTGAAATGCCAAGACACACTAGCATTCTGCAGACCAGACTGTAAGTCAACACAGCTCATTAGTGTCTGGGAAATTTTACAAAAAGGAAAAAAAAAAAAAAAAAAAGAGAATTGGTGGCACTGTCACTTCAACTAGAATCTGGGAAATGCTATTTTACACATAATTTACCACTCCAGCCACAGAAGTACACATTTTTATAACCTTCCTTGGCTTTCTCGTTGCTGTCTTAGACACTAATCACACTGGAAGGAAGGCTGTGACTGTCAAGTGATTCCCTGGTGCCAGCATTTTGGAAAATCAGCATAAATTTCATAAGCCAATTTTCTTACATGATGTTAACTGTAAACAAATGAAATTCCATATAACTGCACTGGAATCAACACTGCCTTCTGCCAACCCAGAAGACAGCATGGTGATGGGGTGAAGAAGAAAAACCAGCAATGGGAAAATACCTGTGTATGAAAATGGGCATGGATGTCTTTGGTGAAACCTGGCTTCTTACAAAACACAAAAGTGAGGTCTTTTCAGGTAGTGCACACTCCCTGCTCCCAAAGTAGGCAGGTAACAGTCACCATTTTTAGGGATTTATTAGGTCTATTTTTTTTTTTTTCACAGCTATAAAGGTACTTGTAATTTTTATAATTTAAACATCTATTTCAAAAACATATTGGCTCGGCACAGTGGCTCACACCCGTAATCCTAGCACTTTGGGAGGCCGAGGTGGGTGGATCACCTGAAGTCAGGAGTTCGAGACCAGTCTGGCCAACATGGTGAAACCTCATCTCTACTAAAAATACAAAAAATCAGCTGGGCATGGTGGTACATGCTTGTAATCCCAGCTACTCAGGAGGCTGAGGCAGGAGAATCGCTTGAGCTCAAGAGGTGGAGGTTGCAGTGAGCAGAGATCATGCCACTGCACTCCAACCTGGGTGACAGAGTAGGACTCATCTCAAAAAAAAAAAAAAAAATCAAAATATAAATGTCATGAGTTTCCTCAATTCTTACAAATGAATTCAGCTACATTAATCAACACCTGACCTTTTTCCTTGCCACCTTATTACTCACGATTCCCTGCCTGATTTTGAAACATGCAAGGCTGAAACAAGAAACACAGTGATTTTTAAAAACAGATTCCACACCATCCAGGTCTCATAATGTTAAAATGATTAGGCTACTAAAATCATTTGAGTTCTACAGATTTATATGGTTTATGCCCACATTCCTAAGCATGATATCTATGCTTTAGATTTCCCTATTGAAGTGGGAGAGCAGATTAGAGACAGGTCCTCTGCACCCAGCTCTACGGACAAGAACCTGTATCTACCTGCCAGCAGGGACTGTGTAGGAGAGGGGACATGGGTTACTTTGGGTTTAATTACTATAGACACCTCTACAAATGAGTTTGGAACAATAAATGCTAATATTTATTCCAAATGTATAACTCTGTTAAAGAAACCATCCCTATCACTTAAGAAAACAGAATGAGGAAATAAAGGTTTCTAGTATCTGTGCTTGATATTTCAAAAAATATATATGTATATATACATATTCTTTTTTATATATACGTGTGTGTATAGATATATATGTATATACATATATTCCCCCCCCCAACCCCAAGACAGAGTCTTGCTCTGTTGCTCAGGCTGGAGTGCAGTGGCGCGATCTCGGTTCACCGCAACCTCCACCTCCTAGGTTCAAGCAATCCTCCTGCCTCAGGCTCCCGAGTAGAGTAGCGGCAATTACAGGCATGAGCCTCCAATGGGCCCAGCTATTTTTGTTTTGTTTTGTATTTTTAGTAGAGATGGGGGTTTCACCACGTTGGCCAGGCTGGTCTCGAACTCCTGACTTCATGATCTGCCCACCTCAGCCTTCCAAAGTGCTGGGATTACAGGTGTGAGCCACCGTGCCTGGCCCAAAAATATTTTTTAGACTAGAACAGGTTCCTTTATTATTAACATATTACATTAGTATGATAAACATGTTACAATTAATGAACCACTACCCATACATTAACTAAAGTTCATGGTTTATTCAGATGTCCTTAGTTTTCCCTTAATGTCCTTTTCCTGTCCCAAGATCCCACCCAGGATCCCGCACTATATTTAGTTGTCACGTCTGCTTAGGCGCCTCTTGACTGTGGCAGTTCTCAGACTTCCCTTTTTTTGAAGAGCACTGGTCAGGTATTTAAAGAATGTCCCCCAGTTAGGATTTGTCTGATGTCATGAGAAAAATATCAGACAAATCCTAATTGGGTGACATTCTGCAAAATATCTGATCAGTGCTCTGGTATTAGCTTTTGAGAGGAAGACCACAGAGGCAACATGCTATTGTCATCTTACCACGTCAAAGGTCAACATGGCTTAGGACTGAGGACTGCTGATGTTGACCTTGATCACCTGGCTGCGGCAGTGTCTGTCAGGATTCTCCACTGTGAAGTCACACTTGCCCCCTTCTATGCTGTACTCTTTGGAAGGAAGTCTCGAGGAACAGCCTCCGCTTAAGAGTGGGCAGTTAACTCTTCCATCTCCTTGAGGGCAAAGCATCTACATGATCTGGAAACCTTTTCACAGGAGATTTATCTTCCCCTACTCATGAACTTATTCCACCATTTATATCACTGTGATCTTATGTCTATTTTATACTCTGGGCTATAATCCAGTATTGCTTTTTCTTAAACTGTTCCAACTTTGGGTATGGGAGTGCTTTCAGCTGGCTACTGTGTCCCTGTGACATATCACCATCATTGCGAGTCTGTGTGTGTTTGTTTCTTTGAGCACATCCTTACTTTCTGGCACCACAAGATGCTCTAGGCTTTTCTTGCATATTTTCTACCCCAGTCCCAGAATCAGTATATCTGCCTTGATGGTAACCAGCAGTACCTGCAGTCCACTTTTTACACGTGAATCCTTTACAAAATAAAGAGGGGAGGGCTAGATTTTTTTTTTTTCTTATGGTGACCACAGTACAGAAATACAGACTAAGAATCCCTAATTCAAAACTCCAATATCCAGAATGCTCCGAAATCCAAAACTTGAGCACTACAAGTGAAAAATTTCACATCCAACCTCACGTAATGGGTCACACATATTATTAAAATATTATGTGAAATTACTTTCGGGCCATGTATATATGAAACATAAATAAGGTATGTATGAAACATAAATTTAGCATTTAGATTTGAGTCCCACTCCCAAGATAGCTCATTTATGTATATGTAGATATTCCAAAACCTCAAAAAATTCTGAATACCCAAACACTCTGATCCCAAGCATTCAGGATAAGGTATACTTAACCAGAACTTAAGATTTCTCCTATACAGACTCTAGCCCACTCCTGGGCCACATGCTGTTGAAAATAATAAAACTGTGCTGTGAAGCCTGATGGTATTTGATCTCCACTAGACTGTCCCTCCTGCTAAGCAATGGCAAGCAGTAAGACACCACCCCCTGCCCCGCACTGGTTGCCTAACATTTCTCACAGCATCCACCCCCGAAAGCTCATCCCTCCAAAACCACAGCCGCCCTCTCCTGCCACAGGCTCAGTCCCATCCCCACCTCTGCACTCATTGTCCCCAACCCAGCCAGGCCTCCCAGAGCCCACCTGCAGTCTTTGCTGTGAGTACTTCACACCACTCCATGTGTAATTACTTGTACCCTTGACTTAGGGGCAACACAACGTCATGACACAAGTCAAGAGTCAAGAGCACTTGGAGAAATCTCAATGGCTATAACTGAAGAGTCAGACGTGGCTGCCAAAAGGACCAAGGGGGAATTTAAACAACTCTGATAGCAGGGCAGAACACAGTCATAAAGCTCATGTATAATATGATTCAGATTTTTATTTTTTTAAAATGCATATATTTTCATTAAGTATTGGTGGTATACAGGGAAAAAATGTTACGAACTTTCCTCAGTGTTTAGGATTTCTACTCTTTTTATGAGAAAAAAACAAGCTGGGCGCAGTGGCTCACACCTGTAATCCCAGCACTTTGAGAGGCTGAGGCAGGTGGATCACCTGAGGTCAGGAGTTCGAGACCAGCCTGACCAACATGCCAAAACCCTGTCTGTACTAAAAATACAAAAAAATTAGCTGGGCATGGTGGTGCATCCTTTAATCCTAGCTACTTGGGAGGCTGAGGCAGGAGAATCGCTTGAAACCAGGAGGCGGAGGTTGCAGTGAGCCGAAGTCACGCCACTGCACTCCAGCCTGGGAAACAAGCCAAAGTCTGGCTCAAAAAAAAAAAAAAAAAAACCCCACAAATACTATTACTACTTTCCTTTCACCACATCTCAGGTCTGGTTATATCTAACTTTCACCTACTTCACACCTGCCCCAGGGCAGCTAGTGCCATTTTACATTTCTGATCTCTGGCCTCAAGGGGACTCTTGGTGCCTCCTGGCCACTTACCCCATTTTCTAAGTGAGCTCCCTTCCCCTCTCCGAAGGGTCTATTAGTATCTTTCTTCTCCATCCTCTAACACCTGCTCCCCTTTCTGTAGCCTCAGTTGATGAATGACTTTCTATGATATTGTATAAAATATGTTTGGTCGTATTCCAATTTCCTGGCATTGCCTCAAATGTAAAGTGTCTTTTTGTATGCAAATGAGGTGACTGGTGGCTGGCAGCCCCTAGGCAGCTTCAGGATGGGGTTGGTCACCAGAAAGACCAAGGCAGGATTAGGGGGTTGCGACTTTCAGCCCCACCCTCCACCCTCTAGGAAGGGGAGAGGGACTGAGGTCAAGCTGGTCATCCACAGCCAAGGGTTTAACCAGTCATGTCTATGCAATGAAGTTTCCCTAAAAACCCCAAAAGACTGGGTTCAGATGGGCTTCCGGATATCCAAACATGGGGAGGTTCCTGAAGAAGGCATGGCAGCTCTGTGCCCCTTCCCCTGTACCTCACCCTACCCACACCTCTACATCTGTATCCTTAAAAATATCCTTTATAGTGACCAAATGAGGGACTGAGGTAGATACTCAATCACGGAAGTTTATTAAGCCAACTTTAGGGCTTTTCCGGGGAAAAAACATAAGCCACAGAGCCATCTGTTTTTCCAAAGAGGTTTTCAGGTTTAGTATTTAGACATTTCCTTAAAGCAGGGGAAGGTAGGTTGGTGGTTAAGGCGAAAAGGTTACATGCCTGTGAGGCTTTGGTTAGTACCCAGTAAATCACACTGTATATCAGATAAAGTGAATGTCTGAAGAGAAAAAAGGAAGAGACAATTATGCAGTCATCTCCGGGTAGGTGGAGGAAATGAGTCTGGACTTGTTCTGCACCTGGGAAGAGAGGCTTGTAATCCACATTATCAGTGTGGAGAATTACAGGCAGACCTCAATTACCGACCTAAAGTTACAACTGGTATGTCCTTGTTTATGGGAAGCCAAGAAAGAATTTACTTAAGAATGATCTGTAGGGGCAGCCTGTCAGACGCCCCGCCGCCTCTTACCTTTGCTACCTTTCCGTGGGGACCTAGCTGCTGCATAATGCTGGTAACAGCTGTTCATTAGGAAGGGGGGTGGGGGGTGCAAGACTCAGCCTCCAGGCTTAAGCCATCCTTTTGCATAAGTAGTTTAGCAGGAGATCCTGAGATTTTTTATTTTCCCTTACAAAACACAGTAAATGTGTTTCCTTGAGTTCTGTGTGCTGTTCTAGCAAATTAATTGAACCTGAGGAGGCAACGTGGGAACCCCAGTTGACAGCCAGAAGCACAGGTAAAAACAACCTGGGACGTGCAACTGGCATCTGAAGTGGGGGTGGAGGGGCAATCTTGAGGACTGAGTCCTCAAACGATGGGACTGATGCTATCTCCAGGTAAACAGTGTCAGAACTGAATTAAATTAGCAGATGCTCAGTGGTATCTGCTGCAGAAGCAACTGCTTACTTGCCGTTGGGGAGAGATCGCCAGAGATTTGCTGACAGAAGTGTGCTGTGAGAGTAGAGTGGGAGAAACTGCGTTTTTTTCCACTTGCCCTCCTTATTTCATTAAGAGAAATTCAGGCAATCAGAAGAAAACATCTCCATGTGTCCCACGAGTTATAGGGGTGAGCTGTCTGGGTGCCTCTCTAAGGCCTGTCCTCCTCTGTGTGCTGAATCCCACCTCTGGAAGGAACCTGCTCCTATAATTATTCCCTGGAGCTACTGTGTCTTTCTGGATCATCTCATTTAGCATAAGACATGCTAAGTTCTCTTCCATACTGTGATCACGTTCCCTTGCCCCTATCCCCACCATCTCTCCTTTATAGAGAGGATACTCTACCAGAAGCTGTCTCCTCTTGCCCTCTCTGCTTCCTCCTCCACTTGACCTTTGACCCTCCACTAATTGGCTTTTGTCCCTACGATATTGCCACATCCAAAGGTCCTCTTGTTACCTGCATGTCCACTACAGCAGACACTGCTGACCAGCCCTTCTGTGAGACACACCATCCACCCGCTGCCCGGAGATCACACAGCCCTGCTGCTTGTCCCTTGCTGACGCTTCCTTCTTAGCTTTCTGGCCGACTCTACTTATGCTTCTGAACTAATTGTCTGGGGGCCTCCCCTCCATCCACCCGCTTGGCTCTGAGTGTCATCCATGTGTTGCGCCAAATGTTGGTCTCCACCCTGCTCTATCCCCAAATGCCAGACTTCTGCACCCAGCTACCTGCTGAACATCTGCATCTGGATGTCTAACGTGCACTTCAAATCTCACGTCTAAAAGTAAGCTCTTCATTCTCCCCATAAAAAACAAAAGGAAACCAATCAAATAAGCCACCTCCTGTGCCTCCCACAGTCTGCCCTTCTGAGTAAGTGGGACAACCATGAAGTGGGTTGACCCAGCCCCCAATCTGAGACTCATCCCTCAGGCTCTTGTCTCTCACTCCCTGTTCTTTCCAGCAGCAAACCCCACAGACTTGCCTTCAAAATATGCCTCGGATCCACCCACTTCTCTCCCCATGCACTTCACTCCAGACCAACAGCACCTCTCCAGCCTACCGGTCTCTCCGTTCTACCCTCCTGGCACTCCAGGCCAGCTCTCTAACAGCAGCTTTGGGGAACTTTAAAAACGGAACGTATTTGTGTCAGTCCTCTCTTCAAACCCCGGTGCAGCTTCCCACCCAAACAGAACCAAATCCAAAGCTGTACCAAAGCCTAAAAGACCTTGACCCTGGGCAGTTTTTCTAAACTCCGATTCTCACCTTGGGGTCTTTGCATTGGAATGCTCTTCCCCAGTTCTCTGCAGGACTCCTTGTTCCGTTACTTTGTTCAAGTCTCCGTTCAAATGTCCCCTCCCTTCCTCTCCCTCCCTCTCTCATAGTCCTTCTCTGATTCCATCCAACTTTCTGCCAAGCCAAACCTGCCCCACCTCATATAAAATAGCTGCCGCACCACTCTCCATTCCTTTCTTCTGTTTTCTCTTTTTCCACGCCCCTTACCAGTACTTCACACACATTTTAATTTATTATCGTTTATTTTCTCTGACTGCATTTAACTCCTTGAAGGCAAGGACTTTGTCCCTTTGTAAACCAAGACTTAGAAGGGTGCCTAGCATGCATATATACTCAGCAAACATTTGAAAGAGAGAGTGGATGAAAGGCCTATGGTCGGCCTCCATCAGTAGGTGTTGATGGTCTCCATCACCACAGTGGACACGCGGAGATACAAGTTGCCTACAAACTACTCCATCCTACACTGAGTCCTACCTTGCAGATGGATTCAAATTTAAGGTGCTTCATTTAAAACAATCCCACTCTTGATATATTCATTGTTATTCTACGTAATAAGGGGTCTTTGATTCATATGGGAGCCATAAAATAATTCCATTAAAAAATTTAAATTTTATATTATTCAGCTACTTTGGCAAAAGGGTGAAAGTACAGGGAGTATACATAAATATTCATGAAATACAGATCAATAATAAAGAGTGAATCTTCCAATTCTTTACAGCAAATGATTAGTGCAGTCACAGATAATGAAAGATAAAGTTTAGGAAAGCTCATTAAATGACTGAGAAGGCAATTGTCTATGACTGGTTACCTCGCAAACAAAAATTTAAATATTTTAATAAAATTCCAGCATTTAAAAATTTGCATTTATCTTTATCAACTCCAAAATTTACTTTTAAAATATACTGCTGAACACTGAAACAACACAAAATGCATACAGCCCTTTCGGCACAGCTGTGAGAACACAAGATTCTCTTGTTACATGAAAATGCTGAAGTTTATAAATAGTGGTATCTATTGCTGGTACGAAAAAAAAAAAAAAAGACTGTTCTAGTTAAAAGTCAGGCTTAGCATTGAATTCTCATGTAGGAATTACTGATTTTCATAGATCAAAATAGGATTAAATATACTTGTAAATAAACACATGCAGCCTAGAGGCCTGAAAACCAGCCCACCCACTGTCCTTGTTTTCGACAAAGCCACACCACAGCCTCCAAAACCAACTGCAGCTTAAGTCACTCAGGCATTTGCAGACACCACTGAGAGTGAGTACAGTCCAAGAAATCATACGAAGACTACACTTCCAGAATCAAACCCAAAGCATCCTACCCAAATAATACTATAGCATACATCTACAAAATACTCTATTCCCTATGAAAGATACTCCATGAAACTGAAAAAAAGAAACTGTTTCACTAACAGTGCAGATACCAACATACAGGCACAAGAAACAGAGAAATAGGAAAAAGCAAGGAAACAATAAAACCTCCAAAGAAACACAGTAATTCTCTAATAACAGAACAAAGAAAAGGAAGTCTATAAAATGCCTAAAATATAATCTAAAATAATGATCTTAAGGAAACTCCATGAGATACATGGGAACATGGAAAATTCAATGCAATCAGAAAAACAATTCATGACAATTCATGGAGAAATTCAACAGAGAGATTTATCACAAAAAGTCTTGAAACTGAAGAATTAAATGAATTAAATAAAAAATAAAATTGAGAGTCTCAAAAAGAGACTGGATCAAGTAGAAGAAAGAATTTCTGAACACAGAGATAGGTCTTTTGAAATATCCTGGTCAAACCAGAATTCAGAAAAAAAGAATAAAAAAGAATGAAGAAAGCCGACCTGACATATAGGATATTATTAAGCAAACATATATTCATATTTGGGGATTTCTAAATGGAGGAGAGATGGAGAAGAGCATAGAAACCCTCTTTAATAAAGTAATAGCAGGAAACTTCCCTTCTTGGGAGAAAGAATCCATTCAACCTAAAAAAGTCCTCTCCAAGGCATATTGCAGTTCAACTGTCAAAAGTAAGACAAAGTGAGAAGTCTGAAAACAGCAGAAGAAAAACATCAAGTAAAATAAAACAGAATCCTCATCAAAATAACAGCAGATTTCTCAGCAGAAACCTTACAGGCCAGGAGAGTTCACTATGATATATTCAAAATGCTGACAAAAAAATATAGCCAGCCAAGAATACTATACCCAGCAAAACTATCCTTCAAAAATGAAGAAGAAATAAAACTCTTTCCCAGACAAGCAAAAATTGAAGGAATTCATCACCTTGTAGACTGGCCCTACAAGGAATGCTAAAGGGAACCCTACATTTGGAAGCAAAAGAGTGATATCTGCCATCATGGAAACACACAAAAGTATAAAACTCACTGGTATTGCAAAAACATAAACGAGGAAGAGAAAGGAATCAAATATTTCCACTGAAAAAAACCAGCAAACCACAAAGAAAAACAACTAGAGGAAGAAAGACACAAAGGATATACAAAGCAACCAGAAAACAGTTAACATAGTTATAAGAGTATGCCTTCATCTCTCACATAGTTACAAGAGTATGCCTTCATCTCTCAGTAACAACCTTGAATGTAGGACTAGGCATGCCTGTAATCCCAGTACTTTGTGGTGGCTCATGCCTGTAATCCCAGTACTTTTGGAAGTTGAGATGGGAAGATTGCTTGAGGCCAGGATTTCAAGACCAGCCTGTGCAATACAATGAGACCCCATCTCTACAAAAAATAAAATAAAATTTAGCCAGACATGGTAGCACACACTTGTATACCCAGCTACCTGGGAGGCTGAAGTGGGGGGATCATGTGACCCCAAGAGTTCAAGGCTACAGGGAGCTATGATCATGCCACTGCATTCTAGCTTCAGTAAGAGAACAAGACCCTGTTTCTAAAAAAATAATAAAAATTAAAATTAAAAAAAAAACTTGAATGTAAATGAATTAAATTCCCCAATTAAAAGATACTGACTAGATGGATGGATTAAAAAACACTACCCAACTATATGCTGCCTACAAAAAACATTACCTATCAAGACACACAGAGACTGAGAGGGAAAGAATGAAAAAAAAAAAATCTTCCACAGAAATGAAAATCAAAAGTAAGCAAGAGTGGCTATACTAATACCAGACAAAATATAATTTACATAAAATAAATTTTAAGTCAAAAAACATAAAGCAGCAAAGAAAGTCATTATGTAATGATAAAGGAGTGAATTCAAAAAGACATAACAATTGTAAATATACATGTACCCAACAACAGGGCACCCACATATATAAAGCAAATATTATTAGCGCTAAAGAGATAGACCCCAATACAAGAACAGTTGGGGGCTTCAACACCCCACTACAAACACTGGACAGATCATCTAAGCAGAAAATCAACAAAGAAGCATCAGACTTAAACTGCACTATGTATCAAACTCACCTAACAGACATTTACAGAACATTTCATCTAACAGCTACAGAATATACACCCTTTCATCAGCACATGGGACATTCTCTAGGATTTACAGTATGTTTGGTCATAAACCAAGTCATAAGAAATTTTTATAAATTGAAGTCAGGTATTATCTCAGAACACAATAGAATAAAACTAAAAATCAATAACAAGAACAATTTTGGAAATTGTATAAATATATGCAAATTAAACAACTTGCTCTTGAATGAACAATGGGTCAATGAAGAAATTAAGAAGGAAATAAAAAATCTTGAAACAACATAAAAATGGAAACACAGTATACCAAAAGCTATGGGATACATCAAAAGCAGTGCTAAGAGGGAAGTTTATAGCAATAAATGCCCACATCAAAAAAGTAGAAAGATCAAGACACTAGAAAAGTGAGAACAAACCAAATCCAAAATTAGTAGAAAGAAATAATAAAGACCAGATAACTGAACAAAATAAAGGCCAAAAAAATGCAAAAGATCAATTACATAAAAAGTTGTTTATTTAAAAACATGAAAACTGACAATTATCTAGACTATGAAAAAGAGAAAAGCCAAATAAATAATATCAGAAATGAAAAAGAAGAATTTTACAAGTTACCACAGAAATATAAAAGATCATTAGAGACTAATATGAACAACGATACACCAATAACTTAGAAAACCCAAGGAAAACGAGTAAATTCCTAGACACACATAACTTGCTGACAATGAAGCAGAAAGAAATAGAAAACCTGGGTGGGTGCAGTGCTCATGCCTATAATCCCAGCACTTTGGGAGGCCAAGGTGGGTGGGTATCACCTGAGGTGAGCAGTTCGAGATCAGCCTGCCCGACAAGATGAAAGCTTGTCTCTAGTAAAAGTACAAAAGAATTAGCCAGGCATGGTGCTGCATGCCTGGAATCCCAGCTACTCGGGAGACTGAGGCAGGAGAATCGCTTGAACCTGGGAGGTGGAAGTTGCAGTGAGCAGAGATCACGCCACTGCACTCCAGCCTGGGCAACAAAAGTGAGACTTTGTCTCAAAAAAAAAAAAAGAAAAAGAAAAAAAAGAAAAGAAAAGAGAAAGAAAACGAAAACGAAAAAAAAAAAAAAGGGGGGGGGGGGGGGGGAGACCTTAATAAACTAGTAATGAACAACAAGACTGAATCCAAAAAAAAAAAAAAAAAGTCTTCCGACAAAGAAAAGACCAGGACCGGATGGCCTTCGTGCTGACTTTTTCCAAACCTATAAAGACAAACTAACACCAATTCTTTTCAAACTATTCCAAAAAAAAAAAAAGAGAAGAGAATTCTTCCTAACTCACTCTAAGAGGCCAGCATTATCCTGACACCTGAAACAGACAAAGACACAACAACAACAACGAAAACTACAGGCCAATGTGCCTGATGAACATAGATGCAAAAATCCTCAAAATACTGGCAAACTAAATCCAACAGCATATCAAAAAGATAATAGACCATGATCAAGTGGGACACATTCCAGAAATGCAAGGATGGTTCAACAAATGCAAATCAATAAACATGAGACATGACATCAACAAAATCAAGAATGAAAACCATTATGATCATCTCAATAAATGTAGAAAAACATTCTGATAAAATTTGATATTCCCTCATAACAACTCTGAACAAATTAGGTAATACAAGCCATATATGACAAACCCACAGCTAACATCATACTGAAATAGGCAGAAGCTGAAAACTTTTCCTCTAGGAACAGGAAAAATATAAGAATGCCTATTCTTTCACCACTCTTACTCCATATATTGTTTATAATCCTATCCAAAGCAATTATGCAAGACAAAGAAAGGGCTTTCATTTCATAGGAAAAGAAACCTAAAAATTTCAGCAAAATACTGTAGAACTGGTAAACAGATCCAGTGAAGCTGCAAGATACTAAAATCAACATACAAAAATCAGTAGTGTTTCTATACACCAATAACAAACTAGCTGAAAATGAAATAAATGAACCAATCTCGTTTATAATAGCTAAAAATAAAAGAAAAAAAGCTAAATACCTAAGAACAAATTTAATCAAGAAGGTGAAAGATGTCTACATTAAAAACTACAAAATACTGATAAAAGAAATTGAAGAGGACATAAACAAATGAAAAGATATCCCATGTTAATGAATTGGAATAATATTGTTAAAATCACCATTACATACAAAGCAATCTACACTTTCAATACGATCCCTATCGAAATATCAATGACTTTTTCACAGAGATAGAAAAAGAAATCCTAAAATTTGTGTGCAACCACAAAAGACCTCAAGTAGCCAAATACTGAGCAAAAAGAACAAAGTTTGAGGCATCACACCACATGACTTCAAAATATACTACAAGCTATAATAATCAAAACAGCATGGTATTGGCATAAAAACAGACACACAGACCAAGGGAACAGAATAGAGAACCCAGAAATAAATCCATCTATTTAGAGCCAAATAATTTTCACCAAAGGTGTCAAGAACATAGATTAGGGGAAAGGAAAGCCTCTTCAATAAATGGTGCTAGGAAAACTGGATATCCATGTGCAGAAGAATAAAACTAGGCCCCTATCTTTCCCTACATAGTCTACTCAAAATTGATTAAAGATTTAAATGTAAGCCCCCAAACTATAATCCCACCAGAAGAAAACATAGGGGAAATACATTAGGACATTGGTCTGGGCAAAGATTTTACAGCATAGAATGATATTATCAAAAAGACCAAAAAAAAAAAAAAAAAAAGATATCATGCTTATTTGGTAGCTTTGTAGCATATTTTGCAGCCAAGAAGTACCATGTGCCTCCAGCTTTGTTCTTTTTGCTCAATATTGCTTTGGCTATTCAGGGTTCTTTTGTGGTTTCCTGCAAATCTTAGGACTGTCTTTTCCATTTCTGTGAAAAATGTCATTGTATTTTGATAGGGATTGCACGGAAGGTATAGATCACTTTAGGTAGTATAGTCATTTTAACAATATTATAGTTCTTTGAATCCATGAATATGGGATATCTTTTCATTTTATAGTTAAGACTTCAATAGCAGAGGCAACAAAAGCCAACACAGACAAATGGGACTATATCAAACTAAAAACCTTCTGCACAGCAAAGGAAATAATCAAATGAAGAGACACTGGAATAGGGGAAAGTATTTGCAAACTATTCATCCAATAAGGGACTATTATCCAAAATATTCAAGGAATTCAAAAACTCAACAGCAAAACAAAAAGGAAAACCCAAAAACCTGGTTTTAAAAATGATTAAAGGATCTGAATAAACATTTCTCAAAAGAAAATATACAAATGGCCAATAAGTATAGCAAAAAATGCTCAATATCACTAATCATCAGAGAAATGCAAATCAAAGCCACAATAAGATATCATCTCAGCCCAATGAGAATGGTAATATCAGACCAAACAAAAACAAAAATAAAAAACAAAAAAACAAATTCCTGGCAAGGATACAAAGAAAGAGGAACACTAATTTATCATTTGTGCAAATGATCTAGCAAACCCACTGCTGCGTATTTACCCATAGAAAAGAAAATCAGTATATCAAAGTGATAGCTGCACTCCCATGTTAACTGCAGCACTATTCACAATAGCAAAGATATGTAAACAACTTAAGTGTCCATTAACAAATTAATGGACAAAGCAAATGTGGTACATATACACAGTGGAATACTATACAGCCAGAAAAAAAAAATAAAAATCTGTCACTCATGGCAACATGGATAAGCCTGGATGTTATTAAGTGAAATAAGTGAGGCAAAGAAAGATAAATACCAGAGTTCTCACTCACGTGGGAGCTAAAAAAGCTGATGCATTAAAGTAGAGTAGAATAGTGGCTACTAGAGATGGGGAAGGGTGGGGAGAAGGAGGAATAGGAAAAGGTTGGCTGGATTCAAAATTACAGCTAGATAGGAGGAATAAGTTCTATTGTTTGATAGCACTGTATGGTGACTTTAAAATAACTAGAAGAAAGGATTTTGAATGTTCCCAACGCAGAAGATAAATGTTTGACGTAATGAATATGCTAATTACCCTAATTTGATCATTACACATTACATACAGGTATCAAAATGCTACTCTTTACCTATTAATAGGTACAATTAAAACAAACTGGTAAACAGATCCAGTGAAGAAAACAAAATATATCAACTAAAAAGAAAAGAACAAAAAGCAACAGAATGAATGACCAGTAAATAAAAGAGACACATCTTGTTGGAAGAATAACTCTAAATAACTTATGTAGACACTCCGTCTTCAAGGAAATGAAGCAGTAAACTCCCCTCCCTTAAGTATGGGGTGTACCCGGAGACGTCCTTCCAAAGAGTACATAGGAAAAGCGGGAGAGGGAGTCAGCAGGGAGTGAAGAATTCTGACAGCATGGACTCTTCATGTGATGAGATGAGTAGGACATGTTGCCTCTGTGGTCTTCCTCCCAAAATTCTCATGAGAAAATCATCAGAGAACTCTCAATTGGGGGACTTTGTAAAAAATACCTGACTCCTCAAAACTGTCAAGATCAACAAAACAAGGAAAGTCTGAGAAACTGTCACAGCCAAGAAGAGCTCAAAGAGACATGACAAGTAACTAGTGTGTAGGTGTGGCATCTTGGATGGGATCCTGGGACAGAAAATGAACATTAGGTTAAAAAAGTTTTAAATCCAAATAAAGTGTGGACCTTACTTAATAATGGACCAATTTTAGTTCATCATAAGGGAAACTAGATGCTAAATATATGAGAACTCTTTATGCTATCTTCATAAGCCTTCTGTAAATCTAAAAGTGTTCTAAAATAACCTCTGGGGGAAAAGGCAATGGGAAAAGAGGAGGTAGAGAACACTATCGTTTTCACAGTATTGAGAATATTCTAGTTTTTAAGTTGAGAGGTAGGTTCCCGGGCATTTGTTTATTATTATGCCCCACAGGTACATAAATGACACCTACGTATTTTGTACCTATCAAATATCACAAAAGCAATTTTAAAAAGAAAGCATACAGGCCAAGCAGAAAGGGGTAAGAGTATTTCATTAGCTAGCACTTGCTGAACCTCCCAAAACGCCAGTCAGCATGACTATGCCCCTAGGCCTGGCACTCTACTCCATCCGACTGTATCACCCAGAGCTGGGGATCTGAAATAAAGAGTCAGCTCATTTGGGCTCTGACAAAAATAATGCCTATTTTGGGAAAAGTGGAAGCCTCAGAGAGATGGAGTGTGTGAACTCATACTAAGAGCTATGGTTTCTATTAAAAGATGACATTTCAGACAGTGGCTACTGGGTACAGCTGAAAAGATGAGTGAGTGATGGCCCTTCCCTGTAGAGAGCATGCCTAATTTACTAAGAGGTCAACACAGCAGTATCCTATTTCGCTTCTACAACAGTCCCAAGGGGAAGTGACGACCTGCTCAAGATGTCATAGGTGATCAAAGACACGCTGAGACCTCTTCCTGGGTCTCTTGACCCCAGGGATAGTGCTTGTGTGTCTAGATTCATGAAAGTTGATATTTCATTTGCAGTAGCTGCTATGATTTGCAGAGCCTTCTACTGTTTTCAAACTTGTTTCTTAGACTTCAGAGTCGAGACAAAGTCATTACCTATCACATGCTTAAATTCTGTACTCCACACTGATCTGGGGTGGGTGAGTGTGTTGTCATGGGGCTTTAATTGTAGTATGCTTGTGGTCAGTGCCATTTTTAAAATTTGATCAATATTAATTACAGGAAAATTATTGTGAATTATATAGTATATCAAAACAACAATAAAAAAATGTGGTTAGACCATATTGTTTCAAAGTAGGGAACAGGGAAATTTGTTGATAAGAAAAACATTTTCAGCAATCTTGAATGGTGCCCAATTCTCCCTGGCCCCTCTCCTATTTCTATCTTCCTTTTATGGCTTATTCATCTACTGCTATATAAGCTTGCATACTTCTTAGATCCCAAACCACAGACTACTATAAAAAGAGGAAACTTTTCTTTTAAAAAAGTTTAAACTTTTAATTTTGAGATAAGTATAGGTTCACAGGAAATTCCAAAGACAATGCAAAGTGGTCCCTTGTGCTCTTCACCTTGTTCCTCCTAATGGTTACATTCTACATAACTACAGCAAAATATCGAAATCAGGAAACTGACATTAGTATAATGAGTATATATGGTTCTGTCATTTCGTCATATGTATAAACTCCTATAACCATCACGCCAATCAAGACTATTTCATCATCACAGAAATCTCTCTGACATTATCCCTTGTACAGTCACACCCACCTCCCTTTCCGACAACTATCACCAACCCCTCGTAAACACTAATCTGCTCTCCATCTCTGTAATTTTCGCATTTTGAGAATGTTATACAAATGGAATCATACAATATGTGTGACCGTTTGAGACTCTCGTTTTAAAGCAAAAAGAAGAAATTCTATTACAAGATAGAGAAGACACTGTGTATGATTTCAATGCTTTGAAATTTGTTACCGTTTGTTTTTTGGCCCAGGACATGCCCTAACATGGCAAATGCTCTGTGGGTGCCTGAAAAGAATGTGTACTCTGCTACTGTTGGGTGGAGTGTTACAAATGTTAATTAGATAATATTAATTGATGGTGGTGAGTATTCCTATAGCCTTGCTGACTTTCTGTGTACTTTATGTGTGGTTGTTCTATCAACTGTTGAGAAGGGTATGGAGATCTTTAAGTATAATCATGGGTATGTCTGTTTCTCCTTGTAGTTCCAGCAGTTTTTACTTCTTATTTCACAGCTCTGTTGTTTGGTACATGCATACTTAGGAATGCTATGTCTTCTTGATGAACACTCTTTTATGTCCCTGGTAACGCTCTACTTTTAAAAGTTCTTTATCTGATATTAATATAACGATTTCTGCTTTCTTTTCATTAATATTTCCACGGTATTTTTCCATCCTTTTATTTTCAACATATATACACACACACACACACACACATATACACATATATAAAATGTCTCTAAAAGGGGCCAGGATAAGGCAAGGGAGCTAGGGAAGCTCCTCAGAGGAAAGGATATTTACTTGGCCAGAACTTGGTATTGAGAGAGAAGGGTACTGTGAGGATAACTCAGTAATGACCCAAATCCAGGGGGCCTAGAACCCAAATCCAGAGCCCTTTACCATGCAATCCATTTGGAATTTGGCTCTAATTTGGGAGGAAGAAATTCCTGCTTTATTAGTTACATTTTTGCATAAAAAAGACCTAACCAATCATGTTACTCGGGTGTTCTATATATGTCTCTTTAAGTTTTCCATTCCTGAGATACTCAAAATCACAGGCTTCCCAACTAACATATCATCCACACTACAAGCAAACTACAAGAGCAGACAGAATTGGTCCTCACGGGGTGGTAGGGTTAGGCTTTGTGTCCCCACTCAAATCTTACCTTGAATTGAATTGTAATCCCTATAATCCCCATGTGTTAAGGGAGAAACCAGTGGAGGTAATTGAGTCATGGGGGCGTTTCCCCCATGCTGTCTTGGTGACATTGAGTTCTCACAAGATCTGATGGTTTTATAAGCAGCTCTTCCCCCTTTGCTCAACACTTCTCCTTCTTGCCACCCTGTGAAGAAGGTGCCTTGCTTCCCCTTCACCTTCTGCCATGATTAAGTTTCCTGAGGCCTCCCAGCTATGCTGAACTGTGAGTAAATTAAATCTCTTTCCTGTATAAATTACCCAGTCTCTGGTAGTTTATTGTAGAAGGAAAACAGACTAATACACAGTGTCAGCCTTCTAAGGGACGTGGAACGTCCTAGCAATCTGCTCTAGAGTTATAAAGGACGTAATGTGATCATTTTAGTTAATCAGAATCTCCGTCAAGATCTAATGGGGCCAGGAACTCCAAACCTGACCAATCACCAGGACACTATGACCGCATAAGGAACTCCAGTTCTGAGGACTAGAGGGTCTGGTTACATAACAAAACTCATTACAAAGATTTTTGGGTTATACTGTAACTGACAGAGCAGAGTATATATTTACTGCCTTCTGTAAAGTTACAAACATTTTCCATCCCTCTGTGCCTTGCTGGTGACCCAGATAATGGCTCTGCTGGGCAAAAATAAGGGCTCCGTAAAAAGTCTCTAAAACAAGAGAAATTATTCTCTACTATGTGATAATATGGACACTGCTATGTGATTTCTCTGCTGACCCTTTATCAGGAACCCATCATCCCCCAAGCCAGAATCTCCAAAGTGGAAAACACAAGGTGTGGGGAGAAATTATTAGAGCTCCTATATCTGGTATGTTCTAAAGCGCTACAGTGCCCAGAACTGCTTCCTATTTCTCCATTATATTTTGTTAAATTTCTGTGCATAAGACAAGTCTCCACAGAGGGTCAGCTCGCTGTAAGGACCAAAGATCAGAACTACCGATAAACACTAGTAATGGAATGGGACTTTTAAAATTGCGATGAATTATCTCAGGTGTGAATACATGAAAACTCGCAAATGAAAGCCTTTAGAGTAGAAGGCCCCTTTAGGGAAGATCAGCGTAACAGCACAGATGCCCAGGTACTGTCTGCCCACTCCAGATTAGTGGGGAGTGGACCCTGAGCATCCTAGGTCACCCCCGAGCATCCCAGGTGATCCCCATTACATTACAGCTGGTAGGCATGGATTCACAGAGCTCCAAAGCCTGGAGGAAGAGGAGGAGGCAGGAGCTATGCCATGTCTATCTCCACGCCATCCCCAAGCACCTCATCCAGTGCCCACTCATCTCCCTCCATACCTGGCCCCACTCAGCCAGCAAATATGGGCAGCATCACCTGCCTGCAGCTTGGGGGAATCCCTGTCGCTCTTTCCTGGAATTGAGACCCAGGTGGGAGATGGGCTCCTGATCTTACTGTAGTGGTGGAGAGGGGGACACTGGTGTCCCACAAACTCTCAGCATGTTTTCCCACTAAATTATGTGGGGCATGGCAACCAGGTCTGTGTTACTGTCCTGCCTGTGCAGGACTGGCCTTAGAATTCCAAGTTCACGGACGCAACTTCATCTACCCTCTCCCTACATGTCACTGCCAAAGGAACCAAGACCCGAAGTTAACACCCAGCGATGAAAGCACAACACCCACACTGAGCACACCCCAACGATTCCTCCAGGGACCTCTGTTCCAAGCACACACCGTGGAGACGTGGTACTTAACCGCTGGGAAAATGACCAATGTATTACAAAAACGTTACTCAATGAGCTCTCAGGTTGGGAAGATACGGTTGCATTTAGCTTCTCCCACAAGAGAGGCCTGCACCAGACCCAGGCTCCAGACAGGCTCCAGGTCCTGTCTCTGGCTCCTGGAATCCCCGTCTTTCCCAAGTACTTCTGACCTTGGTCTTTGTGAACACAACAAAATCTCCAACATAACCTCTGGGTAGGATCATAAGTGGCATATTCTGGAAGGCTCTAAATAAAACAAGTCTGACTGAGAAGTGAGTGGGCTGTCAGATCTGTTGTGTTTCCCACTCGTTCCCTGTGAGCGCCGTCGGGGGCCCAAGTGGAAAGCAGTATTCTAGGGAAACGTGACATGCATGGACTGGGCATTCTGCTATGTGGTCAACAAAGGGAGGGGGCCCTCACACATATGAAATAAGATGAGAACAATCACAAGCAAAACCCAAAATGGAATGTTGGCAAAAGAGACAAGCAACTTAGAAAAACTACTAAAACTGTCAACTCTAGAGTCTCTCCCTGTTCCTGGCCACATCCCTGTAAGAGACAGGCTACCTGAGGACACTCAAGAGGGACTACACCACTGCAGGCTCCTGACTTGGAGTTCATGCCGGCCAGGGACTGCTCCGGACCATGGCTTGTTCACACTGTGACCTGGGTAGACCTTCACACAGGAAGGTCACCGAACAAGGCGTTTGATCACGAAATAGTCAGAGCACATTCATAGTTAGGATCATCCTTACTTCTTGCAGGCAGCAATCAAGCTCAAATCTCACCAATTAACTTGTCAGTGTGACTGCTGGTCAGGTGTGACTTTGAGAAGCTGAGAAGGCATATTTTACTTTCCAGGGAGATACAAGGCCTGCCTCCATGGCCACAGACCTGGCAGGAGGGCCCTGGTACCTTCTGCCTCAACAAGCACTGAGGGTTATTCATTTCCATCCAAAACTAATTCCATTGGCATCTTGTTAATATACTGCTTGTTAACATGGTACCAAAATTCATTCCCCCTAAACTGTGACCTCTTATGATCTGATTTATTCAGAATGTTTTAAAACCGTTTCGCCATCCTGGAGCCAGGACCATTTCTAAAGAAATCATTTCAACTTTAGTTATAATAAAAGTCAACCGGAAAATTGATTCTGATAGGCAGAAATCTAAAACTCAAAATACTTTTGGTGTGTCCAGTGAGGCACCCGCAGCCCGGGAACGGGGAGCGCAAGGTCACTGGGACACATTCCCCTCCCACACCCTCCACCAGACACACCCAACCCGAATGACACTTCTTCTGCTTCACGTGTTCCCTTCAGTTCTGTACATCCCAGTGGTAATCCCAGAAAGTATTCTCCTACTGGAGTTTGTTTGTAATTACCTGTTCAGGTCCAGTTTACTAAAAGCCCTACAACACCCCCTCCATCATGACACACACACACACACAGAGTGAGAGGACTTTCTGTTTTTCTGGAGGAAGTTGAGAAAAATTTCTCTCTGCTTTTCCCAGTTTGAGAACCTCAACTGCAGCAATGCTCTCATTTCAAGCTCCGTCTGGCCTGTTTATTTAATGCCGTTCTCTTACATACACATCTGCCACACGGCTGGCCCAGGGACCCTTTAAGACAAGGACAGAGTATCTGGAATCCAACATTCAGGTGTGAGTCACAGGTCACCATCCAACGCTGGGCCGTACTAGGCAAGGAAAAGAATTTCTCTGGGTTCATTTTCTTCCCTACAGTTCAGGGGAGGAATATCCATCTGACCTGGCATTAAAGAGAATTCATGAAAATTCCTTTCTAAATTCTAAGGTACAATTCAGAGAATCATTGAAAAATGACTAGAACGTTATGTGTTCAGTTTCTATCTAGGGAAAAGGTTGAGGGGTACAGGAATTGGCTCCTGTTTTTGTTTCTTCAGCTTTCTAGGAAACCACACTGCTAGGGTATATCAGCTATGACAGAAAAGAAAAAATGCTTGGCATAACCTTGATCACCACCACAACTAAGAGAAAGGCATTACGTCATTGACCACGCAAGAACGTTAAATCACAATGTTATGATGTTTCGCCCCGAACAGGGGTGCTGTGGGAAGAGTCAGGGACCACAGAGATGGCCTCAGCGCACACAGAAGTGGCTGTTAAATACCAAGTCCCCTGGCCTGTACAGACAACTTCTCTTAACTCATGCTAAGCTGGGGATCCCCAATACAGGCGACTCTGAGCACCATCCTGGGCCCACACATGCGGAGCTGGAAGTCACAGGAGTTGCTAAGCTGACCCTGGGGCAGCAGAGGCCCTCGGGGATTTCAGGTTTCCAGCTCCGTCCCCTCTCAAACTTCCCAAAGTCTTCCTTCACATACCCTTCCGTTTCCAAAGAGACTCTCCAAACTGTACTTAGATGCAGGAGATTTTTCTAGGGGAGGAAAAAAAATCAATCTCACGAAATTCCTGGTATAGTAAGAAAGAAAGGCTTTTTTGGGTCAGGAAATGGGAGCTCCCAGCCTGCTTTGCCACCTAGGAGCCCTGGGCTTTGGCCAAGTCATTTAATCTCCCAGAGCCTCACATCTCAGTTTAAGATAAGCACTTGGAGAATGGGTGGTTACCATGTCACCACCATCATATGTCAGAGACGGCAGCCCGGGAAGCAGAAGGAACGTGGGCTGGTAAGCAACAGACCTTCTGCTTCCTGGGCTGCCATTAATAGATGGGGACACAAAGCCGCAGGAGAGGTTAAGGGGACTGTCCAGAGTCACAGAGTTGAGCATGCACAGCTGTGTCACAGTCTCCTTAACCTCTCCTGAGGCTCTGTGTCCTCATCTATTAAATGGGGACAATAACATCTGCATTTGCGACCAGAGGTAATACACAAGCGGTGACAAGCCCTGTGCCGGGCACCTGCCAACGATGACCCCATAGATTACAGCTGCTTCCACTGACTGCACCGCCAGGGGCACTGTGGAATCAATGTGGCAATATTTTTTTTTTCTAGCAGCTGTCAATACTTACTGGTTAATTATTTAACCAATTACCACAGATTTAACCACAGCATTAAAGGCTGTGGCCATCTCTTTATATTCAGTACACTATAAAGAAGAAACAATCAGTTCAAGCTGCAGAGACTGTTCCCCCAGATCACCCAGGGGCCCAGTGTGCAGCAGGAAGCGGCTGAGACGGGCCCCTCTGTTTGGACAAAAACTCCACAAGTTACTTCCAGGTATCAGAGATCTCCAGAGCCACACGCTCAACAGAAGCTTCAGCCCTAAAATCTTAACGACTGAACACCGGGCTTTGCACGTAAAAAATATTTCTAAATAACCTATTGGGGGCCAAGTCAGCTACCAGCAATCTCCAAAATACCAAAACGCCAGGATATGACAAAAGTGAGTAGTAAATTCTAGATGACTTTTCCAAGTGTACACAGCCTAGGAAAAATTGTTCTGAAATAAATTGAGGCTAATATGAAGATAAGTAGTAAACTTTAGTAGTTAAGAAATATTACTGGATGGCGTTTTTATGAATGTAAGAGTGACAGGCTCAACGTTTCATCTTCTCGTGCTCACTGCTCAGTTAAACACAGCCGCTGCTGCTTCTATCACAGAACGGAAAACGATGTGTGTGGGCTCACTGCGGACATTTACACGCTGGACATGCATATCACCACCTGACTCGGTTTGTGAAATCCAGTCCTGTTTACTTTACTCAAACTTGAGTTGTGTCACCTAAGCCACTGTCCTTCCTACCCCCACTACACCATCCTTCTGTCCAGTAGGACATGTCTGTCGTGAAAAAGCCTCCAAAAGCTTTTCAAAAGTCAAACGAATGTGCAGCACAGCAGACGAGGCCCTTTGCATCCTCTGTCCCTAGTAATGAACGGCCAGCCTCCAACAGTCAATTACAGTCACTTTTCAAGTACACATGGAAAGAATTAAGTGCAGATTATGCATCTGCCAAAATGACAACTGTGGTGGCCTTCAGGCTCTTCCTATGGTCTCCACTCCCCAGAGAAGGCAGAATCAGAGCCGGAGGGTCCCAAGACTTTGTTCCTTAACTTCACTGGGGAGACCAGAAAACAGGGTAGGGAAATGTACCACGTGGAAATGGGCTGAGACGTTACTCAGGCCCTCAGACACCCCCATCCTCCTCAAGCTGCTCTCGGCCCAGCCCCAGGCATGCAAACCTTGAGTGCCCAATAACTGGGAAATGCATCCAAGGCTGACATCCTGCTCACTGTTCTACCAGGCCAGCATTTCATTTCTTTCTGACATGCCAAAGGGTATGGCTGACTGAGCTGTTGCTTTCCCTGTTAGCACTTCAAAGACCACCGGCCAAATGGCAAATGCCTGGTCCCCAACTCAGTATTGTCGAAATGACCTGCAGTCTCCGAGAACCATGGCCCAGCTGGTCCAATCAGCCTGCTCTGTTCCAAGGAAACACATTATATCTCTGTACGCATGTCCCCTCATTCTTTAAAACTTGTTCCCAACACAGCATCCCCTGGCTTTTCCATACTCTCCCCAAAAGGGTCAGTTGGTCCCTGCCTCAGGTACCAGGGACTGACTGTAAGAACCTCCACTTCAGCAGTTAGCACAGTCCCCAGCTGTCAGGGTCCCATCCCAAAAGGGCATGGGAAAAGGTTGCTGGGACTATATTTTATCTATTTTTTTTTTTTAACCGCTTAAAACAGTCACTGCAAGAAAAATAGCCCAGAATACAGGTGGGGTGTTCACAATAGATGTTGATTACATGAATGGCTACATCTCATGATTTTCCAAATTAACATTTTTCTAAACCACAAAAGTAAATTTTAATAGGTGAACCAAGGTTTTGTGTAGACCTTATAACTTATGAAATAAAAGTCATCCTTTAAAATTACATGGGTAGATATTTTTGCAAGCCAGCCGGCTCTCATGGTCTCCACTGACTGTCTTGTCTACGTGGCACTCGTGTGCTGGGAGCTCCTGCAGACCAAGCTGCTGGGTGAGCATGCCGTATTCCCCTGCCTCACCAGCTTCTGAACCAGCACCAACAACAACTTCAGGTCTGCTAATGTCACTCATGATCAAGACCTTTCTAAAGAAGTAGTGTCAGATTCTGATGCTAATAAATTATTAATGAGTTCTGATGATCCGATCAGAAGATCTGTCATTTCCAGCTTACACTCCATTCCCTTGAAATCTGACAAGTGGATTGATACATGACTGCATTTGCAAATGACTGTTTTAAAAAAGTTCTAATTCAATGACTTTTTTGTTGTTGTTTTTTAAAGAAAACGGAGTTACCATGCGTTTCAGAAGTTTTCTTATGCAAGATAAAATCTCCTAGGTTTGGAAGGGGAACACCCCTATGGTGTTTGTCTTGCATAAGGTCTGGAGGAGAGACCTGGGAATGCCCCATGAATGCATGAGGGGATCCAAAGCTAAAAGACCCAACAATGGCTGGGGTGAAGTCAGGTATGCAGTGTGAGTGCCAACTCCCGACTGCCGACCAGGAGCTAGCTCTGGAACTCACAACACACAACACCCTAAATCAACGGAACAACGTGGCATTTTCTCCAAAAGATAACATAAAGCATAACAAGACAAGAACACTAAGACACTTAATCCTATCCTTCTTGCATATTAATCTTATGCTGTTCTAAATACCAAACATCAAAGGGGCATAACTGAAATCAAAAAGGTTCCAAGAGATTTTTCTTTTAAGGTGGTCGAAGAGAAAGAACATATTCACAACATGTGTTTGTAGTAGTAGCAGACGACGTAAGAGGAAATTCTAACTTTCTAGATAATTTTCAGAAACCACCACACCAAGAGATTCCATAGTCCAATATCATAGTTTCAGGATTACTTTAAAACAATCTGCAAATAATAGAAGCAAATTCAAGTTTCTAAGGAAAGCTAGTGTTATTCTTACAGTTCATTCTGAGACAAAACTCTGGAGGTGAAAATTTATCTTCTCATAAAGCACTTCTTCCTGCCCAACCAGAAACAGAACACTGGATTAACTGGACCACCAAACACAGCAATTCATATTTTAAGTTAAATGTCTCAAGCTGTTAGGGCTAAGAAAAATTTTTGTTACACGGTGACATGTTTTTGTCTGGTGCCTGTGGTGATAGCACCCCTGGGTCCCAGAACCCACATGCTGCATCACAGTTATGGTTTAATTGTAACATACACAAGAAGGTTTTTCATATGAACAGGTAAAACCTTCCCAAGAATCCTTCATCTGTCTGCATCTCATTTGATGTAGGCTTCTTCTTTTTTTTTTTTTTTCCGAGACCGAGTCTTGGCCGTGTCGCCCAGGCTGGAGTGCGGTGGTGCAATCTTGGCTGACTGCAACCTCCGCCTCCCAGATTCAAGTAATTCTCCTGCCTCAGCCTCCCGAATAGCTGAGACTACATGTGTATGCCACCATGCCCAGCTATCCTTTGACATAGATTTATCTTCTCAGCATCAAAGCTGGAATCCAACCTTTCCTAGACTGAAAGCACCAGAAAAGTGGTTATTTATCCTTATACTCCCTGTATAAGAGAGAATACATGGGACCAGGATTCGTTATCGATTCAAGAGTCAGTATGTATCTGAGTGTGGAGGTACCTGTACCATCTTACAGGTTGGAGGTGTCTACCATCCCGCTTCCAGGCTACATACTCAGAACCATCACACACTAAAGCAGGAACAGAGATAATCTAATTTTTGAACCAGGTCCCTCACTGAAAGCCTAAATTTAATATGATTCAACAAATCAAGGCTACACTGACTGCTATTTTACTAAACTTACTGTCCAAATCGAGCATTTGAGGCAAAAAGCTGCAATTTCTGTTTTAAGCAGAAAACTGCAGACTTACCTTTGGCACACAGTTGAGAGGTGACTGGCAAAACGCAGAACTCTTCAAAGTGATGACGTTTTCAGCTAATCACACCTCTGAAGTTACAAAGCTGCAGGGATTCTCCAAATTCTCAAATCTCAGCAGAGAATTATAATTTGGGACGTCGCTTGTATACAAGGAACACATGAAATCTAAAAAGAAAGAAGCGTATATGAGGTCTGCTTACTTCTTTGATTTTAAGTAACCGCTTTTAAAAATAACTGGTTATTCTTTTTTTTTTTTTTTTTTTTTGAGACAGGGTCTCCTCTGTCACCCAGGCTAGAGTGTGGTGGTATGATCTTGCCTCAATGTGACTTCTGCCTCCTGGGCTCAAGTGATCCTCCTGCCTTAGCCTCCCCATTAGCTGAGACTACACGCATGTGCCACTACCCTTGTCTAATTTTATGTATTTTGAAACCAATGTTTTAAATATATCCCAGAATAAAGCCGCTCTGTGCCTAAAGACCTCCATCAACACATACTCCTCCCCCTTCCCACCTTTCATTCCCTGGGCAAGCTCCAACATTCGGCTGGGGAAGGCCAACCACACACCCGGTGAACAGCAGGTGGAAGGAGGTGATGGGGTGTGGGGGACAGCCAGCCCATAATCAAGTGACCGGAGCTCCCAGTCCCTTCCAGACTTCCTCCTCCCAATGACCCCCACCTTTAAAAGCCTCCCAGAAATAAAAGGGTGGCTGCCAATTAGAAAGGTGGCCAGTCTGGGAGTCTAATGAGGGAGAAGGGTTACAAAGGGCATGGATATGATTTAGAGACTCGCTCCTCTCTTGGAGGTCAGTTGCACCAGCCATTTATTAAGAGGTCACCAACTGGACCCATAGCCTTGGGTTAAAAAGCACCCCTGCTTTCAACATGTCTGAGACGAACACTCCAAAACAAGAAGGAAGTTCACATGAGAGGCGCCTGACAAAGGTGACCAGCTCTCCCCTGGTTGTGGAGAACTGGATGCTGCATTATGTTCACTGCACTTGGTAAATATTTTCAGTCTTTGACTAACGTTTTCGAGGGGACCCTGGAGCACTCTGTGGACTTCAAGCGAATTCAGTGACATTTTTAATTACATTTCAAACCCAGTGGGGATCTGTCTTGACAGTTCACTCAGAGAAGATCTATTAATTCATCCCTAGCATGATTATGACCCAAAATGTTCATACCCCATAGAAAAATCGAATTCTATTTTAGTCGAAGAAGATAATTCAAATAGGGCTATCATAAAAATGTTATAAGGCAAGTTCATAAATTTTGATTTAAAAATTAATTCCTTTTTATCCATTCTCTAGCATTATTTTAAAGGCCGCATCATTTTAATATAGATATAATTTAAGGCAAGGAACAGGTGGTGGCCAAACACAATGGGAATACATCTTTGGGCAAGATGTCAGATGTATACGAGGCAGATTGCCCTTCTTCCTGTTAGGTGCTTATCATATCATAAAATGACAGGTCCTCCCAAAATGGAAGTACTGGAATCTGAACTCAGTTCTTGACCAAGAGTTCTTGTGTCTCATGCTGACACCATTGAAGAAAGCCATCAGCACAGGGCAATGTGCTGGGCACCATGCCCCTAACACCGCCTCTGTATGTGTCATTTTCAGGGGCTCTTATAAACGTAAGCTATATTGTTAAGATTTTAACTGGAAAGTGAATTTGCCCAGAGTCCGCCTTCCGCAGGCAAACGGCAAGGAATTGTTTATGCGGTGGTTGGGGTTGTCTAAACACAGGCCTCCCACTGTGTGCCCTGTGTCTCATGAGTAATATGATTTAATCCTTCTGATACACTTCCAGGATGGATTCTAATGCTCACATTTACAGAGGAGTTAACTTTCTCAGGGACACCAAAGGTTTTTCCCAACTGACTGCAGAGTGAGGAATCACTCAGGCCTTGGACCTCAGGCCTTGGAATCCGGATGAGTGGGCTTTGCACATCTCTAATCTCTTCTGCATGCGAACGGAGGAGACACTCCTTATGCCAACAGCAAAGCAAAAGCCTGAGCAGCTTCTCTGCCAGCCCCCGCAAAAGAACAATGAGCTGGATTTAGAACCTGAGTCCTCTGATACTAGGCACAGTGGACAAGTCAGAGCACGGCCTCTCCAAGCACAATCAGTAAAGGAAAAGCCAGAGAGAATGGAGCAGGGCTTGAACGGATGCAGCCGCTCCAACAAAAGTGAGGCTATTGAAAATGCACTGAAAGGTGCCAGTGGCCAGCTGGGATTCAAGTGTAAAAAAGTGAAGTTTGCATGAGATGTTTTCCTTGAGAAAAGCATTCCACTGACAAACTGTCAATGTGTTCAATGTACACCCTAAGTAGGAAAAAAACCACGGTGATCGACCTCTGTCTCTTTGGGTTTAAATGAAGACTGCCCAAGTTTAACATGGGGTTCTGAGCTTACTCAAAACCTGTGTTGAGGAAGAGCATTTCAAAGCAGGTCTTAATTATAATCGGTTATCAAAATCCATCAGGAAAGTGTACACTTTTGTGCAAAAAACAGTATCAGCCTGAAAGATAAACACTTATAAGGTCACTTAGACTGTAGGAGGCCCTCACCAAAGGATTCATTCAAGGATTTTCTACAGCCAGCTTCAAGAAGACAGGAATATACAGAACGGGTGTGGGTTTTTCTCTAAAAGTACTTCACTAGCACTACATGCATCTCCCTTTAGAAATAAAAAAAGGAGCCAGACGCGGTGGCTCAAGCCTGTAATCCCAGCACTTTGGGAGGCCGAGACAGGTGGATCACGAGGTCAGGAGATCGAGACCATCCTGGCTAACACGGTGAAACCCCGTCTCTATTAAAAAATACAAAAAACTAGCCGGGCGAGGTGGCGGGCGCCTGTAGTCCCAGCTACTCGGGAGGCTGAGGCAGGAGAATGGCGGGAACCCGGGAGGCGGAGCTTGCAGTGAGCTGAGATCCGGCCACTGCACTCCAGCCCGGGAGACAGAGCGAGACTCCGTCTCAAAAAAAAATAAAAAATAAAAAAATAAAAAAAGGAGGGAGGGCTAGAAGGCAATTAACACTGATACTGGACATATCTCTTCATTTTAATTTGGATCCTTAATACTACAAAATTTTACCATTGCAAAATCCAAGGGATTTTCTGAATTCTCTGTAGCCTTGAAATTTTTTTCCCACTAAAGCCACAACCCAGGGTTTTCCAGTGTTTTCAGTGGCACTTAGCTGCGTGTTGGGCGAGTGTGCTGAGCACCGCCAAGCCACACTACTTGTCCCAGGTGCAGGGCCAGGCAGCGAGATGCCCCCTGCAAGCAGTCCTGGCCGATTCTGCATCCCCAATACCAGCGTGGTGCTGGCGCAGTGTCTTCTGTGGCACCTGGGCTGGTTTCCTCCAACTCTGAGCATCTGAGACGGAGGTCCAGTGATGAGGTCCCTAAGGCAACTCCAGAGGGGCAGTTCAGGGTTAAGAAGAGAGTTATGAGCCTTGTTCTGATGACAGTCGAAGGCTGTGAGCTTTGTGGGCATAATACTGCCGGGTGCTGTCACTCAACTTGTTTCTGAGGTGGCCTATTTGTCCAGAAAACTGAAGTCACCAAGAGGCTAAAGTCAGCCTTCAGGAGGCTCAGGGAATCCCTGCTCTCCCACTCTCCAACTGATAAAACAGTGACAGGCTGGGAGAAGAACATGCTCTGATCGCAGTGAGACACTCGCTGTAGCTTCACCTTAGTGTCAGCTGCAAGAATCGTCACAGCAACCCTGGGAGATACATCTTATCATTTCAGCCCAGGAACCAAATGACCAGATGTCCCACAACCAGACTTTGAATGCACACGTGTCTGATTTTAAAGCCAGAGTGCTCTTTCTTCTGACAAAGATCACCACGAAAGGGCTAGAACCTTGACAGTCGCATTTTGCGAATCGCATCTGCTACTGCCATCTGTCTGGGCTATCTGCCAACCTGGGTAGCCAGCTCCAACCTCCCAAATCAGCTAGGAACCATGTCAGGCTATGTCAAGAAGCAAGACCATGAATGTACACACACCAAGTTTGTTTTCAATGGTACTGCTTCTCTTAGATGTTAGCTCGGGCGGGGGGGGTGGAGGGGAGGGAAGCCTTGTTGAATAGTGTCACCTGGCTGGGTCAGTAATGAGCAGATCTTGGACTCGGGTGTGTATCATAACCAAATCTAATCTGTGTTACACATGGAGAGAACCACTCCAGATCCCTAGTCTGTAGCCAGAGCTAAGGCAAGTGTCCTTTACCTTTTATTTAAAAAGAAAAAAACAAAAAGCATAGAATTAGCATAGGCCTTGGAGCTCTCAAATGCCTTGTCTTGCCCTTCCTCCTCCCTCCCTGACCAGGGAGGCCCAGCAGAGGCCTGCAAGCGGATCTCCAGTTCAGAGTACAGAGGCGGCAGTGCCAGCCCAACACAGCACGGGTCAGCGCTGTCTGGGGGAATTCTGGCAGAGCTAGCTATATTTCATTCCTTGTGAACCACTTGGAAGAGAACCTTATTCAAGTGGGAAAAGGCTGGTCTCAGATACTGAACAAAGCTATACAAGTTTCCTTGAGTGGTTTGGCTAAAGTTCAACCCATGTGGACTGATACTGAGCAGCTCAGATGTGTTTATCAATCCGAAACTCAAAGGCGTCCAAGGAGATGACCTCAGCTGTCTCTTAATCATCCAGTGCACAGTGGTTCGCAGGCAGGGTTCAGGAACAGCTGAAGTCTAGCTTCAAAAAGCCTCACTGCAATTAGAGTTTTCACTCAAGATAAAGCTGTCCTGAAAAGTAAAAATATCAAGTTTTTCTGCACTGGGCTGAAATTATATCAATTCCATATATTAATGCTGGTTAGGAGGTTAATTAGAAGCTGGTTCATGAAAACACGAGGGGAAAAAAAAAAACAGAACTAATTTCTAATTCTCTAGAAAGTCAAAGAGTGGCCAAGGCGGGTGTTTGCAGGACAAAGGTGACTGATCAGAGTTTAGGGTCTGTCAGTTCTAGGTTCTGGAATAATGATTTCTGCCTTCAAATACTCCAGAGCTGAAAAAAGAAGGAAACAGCAAGCGGTAGGTCAGTCGATGTGCCGAACCCCTATTAACTTTAATGGGGGTTCAAGAGGCTGAAGAGTCCCAGGTTCAAGAGACTGAAGAGACCCAGAGCCAGCCAGGGTTTTATTAGGGGCTTACACAGAAGGGAGAGAGTCTGGTGGCAGCGGGCTGGACAGAAGACCTGCACCTGCCTGCAATCATCATGCAATTCATGTAGCATGTTCACTTAACACCCTCCCTGACCAAGGACCTCCACCTGGCATGCTTCCTGCAACCCAAAACTCAGGGCCTCAATCACACCTGTTCCAGGAGACAAGCTGCAGGACTCAGATGTTCCTTAAAGATAAGGACTGAATCTCCAGGCTGGCAACTTCTGGATTCCCTAGCTGGGAACACACATTCAGGTGCATCTGCCACACGAGGTCATTCTAAGGGTCTGCTTAAGTTATTGCTGTCAGGTGTGTTTACCCTACATCATCCATATATAATGAGAAGCAAAATACAAGCCAGAAAAGGAAGCAACAAGGCCATGGGTCAGGATGACAGGGCTGTAGGCCTGACTCGGCCACCAAATGCCTCTCTGTTCCCTCATCCACCACCCCCGACACTCAACTCCAATCCTGTATCTTTGGAACATATGGGAATGGACATTATCAAAAATTGATGATGTGGTGCCAAAAATGTATCAAAGCTTACTAACAGAAGAAAGCCATAATGCAAATCTTTTTTTTTTTTTTCTTTGAGACGGAGTCTCACTCTGTTACCAGGTCAGAGTGCAGTGGTGCAGTCTCGGCTCACTGCGACCTCTGCCTCCCGGGTTCAAGCGATTCTCCTACCTCAGCCTCCCGAGTAGACGGGACTACAGGCGTGCCCCACCACGCCCAGCTAACTTTTTCTATTTTCAGTAGAGACAGGGTTCCACCATGTTGACCAGGATGGTCTCAAGCTCTTGACCTCATGATCCGCCCACCTCGGCCTCCCAAAGTGCTGCGATTACAGGCGTGAGCCCTTGCGCCCGGCCCATAATGCAAATCTTAATATAAATTTGAGTTTTACAGTCTGCTGCCTAAAAATTCTAACATATAGGAATTTGATTAGTGACAAATTTTGTAAATTTGTGACAAGGTTTGTAAAGGGTTTTGTTGATATATTTAATGCTAGCCTCTTAAATCCAGCAGTACTCCATTCTCTAAAAGGTCTGCCCAGGTGTTTCTCTAAGTTTTCCTACAGTCCAAACTGCGAGTTGTCTTTGTAATCAGCATAAAAACCTTAGTATACATCTCAGTGCCATAACTAGACAACTGAATTACATATCGCCTTTTTAACAGGTTCACCAGCATTTTATTAAGCATGCACAGGATTCAGCCATTGTCTAGGTAGTGACAACACCAGTAAAAAGCATGCTGACAAAAATAAACTGTAAACACTAAAATGCACTACTGAATAAAAACTGTGCAAACCCCCCTTTTTATGAAGGAAGGAAAGAGGGAGGGAGGAGTGAGGGGTCAGGGAAGCAAATCCTTTCTCCCTTTCCCTCCTATCAGCTTGCCTGCATCTTGCTCGTGCACTCGCGCGCTCTCTCTCTCTCTCTCTCACACACACACACACACACACACACACATTTTGTTTTTTTCAAATGGCCTCTTGAGAAGCGGGCCAGAAGGTGAGACACAACTATTGTTAATACATTCAGGGAGTAGAATTGGGGGTGAGAAGGGTTAATTTCTATCACATTTGAACTTTTATAATATGTTTTACTTTGGTAATTAAGCACAGCTTTAGATAAGATTTCACACTTATTTCCCCATTTCTATCACTGCATCCCTGCTAAACTGAGGCCCAGGAATAAAGAGTGTGGACATGTGTGCTCTTTCTCCCTCCCTCTCAGCTCCAGTCCCGTCACTGAGCAAGTCCTCAGCATCCACTCTCCTTTCAGGCCCGTCCTGTCATCATAGCGACTACTAACACAGTCAGCGCGCTCCCTTCCCTGCCTGCCTTCTCTCCCTCAGTTTTGGGAACTGCCTTCCACTACTCCTTCTAGCAGTGCTCAGTGGGTAAGATCTGACTCTCATGGGTAAGATCTGACTCTCACTCAAGAAGATCTTCAAAAGCCCCTCCTCCAGGAAGACCTCCTGGATGGCTCCACGGACAGTAAAATGCTCTTTCCTCCAGATTCCCTTAGCACCTTATACAGTACTCATTATTCTGTGAATAAGTAATTAGTGCTTATATAGTACTGATTACACCATGAAGTGCATCTCATCTGCTTTGGGCTAAATTGGGTCCTTGCCTCACCTCCAAAAAAATGTGTATGTTGAAGTCTCAACCCCCAGTACTTCAGAATACAACAGTGAAAAGGTCTTTAAAGAGGTGGCTAAAATGAATCAGGGACCCTAATCCAATTTTAGGACTGCTGGCCTTTTAAGAGAGGAAGAGATACCAGGAGGGTGTGCACCTTGAAAAGACCTTATGAAAACACAGCAAGAAGGCATCTGTCTGCAAGCTCCAGAGAGAGGCCCCAGAAGAAACCAACCCTGCTGAGCCCTTGATCTTGGACTTCCAGCCTCCAGAACTGTGAGAGAATAAATTGTTGTGTAAGCCCCTCAGTCTGTGGTACTTTCCCGTGGCAGCCTGGGACTTTTGTGAGATTCAACCACATGTATGTGTCACGACATATGACACATACAACAGGAACTTGAAAAACCTTTGTGAGCGAATGCAAGGATGAGTGAATTGAAAGAACTCGAGATCAAAACCACTAGGTGACCCACACTTTACCTACCAGATATCTCCTCTTGTACACCAGAAAGGAACTGATTCTCCCATTTTCAACACCTGTTCGTTCTTCAAAACCCAGTTTAAACACTACGGCTGGGTTCCTGGGCCCAGCTCCTGCATCACACTCTAACATAGCTATGCCATTTTGCATTTGAATTGTGATGTTTCACTATGTGCAAAAATACTTCCTCATCCAATCTCAACAATTATACATGCAGTCACACCCCAGCCCTCACAAGATGGCTAAAGCGAATCACAAGCAAAAATGAGTTTGCCTATAAATACTTCAGTGCTTATCACCAACAGAAAAGCACAACTCCAGTATCACACCCCACATCATTACCAATTCCTTAACATAAAGCTCATGTCTCATTAGCGTCCTGATTCTCCTGTCTCGTAAGTGACTTTCTATAGCTGATTGACTTGAATCAGGATCCAAGTCATGTCCACAAATTACAATTTGTCTCTTAAGCCACTTTAAGTCGATTTTATTTTAATGACAACACATTGAAGATGCTGGGTGAGCCGCCCTGCAGTCGCGTGGCATGCCACCCCTCTGGTGTTTTTCACGTGCTCCCCAGCCCTGGCCTTTGTAGTAAACTGGGCGGTTCGTCCTGGGGGCTCCTTTGATGAGAGATCCTTTCTCAAGAGCAGGGACCCAGCAATGACTATGTGCTTGGCACTGAGAACCACCCAATTAATCCGTGGTTTAGGAAATGAAACAAGTTAGAGGTGTTAACGTATCAGGGAGGCCAGCCCTTGTCCTCAGCTCTTTCCACGCTCTCATTTTCAAATGGGATTTTCCACAGCGTCCATGGCCCTTCTGAGGCCTTTCCAGAAGAAAGAAAAAGCCTCATTCTACTTTTCCAACTGGGAGAAGGTATATGAAATTTAAGGCTGAAAGTTACAAAATCATCTTAAGCATTGAATGATGTCATGTTCTTTTCTTAAGAAACAAAGAAAGAGGCCAGGTGCCATGGCTCATGCCTGTAATCCCAGCACTTTGGGCGGTCGAGGCAGGTAGATCATGAGGTCAGATCAAGACCATCCTGCACAACATGGTAAAATCCCGTCTCTACTGAAAATACAAAAATTAGCTGGGCATGGTGGCGCACACCTGTAGTCCCAGCTACTCAAGAGGCTGAGGCAGGAGAATGACTTGAAACTGAGAGGCAGAGGTTAAAGTGAGCTGAGATCGCACCACTACACTCCAGCCTGGCAACAGAGTGAGACTTCGTCAGAGAGAGAGAGAGGAGAGGGGGGAGAGAGGGAGAGGGAGAAAAGAAGAGGAGAGGAGAACAGAGAACAGAAAAGAAAAAGAAAAAGAAAAGGAGAGAGGTTGAAAAAAATAAATACCTTGTGGATCAGATCAGCCTCTGCAGGGGCTCAAGGGCTGCCTGGCACGACTCCACCAGCTCCAGGAGGCTGGCGTCACGGATGGTCACCCTCATAACACCCTATGAAGGAGGCATTTTATGCCCCCAAGTGACCCTACAGAGAAACATAATGCCATTTTACACTTCTCAAATTATATAGATATTAGCTGTATGCTACTAAATAAGTTTTTCTCTATGAAGGAAAATGTACACTTTTTATTTCTACAAAGAACACTTGTATTGTCTTATGTAATTGTGAGGGCTTTCCCATAGCCCAGAATTAATCAAATCAGAAACCTCAAAACCTTTATTTCCCCTGCCCTTCAAGGAGAGCACCTGGGTGTGATTTTAGAACCACCTATGAATCTTAGAGAGAACACGATGTCTGAAAGGGCTGCCCTTCACACGCATGTGCGTCACAGGACAGAAACATCCAGAGAGAGCTGTTCCGGTCAGGGCCCCGGTTCTAATTAACTCAGGATTAGGCAGCTGGGTCCTCCAGGGAGCAGGCTACAAGGGCTGATGCAAATTTTACTGCTCCACGGATTCCAAGTGTTACTCAGACTCTACCTTTCTTCCAGATTATATCACGGGTCATTTGAAAAGTCACGACAGGACTCTCAGCATGAGGGTGTGGCATAGGATGTTTTACGGCAATGAGACAAAGGGATGGGCTAAGAAAGACTAAGATCACCCCACGACCATGGGCATCTGAGAAGTCCCTGCAAGTGTGCAGAACAATGAAACTCTGGGGAAAAAGGTTCAGAAAGATTCCGTAGGGCGGTTGGTTGTTTTTTTTAATTTTGTAAATTACTGGTAACTGCGAAGCCCCCTATGGAATGGGATTTGCTTCTAAGAAACTGAAAATGCCTCACTGCATGTTGTCCTCTTCCTCTGATAAGCACTGAATCAATGTGATTTGTTCCCTCATTAAGTAGCAGAGATATTCACATAGATTAATAGTGTCCCATAAATGAATTCCATAAAATTCCATCAAATGTGGAATAAAAAGGAAATTTAAAATTTCCCATTTAAAAGTAGCTAATAAAGATATGGAAACAATCTTAAGTGTCCATTGATGAATGAAGAAAATGTGATTTGTGTGATATGTACGCACACACAAGCACACACACAAACATATACACAGGCTGAACATCCCTAATCTAAAAATACAAAATCCACATTGCTCCAAAATCTGAACAATTTTGAGCACTAATAGGATGCTGCAAGTAAAAAATTCCACACCTAACTTCATGGGAAGGGCCGCAGTCAAAATGTAGGTACACAACACAGTTTACCTAGCACCTCCAAGAAAAAAAATAAAATTACCTGCAGGCTATGTATATAAGGTGTACGTGAAACATAAATGAATTACATGTTTGCACTTGGCCCCATCCCCCAAATCTCTCATTATGTATATGCAAATATTCCAAAATCTGGAAAAATCCAAAACCTGAAACATTTCTGGTTCCAGGTATTTGGGTTAAAGAATTCTTAACCTATGTATACACACACACAAGAATATTATTCGGCCCTAAAAAGGGAAATCCTGCCATTTGCAATAATGCAGATGAACCGGGAGGACATTATGCTAAGTGAAGTAAGCCAGACACAGAAAGACAAATACTGAATGATCTAATTTATATGTGGAATTTAAAGAAGTTAAATTCACGGAAATAGAGTAGAACGGTAGTTAACGGGGGCTGGAAGGTAGGGAAAACGGGGGGATTTTCGTGAATGGGTACAAAATTTTGGTTATAAAATGAGTAAGTTAGGGAAATTTAATTTAAAATGTTTAATTTTAAAAATAAATGAAATTTTCAAAGGCTAATAGTTATAAAAATTTAACTTATAGAAAACATATTTATTATTATTCCAATTAAATAGAAATTTTACTATCACTGTGTTTTTAAAGTATGTTCAGCTTTAAGTATATTTAGCTCTTAAAGTACAATTAGTTTTGAGCTATTCCTAAAATGGTCAAGGTATGTTCACTCACATTCTCCTCAAACACTGGACCCTTTCACAACTCGCTGCCCTCGCACCTGCTATTTCCTCCCCATGCTGGGAACATCTTTGCACCTCAGCTTCCCAATGCCATCACGCAATCAAATCCAACTCACCCTTCAGGAAGGAACTCAAACGTGCTCTCTTCTAGAAGACTGACCTCCGTGCCCATAAAAAGCACCATTTTATAATATCAACTGTCATTTACACCACTGTCCAGATAGGAGGAGCCTCTGGGAAGGGACCACAACTTTTTCATATCCTGATACCCGTATGGGGAGGACCACGGCAGGCTCTGGATAAAATGACTCTTCTCCCCCACGTATGGTTCAATAAACTTCCACTTCCTTAGTTCCATCTGTAAGATCAGCTGTGACTGTCCAGTACTCTGCAGCCGTTAGGCCCTGAATCCTTGTCCCCCAGTTTTCAATCTAAGATATACTGAATCCCTTACACCACTGTGCCCCTGAGCCAGGCCATGACTATCAACGTGGAGGCTTAAATATGGATAATAACATACCTATGCCAAAACCAAATGATGGTTCTGCTTACATATTGCTTAATTTCAAGGCTATAAGTTTAGTTTTCTTGACTATTTCATTTAATAAATAAATTTGCAAGCAGTCAATGAGAGGGACAGAATGAAAGAGTACTTCTAAAGCTCAAAAGCATATATATGACTTCCTATGGCAGCTGCCCAATTAATGCCATCCATAAAGCCATTCAAATACTGTGTCTGGGCTGAAATCCAATTAAGCCATTTCTGTCTGAATATCCCCAAAGAGCCTCCTGCTGAGCTCAAAGTGGAAATCATCATAAATGCCAGATTAGCTGTGTAAGCACTTACAAAGCCAAAACCAGACAAGAGCATGAAAACCTACATGCCTAGCCTTTTAACTGGCACAAAGACAGAAAAGACATTCAGTGACCATCTGGCAAAAAGTCAAATCCATTTTCTTGTCCAGCCAGGTCTTCTCAGATAATCCTCATCCAGTGCAAGCATCAAAGAAAAGCGCTGGTCCATTCATTTACACACATTTTGAAATGATCAATTTCAGCTTCACAATGACATTATGTGCAGTGAGGAAACAGGGCCAGAAAGCATCTCAAGTTTTCTCTAGACTCACAATTTTACTCAACCAATCCCTTATAGAGTACACCCTTGAAATTAGTAAATCCTGAGAGTCACCACTGCCTCTATGCATAGAATTTGCCCCATAAAAATGGGTAAGCAAAGCCAAAACCTAACTGAGAGACAGAGGGACAGCAGAGACCACCTAGTGTGTTAATTTACTCCTGTCTTGCAATCCATGACTCAGATTCACAATTCACAAGGCACAGAGTATCCTCAGCTTACATGCAACAGCCAGAACCAGGAGTGTTCTAACCACATATTCCAGAAACAGAAAGGCTCTGGCCTGACTATTCATTCCAAACAGACCCTACCTGAGACCTACTTAATTAGAACATCCGTGGTTTATAAAAGCTTCTAGGTGGTTATGAGGCCCAGCCCGATTCAGAACCACTACTCTAGAGAAAATAAGAGAAATTGAAGAAGAGCCAATTCAAGAAAATCTTATTCTCTAAACCCTCATAACTGGACCACAAGGGCTGTGTGAAAGACGACTAACCCGGGTGTGAAGCTGGCAATGTCTCTGCACATGATGCAGGGACATGAGGACTTGCTTTGAAACTGGATGCTAATGCCAGTTCCGTACCTTCCTCGCTATAGAAATTGAAGGCTGCTAATTAACCTCAGAAACTGGGTTTCCTTGGAGACAATAGCAGTCACCTTGTTGGTAGAATGAAATGAGTCACACGTATTCAATGAAAACATATTGCACAACTGCTGTGCGCAAATGCTGTATATACATAAGGTACAGCACAGAAGCGGCCCTTCTTAAGGAGCTCGGCCTAGTTAGAGGTCAAAGTCAAATAGGAGACTACACAGCAGTGCCTGTTTATGATATCTGCTGCAAGAAAACGTGCCTATAAAAAACGGCAGCTAAACTTTTCCAGGTAACTTCTAAAACACACGTGTGCTCTCTAAAATATCTGCCTTAGAATTTAAAAATTTGATGGAGACAAGCAAAAGGAATGTTTATATTAACAACCATCTTAGATAAAAACTAATTTGTGATACAGTAGAAAACAAGCCTAAGCTTGCTTTCCCAACAATGACCTTCAAAGCTAGGGGAACTATAATCTCTTCTCTAAGGAAAACCTTCCTAATTTGAAAAATGACAACAAGGTTTCCTAAACCTCACCATCCCAATATTGCTGTCTTCTAGAAAGACTTCAGGTGAATTCATCCAACAAGTATATACTGAACCCCTGCTAGCACTGTGCTTGGTGCTATACACATGACAGACATCACTGACACCACATCACCCTCAAGAAAGCAGCAGATGAAACAGACAACTGGGTGGCAAGCGACAAAAAAGCGCAATTCCACATGATCAGTCATCATCCATGGCCCATGCATGTGACACATGGGAGCAAACAAGGATATTGCTATGGTTTGAATATCTGACTCCTTCTCATATTGAAATCTGATCCCCAGTGTTGGAGGTGCGGCCTTAAGGGAGGTGTCTGCATCACGGAGGCGGATCCCTCATGCATGGTGCCTTCCTTGTGGTGATGAGTGGGTTCTCACTCTACTTAGTTCCTGTAAGAACTGATGGTTAAAAAGAGCCTGGCACATCCCTCCTCTCTCTCTTGCTTCCGTGTTCCTGCCATAGGATCTCTACCCATTGGCTCCCTTCACTTTCCGCCATGAGTGGAAAGCAGCTTGAGGCCCTCACCAGAAGCAGATGCTGGCACCATGCTTCCTGTACCTCCTGCAGAACCATGAGCCAAATAAACCCTTTTCTTTATAAATGACCCAGCCTCAAGTACTCCTTTATTGCAATGCAAACAGACTAAGACAAATGTCCACTACGGAAAATGGAAATGTAAACACTAAAGGTATGTTAAGGATGCCTCTGCAGGCAGCACCATCCCTGCACGGTGGGCCTAGCCTCCCACACCACATTTGGGCAAGTGATTTCTGAGTAGAGGTAGAGGGTACGTGCACATCTTCCCATTCCACTTCATCACATCAGTTTCCGTCCATTGTTCAGTTTCTCAAGAGTCCTAAATCCTGGCTCACTCCCAGATGGTCCCCATTGCTCTAACCATGCATCGTCTGCAAATCTGATAAGCAGGTTTCCAGCTCTTCATCCAAGCTGCTATACAAATCATGGTCAAAGGCAGTAGGCATCTGAGGCCTTCCTGGAGGAGCACTGAACCAGCAGGTGACAGGGCATGGCTGTCCAGTTGCTACCAATCTACAAAACAGTTCTGCATGCAGGGAGATGGGCCTACAGCCTGAGCAGGTAAACACACACTGGCTGTGGAATGCAATGCCAGCTCCATCACTTTCTCTCAGCAAGATGACTAACTCTAGAGCTGGATACTCTAAAAAGCACCCTGTAAAGTCCCAGGTGCTTTTGGTGCACACTCAAAGGAAATGTCACTTTGTTCCCCCGAGTGGACACGAAAATGACTCTCATTATAAAAGGGACTGAGCCGAGGGGCACTCTGCCCCCAAACACCCAGCCCTTGAGATGAGCCTGCCAAAGAACAATCCCGAGGCTGCTATCACAGGGTAGATAAGAAACCAAGCAGGAGGCGGCAAGACAATGCGGGTGCAGGCCAGACCATCCCTCCCCGTAACTCCAGCTTTCCTTGTGCTGTGGGCCCCTCTCCTCACTCGACTGCTGCAGCCAGCACGTGACAAAGGTCTCTCTCATGCTTTGTCCCTCAGTCTTCCTTCTTTCCTGTTAATGTTGTGCACTTTGTTTTGTGTAAATAGACTGTGAGAAGAAAAAAAAGGAAAAAACACATCCCTCAACCATGTGCTGGTGCACACGATGACATGGGGGAGCAGAGGCAAGTGAGCGAGCTGGTCAACAGATGTAAGGGCTGGGGCTGGGGGATCCCTACAATGATGTCCAACGAGGGGGGAAATGATCCCAGACCTGTCCCCAGGGAGACGACAGTCCGGCAGGCCCCTAGCCAGTGACCAAGGTCGGAGGGGAGGTCCCAGGGTAAGCAGGCATATTAACACCACAGATTTATGGGGCACACACCTAAGAGGGTCCAACCTCACCTGCAGACATCAAGCCAAACTGCATCAAAGAGAAGAAATGCTGACGGGCTCAGCACGCCCAGCTTTCACCTCCATTCAGTAATCTGCTGAAGCGTCTCTTCCCTGCTTCTGCTTTTTTCTACATTTAGAAAATTAGAACATTTGCCTGTCTCCAATCTTCTGACATTTCTCCTCTCCTTCAAGGCCCCTCAAAGAATAATAACGGGGCTTCTGGCAACTACGTGGACATGCACGTAATCCCGTGGAACCTCGAGTTTGGATCGGAAAGCAGCAAGGTGCTCTCCCACTTACTTTCTCCCACGTTGAGCTTCAATTCCTTCTTCGTGACATTTGTTCTGAAGGCTCTGCTTTCAAGATTCTTCTTTTTGACAAACAACAACAAAACACAGATGTTCATGAAAGTTGATCAACTGTGCTCCTGCAACTGGTCCCATCAGACACCAAGCACCAAACCCACTCTCTCAGTCCATTTATCTCAAACAGACCATAACAGGATGAACATTTCTTGTTCTTAGGCCTTAGTAGAACTTTGAGACTAACCCCATCTCAGCTGGGTTTCCGCCTTCTATGGGCTAATCACACACACGTATGCCACTCTCACGTAATCCTGAATTGTATTCTATTTTCCTTGGCCTTCAGCACTCAAGTTTAAAGCTCAGGAACTGTGCACCTCAGAATTTCATGGTCTAAAGAGGAAAGGAAACAGATGAATGCTAATGGCAATCATCGATCAACCCTATCCTGGGTACCACAGACCAGACTAGGCCCTTTTCATGCACTATCACAATCAATCCTTACAACGGATGACACCTCATTACCCTCGTTCACAGCGGAGAATTAGGTGGCGTGCACAGGGAGGCCAGAGAACAAGGTGTGCAGTCAGAACCAGAGCCTGGTGACTCGGGAGCCCTTCCCTGGAGTTCACTCTGGGCTTGTGGCCCCCCGTGCCGGAGACCAGGGAGAGCCAGACCATACGGTGCAGCCAGGCTGCACGGCTGCACTGACCCTCTCTTCTCACAAAGCAAGGGCTCAGGAGGAAAACCGTCATGGTCTCTGTCTAATGCTGGTGCAATGACACATCTAATGATACCACAGGAACAAAGACGGTGTTCTCAAATGACAGATTTCCTTATTACCAGAACCTACGCTGACCAAAGGAAACTCTTGGGAGGGATTCTTACAAACTTTGCAAAATGTAGTGTTTGAGTGTTTCTCTCACTGTTAAAAAAAAAAAGTTATGTCATTAATGATTTTCAGTCAAATTCCCTGATCCTGTCTCCATAACCGAGAACACAGAGGGGAAGGCCAGGTAAGGACCAATGGCTTCTGGAAATGGATCTATCTTAACCACTTTTAGGTTTGAGGTAGAGGGAAGCATCCCTCCACGCGAAAACAACCCAGTGACCTTTGGGCTGGTATTGTACCATTTGTGTCAACGTGGTAAATAGCTTTTTATAGGCTTTCATACAGTGGTATTCTGCTATGTTTTTCTGCTTTAAAATAATAGGACGTTTTCAAATAACTCATCAGCTCGTGTTTGGTGTGGCAGATAAAGAGCCAGACTAACGAAACACTAGGAAGCAGGAACATGACAAACAGACCCAGAGCCCTCTGGGAAATCAGTATACAGTAAAGGCACTATCTCAAGTCCCCAGGGAAGAGACAGCCTTCTCAATAAATGGCCATGGGGTACTCCGGTGGCCATCTGAAAGAAAGCTGGAGCCACATCTCACACCCACAACAGGATAAATTCCAAAGGCATCCAAGATTTGCAGTGCAGAAGTAAAAGTGTAGAAGGACGTACGGAAAACACCCTTTATAATCCTGAAGGAAGAACTTTTTTTTAAAAGCTAAGATTCAAATTCCAGAAACCATAAAAGAGGGATGAATTCAACTACATAAATATAAAAAATGTTCTTACATGATAAAATATACCACAGGTAGATTCCAAAGACAAATAAAAAGCTGGGAGAAAACATTTGCAACTCAGGACACGAAGGACAGATAGGACACAGCGAGAGCTCCTTAAACTCGACATAAGAAAAGACCAGCACAGCAAGAACACCGTGGGTTGGCCGGGCGCAGTGGCTCAAGCCTGTAATCCCAGCACTTTGGGAGGCCGAGACGGGTGGATCACAAGGTCAGGAGATGGAGACCATCCTGGCTAACACGGTGAAACCCCGTCTCTACTAAAAAAATACAAAAAAATTAGCCGGGCGAGGTGGCGGTCGCCTGTAGTCCCAGCTACTCGGGAGGCTGAGGCAGGAGAATGGTGTGAACCTGGGAGGCGGAGCTTGCAGTGAGCTGAGATCCGGCCACTGCACTCCAGCCTGGGCAGCAGAGCGCCACTCCGTCTCAAAAAAAAAAAAAAAAAAAAAAAAAAAACGAACACCGTGGGCCAAGGAAAACTAGGTAAGAAAATATCTGGCCTTCAAACCGATGAAAAGGGATACCCGAACTTCACTAAAATGACACTAAGCTATCACCTCACCTTTCAGACCACTGGAGATCAGAAAGTCTGATGACAGCAGCCTGGTATAACTTCCTGATTTTCAAAACTGTACTGCGGTTATTTAAGATGTTAACATTTGAGGAAGCTCGGCAAACAACTCAGAAAAATAAGGTAAGAATATTTTGTATTAATTCCCCTAAACGTATTTATCTATGAAGAACCATAGCTACTGCTTTGCTGCCTGGTTCATCTGCTTCAAAATAGACACCTGCAGTTTACTTTCATTCTGTTGAGATTCACCGTCCACATAAACTTAATCAGCAGCAACCTCAGTGGGTTCACCACAGGCTTCCCCCATCCAAGTAACCTATAATTTTTTTTTTTTTTTTAAATCCAAGCTTACGTGTATCTTTGGGGAACTTCACTATTCATATCTGATGATATGAATCAGCTATGGAAGACAAAAACATCGTAACCCTTATTTCTTCTCCCTAAACCAGACCCCAAACTGGCTCACTGTTTAAAGTGTACAAATTCAGTGTTTTTTCTCATTGTTAACAGCTAGACTTGGGTGAACAGATCTCCTCATTTTATAAAAGGAAAAAAGGAGAGCACTGAAAGAAGAAAGAAAAAAAAAAAAGACTCAGGTAACCCAGTTCCAAGAACGTTCTGGATGTACAAACAAGAGGCCACGGTGAGGCTCTCTGGACTCCTAGGATAAGAGGGGAGGCTTCCCTTGAAGCATGGTTTTGGCTAACTTATTTCTTACCTACACGTTACTCTTTCAAACACATTTTTTCAACAAAATCACCATATCAGAAGAAAACAAACATTACAACAACCGAATATTAGCTCCTACTCCTTTCATAGAATATTAAATTCTAAAGATACTTATGTTCAAAAACACATCTTCTGGAAGTAGGGGACGATTTAATATTGAGTCTAAAATAGATGGATCAAAACCACAAATAAAAATGTGGTTATAATTTTGTTCTCCCAGGAAATGAAGCAGATCAGATCACTACAGCTCATCAGCTCACAGTTAAACCTGACTTGGGAAGATTAAACCACTTAAAGATCTGCTGTTAGTGCCAGTAGCTTAAAAAAGTTGCGAAACCATAAATTAACAAGCAGAGTCCACACCAAATTGCTGAAAGGGTTTTTTTCCTGTGACAAATTTACAAACTGGTTTTCTAGAAGCATCTTGTTTCTACAGGAGGGCAAAAGCTGACAGGAGACCACAACGTCAGTCGTTTTGTTTTAACTGATCCTGGTCACGAAAGACTGCATCAGCTCGCTAAGCCTAAACAAGGAGGCTCCATACAGTCACTGCAAATCCAGCCACTTCCTGCCTCACTGTTACTACACTCATCTCCAACAGGCCACACAGGGACCCCAACCAGATGAGGCTCCACGCTCCACTCCAGCCATCCTGACCCTAAGACGCTGTCAAGAGAGTGGCCTCCCTCACATGTGTGCAGAGAATTTAAGAACCTCCCTTCTGCTAGTCCGCACAGCCTGGCAGCCTGCTGCTTGGGCATATCGATTTTTTCCCCCTTAGAAAGACCTGGAAACCATTTCTGCCCTTGCATTGCACAATATGGAACCGCATGGCTGGCAGTCTCTTCCGGTCCTAGAACTGCGAGTTCAACACACACCACCCAGAAATAGCACAAACTGGTTTTTATTTCCTGTGCAGAAAAGAAAAATCAGCCAAGGCCTCAGAATCCCATCAATATTTAAAGGTTCCCCTTAAAACACTAGTATAGGAGCTGAAATAGGAGTGAGTCCTTTCTAAGATCCTGAATTTGGCCAGACAGAAAGGATTAGAAATCAGTGTCAACTTTTTTCTTGTGGGTGGGGGAGATGCTGAAAGAAAAGATAGTGGTAGAAACTGTGAGTCAAAGGCCTAAAAAGAGTAATAAATTTTTATGTCTTAGAGACATAAAGTTAAAATAAAAAAAGGGATTGTGATGACTAAATCCATTTCTGCAAGACTCTGCTTGTAACCATCATCACAGCACACACTCACCCCAACTAGGAGCACTGAACCAACCACAGATAAGTGCCGACACTTACAAGTAAAATGCCTAATAAAATCTATTTTATAAAGCCAACTCCTGAGAGGGCAGACTAACCTGTGAACTGTCACCACTAATGTCCATAAGTGTTCTAATTATATTTCCTTTCCATGGAATCAAATGTATACTGCATTTACCTGCATCAAAGAGAAATGCTGATTAGTTATTTTTCCAATTCATTTAATTCATCTGATAGAGGTATGAGAAAGTACAAGGGAAAAGAAAAGAAACGGAATAAACGGGATGCTGAGAACTTCCGGAATAATACTAAACTACAGGATACTCTTCATTGCCAAATGCAAAAGGAAAAAAAAGCACCATCTCCAGCCTTGCAGCTCCCAGGCTCAGTCCAGACGCTGCCCATCTGAACACCTGCGTTCTGTGCCACACACTCATGTCCCCAGGCCCTCTCTGCAAACGGTGCCAGTAATATCCCAGGAGCTCCCTGCTCCAATGCCCCCATTCATTCATATTTACATACATGACCCTTAAAACAACAAAGACATTGAATTGTTCATTCCTCTTTTTAGTGGAAATTGAGTATTTCTTAAGATCCTAAAGTGAGGCAACAGGAAGTACAGAGATAAGATAAACTGACACTAACCCCCAGTGCTCTCCTGTGTGCCATCAATGACAAGACAGCCTTGTATGAGCAGCAAAGCCGCCACTCTGCCCACCAGCCACATATACTTATACACGCCTGCCAATCATTGTCTTTCAACCCTGAAGCCACAGTGCCCAGAGGGCGGCAACACATAGACTATCAACCTCAGTCACTTTCAACCCTGCAGGTGGTATTCCATGTGCATGCACCTAATAAAATTCTGCCTTCTTGAGACCTGCATCATAAAACAGAATTAGCTTTCCAAAAAATGTTTGATTGCACATAGGATTCATACCAGAGTAAACTACAATAGAGCTTTCAAACACTAAACTGTTTTGCTCTTTTTACAAGACTGGTAATAAAGAATGCATCATTGATGTTTTTCATTTTAAATGATTCATGTTTTCCTAAAGTCCTAGATGTAAATACCTAGTTTTACTGAAAAAGACTGGGGGGAGGGTGCGTGGAAGATGAGAGAGGACAGAAGATGAGAGGAAGCGGCGAAGGAAGGAAGTCAGGGAGGAGGGAGAGGTCTAGAGGGAGGAATAATAAATAAACTCAAATGCCTGGTTGAACATGAGCAGCGTTTCTCACCAGGGTCACGCTGACATTTGGGTAATTCTTTGTTGTGGAGCTGTCCCCTGCGTTGTAGGATGTTTAGCAGCAATCCACACCCTGCCTGAATTGGTGACAATCAACAATGCCTGAAGACACTACCTGCTGAATATCCCCTGGGGAACGAAATCGCCCTGGGTGAGAACCACTGACCCAGCATACATGTAAACTAAACAGACCAAGTTTGTTAACAGCAAAAATAAGACAGGAATATCCATGTATTTTCTAACTCTTTTGGAATATGACTCAAATATTCATGCAGCAGTTGTTATAATTACCCCTTCCAAAATAACTAAATAAACAGGCCCATTCAGTTTAACTCAGTATCATGATTAAGTTACAATATACCGTTTAAGTAGAAAACCACCTTTGAACTCTTGCTTGGGAAAAGTGTATAGAGTATGCTATTGCTTATTTGAGAAAAAAAAATATTAAAAATATATCACTGTATGCACATATGTTTGCTCACATTAAAAAGCAATGAATATTATTATACATTTGTCCAAACCCACGGAATGCACAAAACAAAGAGGGAACCCAAATATAAACCCTGGACTTTGGGTGATTGGTTCTTGTCAATGCAGGTTCGCCCACAGAAATAAATGCAGCAGCACCCTGTCGGGGATGTTGCTGGTTCACCTGGCGGAACTGGGTATATGAGAAATCGCTGTACCTTCTGCTCAGTTTTGCTATGAAACTAAAACTGCTCTAAAAAATAAAACTTTTTTTTAAAAAGCAAGAAATAAAAGGGGGAAAGAAGAAAAACATCCTTTTAAAAATGGCGATGGAAAAGAGTAGGGAAAAAAGAGCATAGAGAGAGTCATACAAAATAATCTCTCTCTGGACATACCTTCTTTGGCTGCCGAACCATGTGAATAGTTTACTATTCAGGAGTCTGAGGCAGGAGAATCCCTGAACCCAGGAGGCGGAGCTTGCAGTGAGCCTAGATTGCACCACTGCACTCCAGCCTGGGTGACAGAGCAAGACTCCGTCTCAATAAATAAATAAATAATGAACTATTATTAACTTTTATAACAAACTAAACTATAAATTGAGTTGGTGGCTTAAGTACAGAGAGGAATTATCCTGAAAGACTCTGAAATACAATAATTTGACTGTATTTCCCCTGTGAGATAAACCCTAAGGACAAAAACATTTTCAGTTGTTTTCAGTACTTACATGGTTGGCAACTATATTGGTGGTGTTATTTTAAACATTTATATACATTGTGTATAAATAAAATACACAAGCAAGCAAATAAGTCATTAAACGATCCTAGGGACAAAGATTTTCAGCATAAAGGATATGTAAAATAAAAAGATTCAGCCAGGCACGGTGGCTCACGCCTGTAATCCTAGCACTCTGGGAGGCCAAGGCGGGCGGATCACTTGCGGTCAGGAATTTGAGATCAGTCTGGCCAACATGGTGAAATTTTAGAAAATTCTAGAAATTTTAGAAAATTCTACTAAAAATACAAAAATTAGCCAGCGTGGTGCAGGCGCCTGTAATCCCAGCTACTTGGGAGGCTGAGGCAGGAGAATCACTAGAACCCGGGAGGTGGAGGTTGCAGTGAGCCAAAATGGCACCACTGCACTCCAGCCTGGGCGACAGAGTGAAATTCTGTCTCAAAAAAAAAAAAAAAAAAAAAAAATATCGAAAGATACAATATTTTAGAATCCTAATTTTGAGTTAGAAGTATCAATGTGAATTTATAACAGATTATGCTTAAAAACAAACCAAACCAATCAAGAAAAGCTTTTATCCACTGAAAAGGCTCAGACACAATGACCAAGCCAGAAGTAACCCCAAACAGTGGTCCCCACGGTTCTTTGAAGGCATGCAGACCCCAGCTAGGGTAGGCACTGTCTGAAGGAGCCTGGACGCCCCACAGCTCCCTGCTTTCTGGTGTGATTATTAAGGGCTACCGGCACCTGGCAAGAGAACACGAAGGCCACCTATGGCAGCTGTCACCGGCCAAGGCTTGGGCAACCTGAGCAGCAATGAGGGTGTCAACTGCAGTGGATAAAAACACATCCAAAATATCTTAAATCATAGTTCCACAATTACTACTAAAAACAAAGAAATAAACACATTCATTGCTCGCTTTGGTGGATACTAGGGAACCAGAACTATTCACTCTGAAAACTGCCAAATAAACGTGTTAGCCAGTGCAATGCCTATATGACCCAGGTGAATTTCTACCCTGCCTTAACTCTAGTTGTCTCAGAAACAGGATGCCTGAGGTCAGAAGTTCCCTGCCTGACCAGACCAGCTGAAACCAGTGGGATCCAAGATGGCAGCTCACTTGACCTCTGAAGAGCCTTTAACTTCATTATCATCTCATTTCCATGCTAAATGACACTCCCACTAGGACCATGACAGTTGACAATCACCATGACAATGACAAGAAACCATAAGGGGACAAAAAAGCAGGCAGGCAGCACTCTGGTTTCCAGACGTTCTCCACTCATTCCCAGAAAATACACGAATATTCCTCTCCTGGCTTTTAATGTCCAACTGCTTCATTAAAGATGTCCTACATCTGTGGCTTCCCACCTCTCATGGACTGAGAAGCCAATTTGGGAGCCACACTGCCACTTCTCAATTCCACGGCCATCATCTAAAGCCTGCACTGCTTGATGTTCACCTTCGGTTTCATGGATTGGCTTCATGACACAGGACAGGAAAGAATCCCACCGTTAGGGAAAAGCTGACTCAGTTGGTAAGAAAGGGAAAGACTCCCATCTAAACGGCACGTCAGGGTCATAGCTGACAAGTACTCTCCTTACCTGGCTAGCAAGTGCAGAAGGAGTGACAGAATCAGAAAATCATCACTTTGCAACCCCTGCGAATTACAGGTGGAGGCCATGGCCATCCAGGTTGTTCACATGGGCCTCGGCCTGATAGATGCACGCACACCACCAAAGGTGCAGCCTTGCCAGAAAATTGCACCAGATTGGCTCTGGATCTGATATGCAGTTTCGAGGAAGTTCAGGGACCTAGTCAGCACACTGCAGACTGTGGGAAGCCCAAATGACAAAAGACCTGGTTTTCCCAATAAATCAACTGGCATGGGGAAGGAAAGAAAAAACAGAGTTTGAACAAATCAATAGATCCTCCAGCTGCATGTGTGGACCTTACGTAGATCCTGACTACAACAACCAAGTTGTAAATAACATTTTGAGACAGGTGGGAACATTTGAACACTGACCGCATACTTGGTAATATTAAGGAATTATTGTTATTGAAATTCTGTAATATTTACAGATGACAGGAATTGATGTCTGGGATTCACTTCAGAAATAATCTATTAGAGCCTATGGGGTCTCAGATAAAGGATTGGCCATTAACTGATAACTGCTGAAGCTGGGCAACTTATTCTATGATTCTACCTTAGGACTACACTGAATATGATGATCCTGATAACTAAGAAATCATATCTTACAAAGAATGTCAAGATCATCATAAAATGTGATAGTTGAAAGGGCCATCAGAAACCACCAAGCAGCAAACCATCTTCTACACATGAAGGCAAGCAAAGCACCTCCCTGCCTAGAGCATGGAGCGGGTCAGCAGTGAGGGTGAGCTGGAACTTGGGGTTTCCAAAATCTCATCCGTCTCTGCAGTCACCAAGGCAGGACTGGGGAAGCACTCCCACGGTCTGTGCAGAGCCCACAACACAATCAGCAACTTGCTTTTCAGAATCAACTGTAACCCATTAAGGCTCTTCCTTTTGTTTCTGATTATGCTTAAAAAAACGAAAAACAAAACAAAACAAAAAAACCATTTTTTTGGTAGCTTGACCTCTCCTCCTCCTAAAAAGAAAAAATCAGTTCACTCGATAAAACCTTGATAATTTATTCGAGTGTTAAATATACAACAGATATGAACATATTGAGTGGCCTATCAAAACACAACCACCACCAGCAGCCGCGTCATTTTTACACCGATCAAATTATGGACACAATTCATAAGCTCTACGAAGAATGTATACCACTGATTTGCCTGAATTGTCAAGTAGAAAAACTAAACCCTGTATCAAGCACTTCAAGAGGTCACTGCGATCAGATCTATTATGAAGTGAGTCAGTTCTCGAAATGCTCCTTGCTCTAGAGAAGTTTAAATTAACACAAGAGTGCTCTAAAAACATACAATAAACTACACTGTAAATACACAGAACAAATAAGGGCATCGCAAAGACAGTGAGCGAAGAGAAATCTGCAGCAGCACTCTGGCTGGTAAGCACAGCACGGGAGAAGGTGTGCTTGCTACATTGTTGTTACACACTTTACGCTGTGTATCCTCCAGTCCTGAAAGCCACCGAGCCTTCCTCCACACCTGGTCACTCTTCTTCTGGAGTGAAGAGAAAAATGTGAAGGCACAGAGATTACATGGGAGAGATGAAAAATGACCAGTTTCTTATCAGTGTGGCTGTAATTTACATCACCGCCTCAGGCTTCTCCAGATGAACCAACATTCTCTTACGAATTACTAGAATTTAAATCCTGGAAGGAAGGATTAGCGATCTTCCGCTGTCACCTCTCCATTTAACAAATGAGAAAATGAGGGTGTAGAGTGGCTGAACACGGGGCCGCAGGGGCTTCCGAGTGGCTCCCACATGCAGTACCCACCCTCTCAGCTGTGTTGCTCATGGGCGTTTCCAGAGCCTCAAAGTTTCCTGAATGGGAGCGGACAACCTCTAAGCAGTGTCTTCCAACTCTTGCAGGTTCTAACGTGAGGAGCACCACCCTAGCAGTGTGCATCTGTGTGTGATATAAAGGGGAGGGGTTGGGCTCTGGCTGGTTCCTCGCCAAGCCCTGCAGATGAGGGCTCTCCTCCCTTGCCTCAGGCTGACCTGCCACACCCTTGTTTTCTCGGGCACAGCTCAGAGGTCATTCTCTCCACCCACGTCTTCCCTGTGTGCATCAGCTGGTGGCGAGATACCCACTAACAACCTTAAAGAAAGAGGTACGGCCCCTTGAAGACAAGCTCCACCTGTGTACACTTCTCCCCTGGGGGTGCCCAGAACAGAGGCAGGAGGCACCAAGGGCCTCTCCTGATGCCTTCATCTAAGATGAAGACAGGTGCGGGGGATGCAGTAAGATGTCACATCAAGTGATGACACTCCAGGCAGCAACACCTGGCATACTTCTCAAAGGGCCCAGGAAACAAGGGCTCACGAGATGGCTCTTCTCAGTGGATGAAGTAATAAGAAATGGTGCAGGCGACGGTGGCCGGGCTCCCAGGCTGCCTGCAGAGGGGTCTTCTTACAGGCACAGCCTCTCCTGGTGCCCAGGCATACAGCGCTACCCATCCTAAGATCCAGGCTACTTGCCAGCCTAGGGCACCGAGAAGCCCAGAGCTCGGCAACCTTTCCCACTCTGAGTCAGCAGGGCAAGATCTGCTAAAAATAGGTGGTGGGCAATGACGAGAGATACAGGAAGCCAAGAAAGGAGTCTGTCATTTTAATCCAATCAACAGATCCTAATGACATGCACCCTATTTCTAACGGTTTACTTTTATGTCTAAATGTTCAGGTCTATTTATGGGCTTTGATGAAGAAGAAATGGCTGCCCGTATTTTTAGCTCACAAATCAACTTTTAATTCTTCTCGTTCTACAAATAGGAAGTAACATTCCACAAAGTAGAAGCAATAAAAATCAAGATGTTTTGAAGACAAGCCAATTCCACGCCTTTGCACTCGATATACGAACATGCTACAGTGTTGGACTCTGATTCCCCTGTGCCCCTCCAGGCAGTGACAGCAAACTGCAACATCCATTCATGAACATTTCGTTGGTGGCCACTCATATCCAACCTGCTCATTATCTGATGGTGAGGTGTGCCCTGGCCAGCACCAGCATCACCTGGGGACTTTTTAGAAATGCAAATTACTGGGGTCCACCCCAGACCACTGAGGCAGAAACTGGGGGTATGTGGGGCAGCAGTCTGTGGCAGAAAAAGCCCTCCCGTTGACCGGGAGCAAGCCTAATTTGGGGTTTTGAGAATCACAAGCCGGGGAGCAAGGTCCTCACAAGCAGATCATGATGGACAGTAAGTGCTTTACAGCTTGTTTCGAAGGCAGGTTGTATTGCTCCTGTAAGGATTTTATGTAGCAAGAGGATCATTTTCACCAGAAAGACTTAGGGAAACCTCTGTTCAACTAGAAAGAACTCATTGAAAAAAGGTTGTGAGGCCAGGCAAGGTGGCTCACGCCTGTAAGCCCAGCACTTTGGGAGGCCGAGGCGGGTGGATCACTTGAGGCCAGGAGTTGGGAGACCAGCCTGGCCAACATGGCGAAACCCCATCTCTACTAAAGATACAAAAATTAGCTGGGCATGGTGGTGCACACTTGTAATCCCAGCTACTCGGGAGGCTGAGGCAGGAGAATCGTTTGAACCTGGGAGGTAGAGTTTGCAGTGAGCCGAGATTGCGCCACTGCTCTCCAGCCTGGGCAATAGAGCCAGACTGTCTCCAAAAAAAGAAAAAGAAAAAAAAAATGTTGGCCGGGCGCGGTGGCTCAAGCCTATAATCCCAGCACTTTGGGAGGCCGAGAGACGGGCGGATCACGAGGTCAGGAGATCGAGACCACCCTGGCTAACACGGTGAAACCCCGTCTCTAGTAAAAAATACAAAAACCTAGCCGGGCGAGGTGGCGGGCGCCTGTAGTCCCAGCTACTCGGGAGGCTGAGGCAGGAGAATGGCGTGGACCCGGGAGGCGGAGCTTGCAGTGAGCTGAGATCCGGCCACTGCACTCCAGCCTGGGCGGCAGAGCAAGACTCCGCCTCTTAAAAAAAAAAAAAAAAAAAAAATGTTGTTAAGTGCCACATATAACTGCAAACCCGGCCTCTCACACCGGCTATGGGAGCCGAGGGTCCCAGGCCCTCAGCGGAGGAAGGTGAGTGGGGCCGCTTGGGCGCTGGAACCTCTGAGCAGAAGTAAAGGCTGCAGGCAGCGGGGCAGGGGGAGATTGGCAGAGAAGTGTGCATTAAATCGTTCACAGTCGTACCATGTTTTAAATAACAATTTGTCTATATCAGTTTAGAATTCTAAAAAGTTGAATGCAGCCAGAATACATTTTTAGAAACCCAAACCGGCAGATAAGAGATCCGCCGCCCTGACTAGTCACCCTCTGTGGAAACACAACAGAATTAACACAGATAGCTTTTGTCTTAAAGTACAGAGTATTGGATTACAGTGGCTTGTTTGTAACCGATTTAAGCTACATAAGAATGAAGAAAACAAAGGAAGGAAAACAAAAAATTATGCATTCTATGGATAAAGCATATTGAAAGAAAACAAACAAAAAATAGAAAACTCGAGGCGAAAGCATTTAGCAGTTAGAAAGTTCTGCACTGGCCAACAGAAGTGTCTTATATAATCTATATATAAGTAATATACAGTATAATAATTGTATTAATAGGCTGGGCACAGTGGCTCACGCCTGTAATTCCAGCACTTTGGGAGGCTGAGGCAGGTGGATCACGAGGTCAGGAGTTCGAGACCAGCCTGACCAACATGGTGGAACCCCATCTCTACTAATAATACAAAAATGAGCCGGGTGTGGTGGCACATGCCTGTAATCCCAGCTACTCAGGAGGCTGAGGCAGGAGAATCGCTTGAACCTGGGAGGCGGAGGTTGCGGTGAGCCAAGATCATGCCACTGCTCTCCAGCCTGGACAACAAGAGTGAAACTTTGTCTCAAAAAAAAAATTGTAATAATAATATAGTACGACTATAGATACATTAAATATCAAAAACATATATTGCTTGTATTACTTGTTCAAGAGAGATGAGATAACAATAGTTTCAGACTCCCTATTAATGAGAAAAGTTCATTTGGATAGAGTATGATTACAAATATACAAACCAGAGGAAAAAGGAAACCTAAGCACGGAAAAAAGACTGAAACGTCATCATCTAAATGGGGTTGATAGAAATGGAGAAAAGGATTTCCTTCTCCTTTTAACCTACTTTTAAGCAATGGCTTTAAACTTCGTGAAAATGCATTTTATGGGTGTAGAAGTTTCGAGGGCACAAAAATCCTTTAAGTGAAAGACAGCAATAGTACCTAGGTTTTCTAACTTTTCTCTCCAATTCACATAACTGATGAAAAAAGTTATCTAGAATTGGCCTCCTTCCTCCCCAACTCTCACTTCTAATCCCCTACACTTAAAGGAAGTGAAAAGAAAGTCAAATTGAGAAGCTTTTTCAAAGCTAGTACCCTCATCCAAAATGGATCCAAGCACATCCAACCTTGGAAGGAGGCACATCCCAACTCGGATTTGTCCTTGGCTGGTGGCACATGAGCCCTGGAAGGCAGGAAGCCCAGGTCTACTCGGTTCTGCCAATGGGCCAGGGATCTACAAGTTGGCGGGTATACGCACGTGTTTCTAACAGAATGAGATCATCTTATAACACGGATGCAGCCCAAAATTAAAGCAAAACAGTTATGACCGTAATCTTCCCATCCACCCACTCCCTCGCTGTCATCAAGAAAAGATGGGCCTTGTTTCCAGCAAGAAGGAACGTGGCTAGTGGAGATGCTCCTATGGGGAAGGTGCAGTGGTCACCAGTGCACCCCGACCCCCATGAGGTGCAGTCTCCACCGCAGGGAGGGGCTGAGGCAGCTCAGGCAGCCCTAACAAAAGACCGCAGGCTGGGGGCTTCAACAGCAGGCATTCGTTTCTCGAAGCTCTGGAGGCTGCAAGTCCAGGATCCGAGTGCCAGCAGAGTCTGATGGGGGCCACTCTCCGGCTTGCCAATGGCTGCCTTCTTGCTATGTCCTCAGGTGGCAGACAGAGTTCTTTGCTGTCTCTTTTCAGAAAGGCAGGAATCCCATTATGCGGGTCCTACCCTCACTCAACCCTAACTCCTTCTTCAGAGGACTCATCTCCAAATACAGTCACACTGGGGGTTAGAGCTTCACCATGTGAATTTCTGGGGGACACAAAAGTTCGGTCCATTGCACTTGCAGGTGGAAGACTCAGCCCAAGCCTACAGATAGGACCAGGTCAGAGCTAAGGCTGGGTCCTGTCCCTTCCACGGCGCTGAGCTGAGCTTCCTTCAGTGTAAGGACAACCAACCCAGAAAAGAGAAACCCAGCTGAGTGCTCAGGGCCGAGGGTCAAAGGTGAGAACAGTGGGAGTAACAGCAGCTGCCCAGTGCCACCACACCTGCAGCGGGCAGAGCAAGTCAGCAGAGGAGTTGCAGCAAAGGGCACGAGAGAGGAAAGCAGGGCACATGCTCACCCTCACCGAGAGCCACCGAGGCCAGGGACCACCTGGAGGGCGCCACGCCAGCTGAAGTTTCGCAGGTCCCCTCCTTCGAGTCTGGACGGTGCTGTTATCACCATGCTTTAGAAAGGAGGGTGCTTGAGCAGCAGAGGTAAAGGAGCCAGCCTAAGGCCTAAGGCCAGGGTGGGAGCAGGGCTGGCAGAAGGCACTGGACCGAGAGAGGCAGAGGGGAACAAACCCAGGAAGAAGCAATGCGTGGGGGAGGTAGAAGGGAGGAGAGAGTAGAAGCTGGGCCTGGAGGAGGCAGAGAAATAAGAGACAGTGATGGAGACAGGGAACCCTGTCCTGGGACCCAGGAGAGTCAGGCCAGGCCACAGCCACCACAGGGACACACACAGTGCTTATCAGGCCTCACCCTGAGCCAGCTATGTGGAGTTTAATTTCACTCTCATAACCGTGCGAGGCCAGCATTATCTCCTTTTAAAAAGGTGTGGATGAGTCTGAGCTAAAGGAACCGACTCAGCATCTCACGCCTAGAGAGAAGCAGACACAAGACCCCAGCAGCGGCCAGGGCCACCACTAAGGCTGGCCGCCAAGTCTCCAAGGGCAGAGACCTTTCCAGACAGGCCCAAGACAACACTCCCAGCCTTCCCAAACTCCCATCCTGTCCCCAGCCTGCCCACTGGCTGTTCCCAGGGCTGATGGAACGAGTCCGTGCTCAGAGCCAGGCCAGGCACATAGCACATGCTCAGTGAATGATCACTACTGTTATTACATAGATTCAAAATAAGCATCATTTGTTATCAGAGTCATTTGTACACGTATTTTGTTTTCATCCCTGGTGCTGGGATTGTTTGTAATTTATCGTTCAGTCCACAACACTAATCATGCTGCCCTAGACACAACAGATGATCAATAAAAGGCTGGCTGGATGAATGGATTAATTAACTGACAGAGAGATGTGTAGTGGAAGGGACGTGAGAATAAGGCAAATAAGGCAGAAGGTAAATGAGAAAATCGACAGATGGGCAAAGAGTGGACACACACACGTCCACGAAAACACAAAAAAAATAGGCAGAAAGTATTAAGCCCAGGGAACCAGTCACCCAAGTTAAATAATTTGGGTCTCCCTGGAGCATCACCTGGACCAAAAGCACTGCATCGCTACCAGATACCATATTTATTTTCTTCAGCATATCAGATGAGAACAGCTAAATAAACAGACTCAGCACTTACTAGGAGTTCTGCGCCCAACCTCCTGCTGACCTCAGAATGACATTTTGGGTGTGATCGAGTTCTCCCAAGCTTCGGCTTATAAAGCACAAAGGCAAACTCAACCTCGGCAGGGCTGCCCCGAACTCCCTGGCTGGACATACCTGCGAACACCTGAGTGGACGTTGAGGCAGCTCAGAGCCAATCCTGTGGCTTCCACTCTGTTGGTGCTGTTGGAGATTGGGCCTTTCCCTTTACTGTTCATAGCGGGAAACCTGTCGGTGGGTCCGCTCAGGTTATGAGAAGAACTGGGCAGGCGGCATTAGATTTTGTATGGGCAGTCTTTTGGTCCTGTCACGTTGGACTCTAACTTTATCCTTCTGAAGAGCAGGAATTACACTCATATGTCTCCCCACAGGACAATACAACAACAATTTTTTCCTGTGTCCACAGACATCTCAGGAAGCTTCCCACTAGCCTCCTTGCCCAGGATGGGGGAACTGTCCTCTGGTTCATTTTGAGCTTAGACACAAACAGCATGGCCACCTTGGCTCCCAGTGACACTGTAAAGAACCAACTGCCACTCACACCTGTAATCCCAGCACTTTGGGAGGCCGAGACGTGCAGATCACGAGGTCAGAAGATCAAGACCATCCTGGCTAACACAGTGAAACCCCGTCTCTACTAAAATCACAAAAAATTAGCCGGGTGTGGTGGCGGGTGCCTGTAGTCCCAGCTGCTCAGGAGGCTGAAGCAGAAGAATGGCATGAACCCGGGAGGCAGAGCTTGCAGTGAGCTGAGATCGCGCCACTGCACTCCAGCCTGGGTGACAGAGCGAGGCTCCGTCTGAAAAACAACAACAACAACAACAAAAAAAAAACACCAACTACCTGCTTTAGAAAGCATTTCGAATTGGGAGGCTGCCTAAGCACATGCACGTGTTCCTAACTTTACTCGTATATCCTATTCTGTCAGTATCTGAGGACGCACTCTTTGTGCATATTCTAAGAACGTTGAAATGGGAAGTGTGGGAAACACGGCCCTGGAACAATGGCTGCTGAGGAAGGGATGGACCTCAACAGACACAGTGCTCCTCCAGCGACAATTTTGACGGTGTTATAGTTTCCACTAGACTAAACGAGAATCTTTAATGGCAAGCATTTGTAACTGCCTGCCTGACCACAGACATGCTCAAATTAAATGTATAGAAATGATAAAAAAGCATTTATGCTCACCTACACTGTAAAGACCTGAATACCTCTTTACGTTGTACTCTCCGCAAGGTTGACATGACATTCCTTTGCGGACTCTAGCACAGTTTCTGGCACATAGTGGAAACACAAATGTATCTTGAATTTAACATGCCCTTTCACCTCAATATAACCAGCATCAATACTTACTAGCCTGAAAAGGCTGTTTTAAAAAGTTTGACAAGTAAGCAAATTAAACTGTCCCCTCCCAGTTCACCCCAAGCCCATATGACCACCACAAGGAGTCCAATCAGCAGGTGGGAAAACTGCTCCCCAGAAATGCCACTGGGGTGAAAAAAGGGATGGCAACTTCCTATTCCAGCTTGGGGGTGACAGAGCGAGACTCCATCTCAAAAAAAAAAAAAAAAAGAAAGAAAGAAATAACAGCCGGGCATGGTGGCTCATGCCTGCAGTCCCAGCATTTTGGGGGGCTGAGGTGGGCGGATTACTTGAGCCCAAGAGGCAGAGGCTGCAGTAAGCAGAGATGAAGCCACTGCACTCCAGCCTGGGAGACAGAGGGAGAGCCTCTCTCAAAAAAGAAAAGCTCCCAGTGACGCTTTCCTGAATGAAACTGAATTTCCTCACTGCCAATGCCACGCACGGTGTTGAGGCAAGCCAGGTGCCACGGAAGGGACCTGCCGTCCTGCTGAGGCAGGTCCTGCTGCTTACTCAGTGACCTGCAAAGGCAATGGCACACTGTCTTCTGCAGAGCAAGGGGTGTTTCATTTTCTCCTGCAAATTCAAAATATATCCACATTTCCGATTGCTACCAGGCAGTACTATAAAGGGAGAAGCGAAACAATCCCCACTTTCTGGGAAGAAATGCCCTTGTTTCCCCCCTCTCTGTGGAGAAGCGCACTGAAGTCGCTCAGGAACAGGCTACCCCTCTTGGAAAGAGTGGAGGTCATCATTTTTCACCTATTAGAGAAAAAAAATACAATCTAAATACATTTATGTAGGGCTATTACCCAGAATATTTACAGGGTTTCTTCGTGCTATGGTATTTTATGATGCTCAGAGAACAAGGTGGAAAAAACACACCATTATTCCCCACAAATGGCTGCCTTCCTAGTAACTGCACCTACGGTGGCAAACACTGCAAATTAACCCGCGCCTCAGTGGTGTACGAAGCTTCGCACAAGCAGGTGAAGATGAAGAGCTAAGGCTGGCTCAGACAGGCAACGCCGCATCGAGCTGTTTTCACTCTAAATAAAAACCATGTTCCACGCAGGCCTTCATGGTGCTACCTCAGAACACAGGCACAATTTAATGTCTCATTCAAGCACAGGGAAGTCTCTAGTGACAATCTCAGAGGCTCCCCAAGGGAGGAGGGGAATGGGGGCCCAACCAAGCTCTAGCGAGGCTACAAACAGCATGCAGAACATGCCACTGCCATTACTTTCTATCTTCCAAAGATTACATATCATCTTAAAGAGAATTCAACGTTAAGTTGGCTTCCTCAGCTGCTGCGGCAGAAAGCAAAGCAGAGCTGCAGACAAAGTAAACCACCTCCCAGGGCTCTGGCCTTAGGTAAGTCTTATTCTAAGGCAGCTTCCCCATCTGTCACATGCCACGGTTATGTCCCAGGTACCCAGAAAGGCCCTGGCCTTAAGGCCTACCTGTTGTAAAGGATAGTCGACCAACGTGGCTTCAAATGGGGCTTGTTATGACACCAGAAATAAAGGTGAGGCTGCCACCCTCCTCACCAAGCCAGTGAGCACAAGTGTCTGAAGGAACTGCCCCCTACGCCTCTCCAGTTGGGAGCGCTGGGGACAGTAAGTGAGTACTAGTCACTGGAAGCCAGCTCTGAGAGGCAGGTGCTGGAGCCGCCAGAGCGGAGCACAAGCCTAACAGCCTGTGCAACCTCCTCTTCTCCCCGACATCCATTTTGCCTCTACAGGCAGCTGCAGCGCGTTCTGTCAAATGATTTCAGCGGGCTGGATCCTCTCACTCTCAGAAATGATCAGGTTCTATCATTTGACATTGTATGAGGAGAGCTAAATTAGCCATGAAAACAAAACTGCTCTAACAAAGTAAAAAGTACTAAAACCAGACACTACCTATGCACGGAATTCAAGAGAGAGAGGATGAAAACAGAAGACATTTCACATAGCCAGCGTTCCTCAAGTGAGATTTTGTGTAGAATTTAAAGTCACTTTAATAGTTAAGAAAAGAGTGTTCATTATATAGACTGTTTCTTCTCAAGTCCTCAAAAGGTCATCAACCCAACTCTGACACCTGCTGTGGAGGGCGTGGAACTAGTTTTAGGGAGATTTTTGGCGGCAGAGAGAGAAGAGAGATCACAAATCCCTGTGGGCTGGTGGAAGCCGTCAGCAGGATGTGCATGATAATCCGTCCATCTAGATCAGAAGGAAGAGCCACCAGGAGTCCCTGGGCCCGGCCAGGGCTTTGG
>NC_045448.1:98881268-99003192 GCF_002776525.5 Piliocolobus tephrosceles
TATATATATATATATATGTGTGTGTGTATATATATATATGTGTGTGTATATATATATACACACACACACACACACACACCCCATATTGTAGAAATAAATGTGACAGACATCTAAATATTTACGACTATCAGGCCCCAACTTAATCCAGATGCTGAGAAGCAATGGTTTTATTAATAGAAATTTCACTTTAAAAACCTTCCAAATATTCTACAATAAATATTTATTATTCTTGATTAATCTTGCAACCAGAAATTTTAAAACAAAGGAAATATGCTTCATTTCTAGTGCGTCCAAAATATGCTCAGTTAAAATAATGCCATTGAATAAGGCAAAGGCAAAACTGGAAAAACAGAAATCAGAGTAGTTTATTAAAAGAGTAGAATTGAATTAAATAACCCAAGGAAGAACAAACAGGAGGTCTGGAAAATTTGCTGAGCGTGAAGTTTGTGGATACATGCTATCCTGAAGGAGAGGGTGAAGGTGGATCTCATAGGCTATGGTATCCAGGCTGTTTTCCCCATATCAGTTCCTCCTTCCTATAATTAAGGGAATTAATCCATTATACAGAACATGAGGACTCTACAAAGCTACATTTCTGCTAGGGAATTACTATGTATATGTATGTGAGTGTGCGTTTTAAATCATGGTATGACCAAGAGGCTCAATTCAAAAGCTGATTAGTGGGAAAAAAAATCAAAGCTCTTTCCTCCTCTCCTCCACTTGCATACGTCCCGTGGGCGGAGAACAGCTCTCTCTTCCATCTGCCCACAAAGTCAAGTGTAAAGCACAAAGAATGGGCAGTCCTTTTCAGGTCTCCAGCCAGGAGGCTGCACCCAGCTCCAGGAAGCCAAGTTCAGCTGGACGCAGCCACCCACCACTTGGTAGGTGGCAGAGACGCAGCCATATTCAGACAGATTGAAGCTCTATATATAATAGTCACATGGCAATCAACTTAAAGTATCCCCTTTAGTTAATAAGAAAAGATTAAAAGCCCCAAGTCTGGGTGTTTTCCGTTTTCTTCAGGAGTGATTTTAATAAACACATTTTATGATGGATTCTTTTTTCTTTTTTTTGAGATGGAGTCTCACCCTGTTGTCCAGGCTGGAGTGCAGTGGCACAGTCTCGGCTCACTGCAACCTCCTTCTCCCAGGTTCAAGCGATTCTCACGCCTCAGCCTCCAGAGTAGCTAGGACTACAGGCATGCACCACCATGCCCAGTTAATTTTTGTATTTTTAGTAGAGACGGGGTTTCACCACGTTGGCCAGGCTGGCCACGAACTCATGACCTCAAGTGATCCACCTGCCTCAGCCTCCCAAAGTGCTGGGATTACAGGTGTGAGCCACTATGCCCAGCCTTATGATGGATTATTAATGAAAATTATTCTCAATTATTTCTTGGTTTTAATTTTTAAATATTGAATTTCCAAGTTTAAGAAAGATATTCTTAAAGCATGTTCTTAAAGCTCTTTTTAAAAAATAATAACCATTATCTCAATTAGCCAGGTATAGTGGTATGTGCCTATAGTCCTAGCTACTTGGGAAGCTGAGGCAGCTGGGTTCACTGGAACCCAGAAGTTTGAGGCTGCAGCGAGCTATGATCACACCCCTGCACTCCAGCCTCGGCAAGAGAGAGAGATCCTGTCTCTAAAAAAATAGGAAGAAACGAAAGAAAATAAAAATAACCATTATCTCCACTGATACACATAACCAGTGCAGTAACAAGCGGATGATTTCCCAGTCTAAGGAGAAACATGCAGAAACTCCAGCTAACAGGGGCACCTTTGGTTCACGCAGCCACCAGCATCCTGCATTACTCTGTGAGAGTTCACTCTGCGGGCAAATCCCCATGGAGAGGCTGCCCAGATCCAAGGGCTTCCTCCCTCCGCCAGCACTGCCCTTCCCTGGTCTCCGTGCACATGGTCGTAAGGGCAGGTGTGTTCTTATACACCACCACCTCCCACGCCACAGAGGATGTGGTCAGAGCAGGCAGCTGACCAGACTGGGCCAACACAGCTCTTGCCTGAAGGCTAGAACACAGAACAGATCCCCAAGGTTCCAGCCTCTGCTGGAGACACATGCCTCCAGGAGGTTGGCAAAAGTCACTACCACATGCGCTGCGATAGGGACAGCCAGTCTGTCATGTGCACAGGGATACAGCTGAGAGGCAGGGGGCTCTCTAGGTCCCCAATTCCCCTCTAAGCCCTGGATCCAGTCCCAGAGGCTTGCCAACATCTCCTTCACAAGACACCTTGTCCTTAGGACAAATTTCTCTCACTTCACAGAGCTCAATGGGGTTTCTGTTACTGCCACCTTGGCAGCTCCTCCAAGCACAGCTGAAGAAGGTGAGGAGAAAAGGCAGGTGCAACTAAGGGAGCTAGGAGAAACTCACAAAGTTCAGGTCTCAAACAAAAGAACTTTCCACGACAAGAAGACAGGCAAAGGCTGAACTACTAGGTGAAACCAAGGTGCTGCTGCTGGAATCCTGCGAGCTGTCACCCCAGTGCCGATCCTCTCTTCAAAACGAGCACAGAACTGCAAAGGGAGCTCAGCATTTTCACGATGCATGTGTTTGTTTCCTGCTTGACAGGAGCAAACAGTTCCTACCAGGGCCTTAAGTGGTCTCCCTCTCCACCTACAACATACGCACCAGAGAACCACAGTGTCCTCAGTGGCTCTGCACACAGGACCTTGATAGGAACTGTGCACATCGGTGTCCACAGACTATTACCCAGAGAACAGCTGCAACTGAGTCTTTTATATTTCATTTCCACTGGCCAAAGCAGGTTATGTTAAACTTTTCATTTGTTTTATGTTTTTCCGTTTTGGTGTGTGGGTATAATCTGCATGATTAGCACATTATCAATACCCCATTTCCATTGATCCATAGAGAAAATGCGCAGCACCTACCACTCTCCACCCACGCCGCGCCAGGTGGTGGGCACTGGGTCATTTCATTCCACCTGCACTCTCAGGAGTCTGTGTGTAAGATGTAGCCTCCTGGTGTGAGGACCGCCCCAGCCCTCCTCTGTACCCAAAAGCTACACTGGCCAGCCTGATTCTGGTTAAGTTCTGTCAAAGACAGAACCAGGTGCAACATTAAAAGGCAGGAGGAAGGGCAAAGCATTGCCCTCCGCAACACCCCTGCTCGTGGCTATGGGGACAGCAGGTTCCTAAAGCAGCAGTGACAAGAGTAGAAGGTTCTCGCTGCATCGGTGGAGTGCCCAGTGACAGCCGCAGGGCTGTGGGCTCAGAATTCCCGCTCAGTGGCGGCAGCAGCAGCGGGGAGAGCACCTGCTCTCAGGTTCTGGGAACTCTCAAGTCCTCATTTTGCCCTTCAGACCTAGGGACGGCGGCAGCTTTCTTAGTCTCTGATCTCTGGGGAAGGTGCATTTGGCTGTCCAGCCCTTCACACTCTTGGGAAGCCATTCCTCATACTAGATTCTGCCTATATGAAACCCCTAGGAGGTTTCCATTTACTGAGAGAGGCTCCCAGGGGTTAGGCAGAACCCCAAGGCCAGAGTAGAGCAGAGATTATCTGAAAAGTGAGGTCAGCAGTAGTGACTACCAGAAGAAACCAGAGGGCTATGGTAGCCTCAAATAGTCACGTGTGGTCCGACTGCTGAAGATCCTTGCAGCCAGGAGCTGGGAGCCAGGAGCCTGGAGCCCAGAGCCTGGACTGAGTCCAGCCCTGCTGGGATGGCTGAGCTAAAACCAGCCAGGCCGGCTGGAGGAGGAAGGTGGCTTGCTAGCTGGCATCATCTGCTCACCAGCTAACCCTAAAAGAAAATCCACAAGTTCCTTTTTCTGATTATGTTCAAAATGTCACAGAGGTCCCCTGCAGGGCCAGGGGACAACCCAAGGCAGTCAGCATGCAGGAGCCCTCCACGGGTGGGTAGCCAGCAGATGGCATGGCACAGGAAGCAGCCCCCAACCACAGCTGGGTGACTGCATACCCTGGAGGGCGGCCACCCTGCCCCAGTCAAATGGGCCCACCTGGTATATGCACGGTGACAGGGGTTCTGAACTCCCTCCCCCAAACCTGCTTTGGCTGCTTCCAGAAGATGTTGAAATGTTAAGATATTTGGAGGACTTATAGAAATAAAAGGCAAAAGGTAAGAAACTGAATGTTACAGAAAATCCAGGATGTATGGTTTCTCTCGCTGGGATGGAAGTTGGGGTGTCCCCACCCAGAACACTGTAGCAATGTACAGGAAGTGGGAGCAAACGGCAGGGCAGAGCACTGAGATTCCCAGGGGAGGTTCCCAGCCAGGCATGGCCTGCTCTGCACCCACTTACACCCAGAGGTGGCCTGCAGTAAGGGACACGCTCCAGGCCGCATCAAATTGGGCCAAACCAAAATACAATGGGGACATTTTTTCAAATTATTTCCCAGGTGGAAGTCATTAACTCCCTAAGCAACTGACGGCCAACATTATCCCTGGCACTGGTGTTTTGTTGGTGGTGGTGCTTTGTTTTGGTTTTGGTAACCGCAAAATCAAAAAGGAACTTTTTGATGACCAGCTATTCCAAGTTTCTCATTCACAGATGAGAAAATAATGAGCCTGTTTAGTGCACAAAAACACAAACTCACGTTAAAAGAATCCAAGTGAATCAAGGTAGCTCCCAAGCTCACCACGCCGGGAGGTGTGGTGCGCCCAGTGATGCCAGCCAGGTTCCCAGGGCAGGAAGGAAAAACAAACAAACAGAAAGGAAGCTAATTTTCAAACAGTTGTAATTAGCTGATTATTCTTCACTTGAAAGGATGCATGAAACAAACAGCTCCTTTGTCTACAGCAGAAGCTGTAGACAATTTAATTTAAGGCATAAATTCATAAATAATGTTTAAAAACCAAAAGGAGATAAGAAAGAATATATCAAGGTGTTACGACGACAACTGAAAAACATAAGCAAGTCAGAGGAAAAATAATTAAGTTCAAACAAAGTCAATCTGGAGTTAAATTTTAAAAACTAAATTTTGGTTACAAATAATTATCTATCTACCTGGAATCTGAATAATCTGATAGGAAGCCCAGAGATCAGGGAAGGGAGTGAGACGAGTAACTGCTGATGCCCAGGGACAGGCACCAGGATTCAGGATTCTTACATTTGGAAATTTCTCATTATGAAAAATTAAAAATCCACATAGAAACAAGCACATTCTCATTGATTAGGCACCCACATACCACACATGGTGTAAATTACTTACAACATGACTGACACATAAAAACCACCCCTCAACAAATATAACTTATTACTACTTTTCAAAAACTAAAGTTAAGCTAGCATCAGATGACAAGGTACTCAGACGCCATGGTGTGACTCAATTTCTACATGAATCCATCTGGTAATTATTATTATTATATTATTATTATCATTGTAGAGACAGGGCCTTACTATATAGCCCAGGCTGGCCTCAGACTCCTATGCTCCTCCTGCGCTGGGATTACAGGCATAAGCCACCGGTGCCTGGACTGGTAATGGTTTGAGAAAGCATTTTTTTCAGTTGTACATCTATATAACTCATTAAGCCACATTTCTTTAAACATGCAACTCAAGAAGAAAAGTGGCTTTATAGATGATATCCGGTACTCAGTGTCCAATGAATGCTTCACAAAAGTTGCAAAATAAATGTGAGTTAAAAATTGAGTGTATGTGTGGGACACAGATTTCGTCATCCAGGCCCCAGACAACTTGACAGCTCCTCTCATCACCGCACCACAGAGCGGACAGGCCCCGAGAGCCAGGCCTGGAGTTCATCGCGTGTGTGCCTTCCCCTGCCACGTGACCAGACCTGCAGTGGACACCTCCCCAAACTGAGACGATCCAATCTGGCTCTGGAACCCAAATACATTGCTCCAAGGGTTCAGCACACCAAAGCCCAAGGAGCCCATTCACAGGGAGGACCACCAGATTCTGACCAATATGTCAATTTTATTTTTGCTAACACAGAAAATACTGAGCATCTGTCAGACCCGTCAGACCGTCATCACAGAGCCCTTGCTGCAAGGCCTCAGACTGAGAGGAGGACTCAGGTACCTAAAACATCTGTTACTAAGATAGCTGGAGGCTGGGCACTGCGGCTCACACCTGTAATCCCAATTCTTTAGGAAGCTGAGATGGGCGGATCATTTGAGGTCAGGAGTTTGAGACCAGCCTGGCCAACAGAGTGAAAAACCATCTCTATTAAAAATACAAAAATTAGCTGGGTGTGGTGGCACGTACCTGTAGTCCCAGCTACTCTGGAGGCTGAGGAATGAGAATCGCTTGAACCTGGGAGACAGAGGCTGCAGTGAGCCAAGATTGTGCCCCTGCACTCCAGCCCGGGCAACAGGGTGAGACACCGTCTCAAAAAAAAAAAAAGAAAAAAAAAGATAGCTGGAAAAATCTACCTCTTCCACATGAGGACTTCTAGATGCACACTTCATTTTGGTACCCCTGACATCTTTCTTATAAATGGAGGCTTTTGTCTTGTTTAAGGCAAAAAAAATCAGTTAAAGAAAAGACTGCTGGACTATAAGAGCAAAAGACAACAGTCCACGCACTGCCGATTCTCCAGGCAGCCTGCCAGACACAAGCTCAGGGGAGCAGGAACTCAGGGGCTCCTTTTCCAGTGCAGGATCACCAGCGCCTGAAATAGCACCTGGCTCAGCGTAGACGCTCAAATAGTTGTTGAGTGGGTGACTGCTGCTTCAACTCTTCCCAATAAAAAATATCCATACACCAGGATGCTCTAGCATTTAAGTAATGAACCATAGTCTCAAAGGGATACTATGGTATTATTAGGTACTGACAGAGGACTGGGGAAGGGGGAGGAAAGACATTAAGTATGAAGCACAGATGCCAGAAACCATCCGGTGGGGTTTAATGTTTTTCCTCCACTTTTTTTTTTTTTTGAGACGGAGTCTCGCTCTGTCGCCTGGGCTGGAGTGCAGTGGCCGGATCTCAGCTCACTGTAAGCTCCGCCTCCCGGATTTACGCCATTCTCCTGCCTCAGCCTCCCGAGTAGCTGGGACTACAGGCGCCAGCCACCTCGCCCGGCTAACTTTTTGTATTTTTTAGTAGAGACGGGGTTTCACCGTGTTAGCCAGGATGGTCTTGAACTCCTGACCTCGTGATCCGCCCGTCTCGGCCTCCCAAAGTGCTGCGATTACAGGCTTGAGCCACCGCGCCCGGCCACCATGGGGTCTTTCTACTGACACTGAAGTTACCTGCCCAGCAGGTTCCAGGTGCGGTGGTGATGGCCCTGAGCTGAGCATGTGGGAAACAGGGACGCATTCCAGGGATGAAAAACCAGCATGAGCAAAGGTGCATGGAGTGATGGAGACCAGCACATGTACCAGATGGCGAGAAGACAGGTCTGCCTCAAGTGGGTGACTGCAAAGGAGCGGGACAAAGGGGACTAAGCCAGTGTTAGAGGATTCAAGAAACAACTGCAATTGCTCATTTTGATTTGTTAAAGAAAAATGTCCTTGCCACTCACTGGCAAAAAGGGGAGTGATAGCCAGATGGTGGGTGGCTCATGCCTGTAATTCCAATACTTTGGGAGGCTGAGGCAGGTGGATGGCTTGAGGCCAGGAGTTTCAGACCAATCTGGACAACAGAGTGAGGGCCCGTCTCTACAGAAAAATTTTTAAAAATTAGCTGAGTCGGGTGGCACACACCTGTAGTCCCAGCTACTAAGGAGACAGAGGCAGAAGGATTGCTTGAATCCAGGAGTTCAAGGCATCAGTGAGCCATGATCACACCACTGCATTCCAGTCTGCGCGACAAAGCGAGACCATCTCAAAAAAAAAAAAAAGAACACGTGGGATGATGTGGGAGGTGGCCAGGAACACACTGTGAAGGAAGGACCAGGAGACCTAGATGCAGGGCGAGGACAGGGAGGACTCTGGCTCCCAGATGAAAGGAAGCTGCACTCTCTGCAAAAATGGGAGAAGAAGCTAATTCCAGAAAGAAGAGTTTCAGGAAAAAACTCTAGTAGGAGGTCACTAATGCCTCTGAGCTTCCCTAAAGTCAGAAGCATGGTGTTTTTGTCATTGACTTCTTCCCATGTCCTCTGCTCTACGACTGCATGCTGAGCCAACAATGACAGGCAACTACTGGCTCAATGTTTAACCCAGCATCAACAACAGGCGGCTGGCCCCAGTGCTGCGGAGGCAGGAGGACCAGAGATCCGGCCACTTCTGGAGAAGCGCATCTGTGAGGCTAGATCAGCTATCTAAAAGGCAGAACATCAGGTGGGCTAAAGTGAAACCCAGAGCTATGCCCACCTTCCCTGGGAACAACGAAAAGAACGTTTTCCTTGTTCTAGGTTCTTATCCTGACCAAACACAGGCAAATGGGAAGGACGCTTAGTGCTGTTTATTCCATGGGGTAGAAGGTTCTCCTTTGGGAATAAACAAATAAATAATGAGCTGAGCCTTGAGAAAGTTAAAAATCAACAGCCTAAATAAATCTGTGGTTCTCAAACTCAGGGCCAAAGAGATCAAGAGTTCCCAGGAGGCTCCGAGAGGCTGTTGGGAAGACACCGGTGGAAACTGCTAACACAGCATTCTCAGCCTCTGCAAATGCTACCCCCTCCCCCATCCTTCAGACACTGCCCTCAGCTGAGCCAGGACGGGCAGTTCCACAGGCAGGGTGCAGCTTACAAGCCGAGTTCTCAAAGACCTGAGAGCTGAAGAGTTCCTGGACACTTCGACAACAATATCCGATTTTGAAGGGTGGCTGGGAGGGAGTGGAAAATTAGGCCCTGGAACAGCCCTGGGAAAGGAGGAAGTCAGTCTGAGGAAGCTTCTGGGAATAGCTGTGGAGAAAAATATAGATGGGGGTGATGGGCAGGCCTCACAAAGGAACGGCAGCTTTCACACCAGAGGGTTTTTACTTCAGACAAAAGAAAACAGTGGTTTGAAAAAGCTGCCAGTAGTGGTCAACCCAGGCACACGCTTTTTCTAGAAAGGTTTATGAACTCAAAGAAAATCTCAATAGCCTCTATTTGAGAAACATCAGCTTTAAAAAAGCTGCCTTTTATTGATAAGAAAAGAACATCACTTTCTACATAAGTGACATGAATAGAAACAATGGGAAACTTCTTGAAATATTTGTCTAAATTAAGTCTCTTTTTTTTTTAAGAGGGAGTTTCACTCTTGTCGCCGAGGCTGGAGCGTAGTGGCCCAGTCTCGGCTTACTGCAACCTCCTCCTCTCGGGTTCAAGTGATTCTCCTGACTCAGCCTCCCAAGTAGCTGGGATTATAGGTGCCCCCACCATGCCCAGCTAATTTTTGTATTTTTAATAGAAACAGGGATTCACCATGTTGGTCAGGCTGGTCTGGAACTCCTGACCTCAGGTGATCCACCTGCCTTGGCCTCCCAAAGTGCTGGGATTACAGGCATGAGCTACCTCGCCCAGCCCTCATGGTTTTTTTTACTAGAAAGTCAGAATGAAAAATGTAAAAGGGGATAGAAATAGTGATATTGGTCCGGGCGCAGTAGCTCACGCCTGTAATCCCAGCACTTTGGGAGGCCAAGGCGGGCAGATCATGAGGTCAGGAGATTGAGACCATCTTGGCTAACACAGTGAAACTCCGTCTCTACGAAAAATACAAAAAAAAAAAAAATTAGCCAGGCGAGGTGGCGGGCACCTGTTGTCCCAGCTACTTGGGAGGCTGAGGCAGGAGAATGGCGTGAACTCGGGAGGCGGAGGTTTCAGTGAGCTGAGATCGTGCCACTGCACTCCGGCCTGGGCGACAGAGCGAGACTCCGTCTCAAAAAAAAAAAGAAAAAAAGAGTGATATTAACATCAGGATTGCCCAACACTGAAGATTGAAATGATAAGCAAACTGAGGTGCCAAACTGTTTAATCCAATATAGTTTGCTACCCAAAATGACTTCCTGGATCTGAAATACTTTAAAAGGCTAGAAATACATTTTCAGAAGTATTATTTTTCTTGACTTGTTAAAGTTAAGATCTTTAAGTTTAAAATGATGAAAACTCATTCAGATTACTAAATATCAATATCCATATCCAAGGCAATATAGCCCTGTGTGATTCACACAAGAATCAAATCCGAATCACTGACCTGAGCATTTTACGGATCAATGATCTGTTTCTAGAGCATATCCACACACTCTAAAAATGAGAGATATTCTATAGCCTTCTTAATTGTAAGAAAAGCACTGTACTTTTTCATCAGGACACATGAATCTACCTCTCAGAAAGATCAAAGCCAGATGCAAACATCATCCTTTAAAAAGATCTCAGCATTAGATAGAGCCACTAAGTCTACCTCTAACTGGAGTCATACTGTAATGGAAATTTCAATCATGCTCTTAAAGTTCAAAGAATTCTGTAGAAAAGAATTCTGTCCAGAATATTAAAACTTTTTTAGAAGTCTGATTCTTAGAAATTCCTTTAGCAAACACACCCCATTTCCACAGCACCATTCTTTTTTATTGTTGCAATATATCATTTGTTTTTTACTTATTAGTGCTTTATGTTATGAAATTAAGTGCAAAAATACTTAAATAATGCTGTGTGCCAGGCACCACTCTCAATGGTTTGACTCACTTCAATCTGCACAATCACCCACTTTTCAATGAAGGAAATAGAGGCACAAGGGTAAAGCAGCCAGTCCAAGTCAGTTCTCATGGCGGGGCCAAGGCAGTCTGGCTCCAAAATCCTGAATCAAAAAGCAGGTCAAAAAGTTAAACACAAAGAAACATCACACAAGGAAGGAGGAGAGGCCAAAGACTACTCTGAGGGATTAAAATCTGAGTTTTTCTCCAGCTTACCTTCAATACTCTCATTTTACGGACCACGCCTGACATATGCATTCCCTGCCACAGTGGCTCCTGCGGCCGCCTGGCTGTGCTGGACAGTGTGACTCCTCAGGGCGGGAGCCGCGTGGACCCCTGGCCCTTCTTGGCCAATCACTCTGATTACCCCATGGTTCCTTCCAGAGGGCAGCGGGCAGTGCAGTGAGTCACCCACACGTCCCATTTCTTAGAAAACCTGTAGCCATGGATGCCTAACTTCTACTGTGGAGTTACTCTTCTGCAAGTTATTCTAAGTGGAGTCACAATTTTTGTGCTACATTTAAACATTTTGTATCTCTAAGCTTCCTTAGAAATGTTACTATATTTTTCCTACATTTGCTTCCTGAGAAGCAAGAACGGGGGAGTTCAGAGCCCAGTGAGAGTCCTGATGAGTCAGACCCAGGGTAGAGAAGAATGTAAAACAGGCACGCATCAGCTGTTTTACTGAGAGGAGGGTTTTAAATAGGGCGCAGCCAGCTGGGGATGGGGAGGGGCGGGGCGGGGTGGGGCAGCAGGCTGACAGGGCTGCCCTGGTGGGGATAATACAAAAGATCATCTAGTCTTGGTCCCTAGTTTCTGGCATGGAGCTCCTAAAGCCCTTGGAATTTACTGAGGAGCAAGAGTGCCCTTAGTGATTCATAGAGAGCCCCAGTGCACCACACCTGAGCTTATGCTAATGAGGTGACTGGGGGGGTCAGGGGGGTGCCCCTAGATAGCCTGGATGGAAGCTGGTCATTGCCAGAAAGACGAAACGTGTGATTAGGGGGTGGGAACCTTCCAGACTCCCTACACCCCAACATCTGGGAGGGGTGGGGGGCCGGGACACTGGGTTGCAAAAACTCTTGAACGATGGGATGTGGGGAGCCTCCATGTGATGAACTCGTTGGGATGGTACGCTGGGCGGTGTCTCCCCCAGGGGGCATGGGGACTCCCACCCCTCGTCCGTGCGTCGCTTCCTTTGGGCTGTTCCTGAGTTGCATCCTTTAAAACAGGGGTGTCCAATCTTTTGGCTTCCCTGGGCCACACTGTAAGAATTATCTTGGGCCATACATAAAATACACTAACGTTAACTGCAGCTGACGAGAAAAAGAAAATTTCAAAAGAAATCTCATCATGTTTTAAGAAAGTCTAAGAATTCGTGTTGGGCTGCCTCCAAAGCCGTCCTGGACTGCGGGTTGGACAATCTTGCTTTACAGGAACCACTAACAATAAGCAAAGTGCCTTTCTGAGTTCTGTGAGTTGTCCTGGCAAATTATGGAACCCGAAGTGAGGTCATGGGAACCCCAATTTACAGCCAGTTGATCAGAAGTACAGGTGACTTAGGACGTGCAACTGCTGTCGGAAATGGGGATGGTCTTGTGGGACTGAGCTCTTAAAACTTGTGAGGCCGGCATGAACCCTGAGAAGCTAGTGTCAGAACTGAACCAAATTAGGGGACACCTAGGTGGTGTCAGAGAATCAGAGACCTGTTTGATAACAGCCCCCAGCCACAAGCGGCCACTGAGCACTCAAGGGGTGGCGAATCCAGCTATGTCCTGCTGTGAGGGCAAACATACGCTGGAGTCTACAGACAGGCAAAGCAAGCAAATGAACGGTGTTAGTAATTATTTGTGTATATGTTGAAATATTTTGGTTATACTAGGCTAAAGAAGACTTAAACATTTGTAACCTTCTTAATGTGGTTACTGGGAGAGGTGAAGGTACACACCCAGCGCACACGGGCAGCTGACGTTCTATTTCAGCTGGACAGTACTGCTTGAGATGTCTTCCTTTCTGAAAACACAAGAACTGATGTCCATTTTTTTGTCTCAAATTTTTCACATGGAGGAAGACAGCAACCACTTAAGGATGAGAAGCGGGGATGTGAGTAATAGAGAGGGAAAGAATTAGTGTTTATTAAGTGCATATTAAGTGCTGGGAACCACCCAGTATCTCACACAATTTCAGGCTAGCAATCCCCTGAAACAATGGGCATCCTCCTTCCCCTTTTCCAGGTGAGGGCACGGAGACCTCGCGCCAATAAAGGGACAAAGCAGGGACTCCAATGCTGCTCTCCTGACTTCTGTTCCTTGCTGCACACTAGGGGCTGCAGTCTTCTTCTGGAAAAGGCCTCGTATTTCAGGCTTTGTGGGCCACATGGTCACAATTCTCAATTCTGTTGTTGCAACATGGGGCAGCCACAGATGCTGTGGAAATGAATGAGCCCAACTGGGTTCTAATAAAACTGTATTCACACCCAAACAGGCGAACTGGATTTGGCCCACGGGCCAGTTTGCCAACCTCTACTATAACCACAAAGAGTACCAGATATTCCTACATAAATTACTGTATCATCAGTGCACCAAAATGTAACACTTATAAAGAACACCTTTCACAAAATACTAACTAGGTTATGGTGGAAATAAGGGAAGAGGGAGGGTCGGATTTTGCAGGTGAACTTCCCATTAGGCTTCTAAGCTCATATCAGACAACCAGGTAGGCCACGTAGGTCTTGTCACGAGCAGTATTTTTAACAGCAAATTGCATATGGTTCAATGACATGTGTGACATGAATAACATTACAAGTATCTACCTGGGAATATGGAATGGTATCTATGAGATAAACACAGAAGGGGGTCCAGGCTTCCAGGTCAGAGTCTCCCTGGCTCCGGAGAGATAAGCAAGCACCAAGAACCCAGCACTGGTGTGTGTGGGCCCGACGTGGCTGACCATACCAGTCCTCAGGTGAGAAGAGTTCCTCCGAAGTACGTCTCTTCACATCTTCTCTCCATTCCTGAGCTTCACCAACACTGCACAGGCAGCAGGAAAATGGAGCCAGAAGCCTCCAGCCAGTTGCTAAACTAATTTGATGGCTTAAATATTTATTCATAAGTCAAACTAACACTACTCACTACAGATGGAAATAGTTTGGAAGGAATGAAAACCCTGCATGCCCACAAGATGGAGGGAAAGCCACGTAAAGGAAAGGTCTGGGGACAGAGCCATGGCTGGTTCGATGTTCACCTGCAGACCCCGCCCCTGCCAGGATTCTCCCTCACAGACCACCCTGAAAGGTGACAAGTGAACAAATACAAAGCAGTGGAGAAAAAGAAAACCTAGGCCAGGCACAGTGGCTCAAGTCTGTAATCCCTGCATTTGGGAGGCTGAGGTGGGAGGATCCCTTAAGGGCAGGGGTTTAAGACCCGCCTGGGCAACACAGTGAGACTCCATCTCCACAACAAAAATTAAAAACTTTACTGGGGGTGGTGTATGCCCGTAGTCTCAACTACTCGGGTGACTGAGGTGGGAGGACCGCTTGAGCTCAGGAGGTCGAGGCCACAGTGAGCCATGATGGCGGCACTGCACTCCAGCCTGGGCAACAGAGCGAGACCCCAACCCTAAATAAAAGAAGAAAAAGAAAACCTAAAAGAGGTGAGAGAAGGAGAAAGAACTACATCAGGTTCTCCCCACCTTCCAGGCCCTCCCAGAGCCATGCAGAACACAGACTCTCCCAGGTGGGGAGGCCCCACATTCCCGGACTCTCCTGCTACCAGAATGTGCTTCTCAGGCCCTGCTTCCCCACTCAGCCCCACCTGCGCCTCCCCCTCATCCTTTTGTCTCCTTTAACACTCTTGAGGGGAACGGTGTAAAGCAATTTCTACTATCCAGGGCAGCGATTTCAGGGAGTCCTGCTTGGCAGGAAGCAAAGTCTGACCACGAGTATCAGGAACTGGTCACACCTGTGCACTGTAAGTGTCACCTGCTGCCATGTAACAAGTCACTGCAAATTCAGCAGCTTACACCCACATATTTATTGTCTCTGTGGGTCTGGAGTTTGGGTGCGGCTTACCTGGACTCTTAATTTTTTATATAAGGAAAGACAGCTAATACACATACCTCCATAGACTTGCACACACACATACACACCCTATTCTAAGCAGTATCTGTGGGAGGCTATCTGCCTGTTATGGGTGTGAAAATCTAAAATATTTGCGACTGTTTCTGAAAATGTCTTTAAGGAATATATTAGTAATTAAAAAAATAAATCCCATTACCTCTGTCTCACTTAGCCAGTGACCAAAAATACAATAATCCAGCCCTGTCACTGACATCATGCCCCAAACAAGTCCCCACTAGTAGAACAGTCTAGTAACAAAAACTAAAGTCACCCACAAAGGGGAAAGTCATGCCACGGCTGAGAGTGTTCCATCTGCTGTCAGGGAGTCCCTTCAAAGAATGGACCACCAGCTCAAAAGGAAACGCCGAGAACTAGCAGTGGGGCCGGTCTTGGGATGACCACGATGGAGTGCTAAATCCATGAGCGCTCCTGGCAGAGTCCCTGAAATTCAAGGACCATTTTAGAGTCAGCCTGTTTTAAAGGACACGGTAGTCACAGTATGTACAAATTCTCGTCCATTTGTTTTCAAAACAGCAGTGACACTGTTTTATCATCACTCTGAGACACGGTTCTCTAGAATAGATCAATCCAAAATGGCTTTATGGAGGGGCCGTTTACACTGACTTTCAAAAGCAGTATAGTTTGGGTGAAAGTGATACCTCCGTACTACTAAAAATTGGCATAACCCTTTGGAAGGGTGTTACGGCAAGATGCATCAAGAGCCATAAAGACGTCCATACCATGTAACTCTGCAATCCCTCTCCAAGGAATTTACGTTAAAAAAAAAAATGGTTCCACTGAAGAAGAGAAATATACCCAGAGATGTACACAGGCACCTTGTCTACTGGAGCAAAAATTTAGATGTCCAGCTCAGCACACTGCTTACCCAAGTGTGGTGCCTTCAACTCCATGGGATATCACACGACATGAAAAAAAAAAAGGATTTGAAAAACTAGTAAAGTGGAAAAAATATTCAGAGTGAGAAGAATAGAAAATTATATAAAAGTTATAAATACTTACAAGGATGAGCTGCAAATATGAAAAGTTTCTCTTTCAGGATGGTGAGATTACAGGAAGCATCTTGCTTTTCAAAAACTACGCTTAAGAGTCAGTATATTATCTCTATCTTTAAAAGGAAATTCACACCAAGAAAAAGCAATGCCAGAAAAATACATCTCAGGAATCTAGGTCTCCATAAAGTAGCTGTGTGTTTGGTTTGCACTTTTACCTGATACTGCTAAAACCCCACCTTGGAAGACCACAGCCAAGTGACCAGTATCATTCTGCCTCCTGCTCACCTCTGTCTCAGTCAGATGAGGCAGGCCATCGGGTTTTGAGGCAGCTTTGTGGCTGAGCCTTGAAGCAGAGCAGGCTGCAGGCTCCTGCAGGGATGCAATCCTAGGAGGGTGGCTGACGATAAACACATGGAGCTCAGACAGCCCTGCAGAAGGAAGCATTTCCACTCGAGCTCCAGGGCTAAAATGATTAAGAATGTGGGATGTCTGCCCACAGGCTCTCCTTAACCTGCAGGGTAGAGATGCAAAAGCAGCCGAAGGGTCAAGGCTGTGGCCCACACCGAGGATCACTGCACAGGCGTGCAAACAGAACGCACCCACGTGAGAGCTCTGCGAAGCGAAGCTGCCAGAACTAGCACTCGGATAAATTGCTTAACTTCTCCAACTCAGCTACCTCATCTGTTAAACGGGGCTGAGGGCAGACTTGTGGGGTTGTAGAGAGGACTAAATTAGGCAACACATGAAATGCTTAGCCACGTTATGTGCTCAATAAATATCAGTTATTATTATTGCCACATGAATACTTTAAGAATGTACCTTCATGCAGTCCATCATTGTGAGGGAGCTTCTAGCAGACTGGTATTTATAGTTCCACATGCAAGAAGGCACAATGCAAGTAATGTGTGAGCCAAGTCTTCTTCCAAATTATTTTTTATTTTATAGCACATTTCTTTAAACACAGGGTCAAAAACTCCAGGGACCATTTTGCCACAACACGCCTGAGAATCAGAAAGTCAAACTTTTTCACGCAAAGAGATTTTTTTAAGTCATTTACATTGTCCTGATCCTGAAAGTTATTATAAACCCCTAAGTTCCCAAAGCACAACCCAACCCCAACCCTGCTGCTATAGCAGTAAATAATCACAGATCCCAGAACACAAATTTACATTTTTTAACTAATAAATTGAATATAATTTTTCTCACCATGACAACTTAAATAAAATTTATAAAAACAATAGGCTTTTGCCCAATTTAAATAAGATTCTTTCTATATTCTCTTTTGAGAACAGGTTTGTATTTTACCCACTTGGGGCGTGTTTTGTCGTTACTGCATGACTGGAAAGAATTCTGTTAGGCAGCAAAATTGAGCTACTTTTCTTTCTGCAATGCCTGTATAGACTGTCTCTGGCCAGCAGCTCTGTCATCAGAGGACATGGTGATACCTGGTCCCTGGCGAGGTCCTGCTCTCCCCTTGGCAGAATGGTGAGGGCTAGGGACTTCTCCTCGGGGTGCTTTTTTTTTTTTCTGGAGACAGAGTCTCGCTCTGTCACCCAGGCTGGAGTGCAGTGGCATGATCTCGGCTCACTGCAACCTCTGCCTCCTAGGTTCAAGCAATTCTCCTGCCTCAGCCTCCCAAGTAGCTGGGACTACAGGCTCCCACCACCACGCCCGGCTAATTTTTTTGTATTTTTTAGTAGAGACGGGGTTTCACCGTGTTGCCCAGGCTGGTTCCGAACTCCTGAGCTCAGGCAATCCACCCACCTCGGCCTCCCAAAGTGCTAGGGTTACAGGCGTGAGCCAGTGCACCTGGCCTCAGGTTGCTTTTAAGTGATTTTCATTTTATGCAACTATATGGAACACAGTTATTAATATATTACTGAAAAACAAACTTGAGACATAGTAATCTACGTATTTCCTTATTAACACGCCAAACGAGAGGGTAGCAGCAGTGCTAATAATGACCATAATTTGAGAACAATGATAAACGCCAGTCACTCTTTCAATACACCTGCATCACTATTATGTAACAGGAAAACAGTGACCATTTCTCTGATGACTGTAAATGCCGTGGGCTGTGCCACCTACATTCATGCAGGAAGGAAATACTGAATTTCAGTGAAAAGCTGGTAGAAATAAGGATTTTTTTTCCCACCCTAAAGTTCACAGATATCCTGAAGTCCATGCACTCACCACCACAGGCCCATGGTTCAGGACACCGTCTTTAGGAAACCACTCAGAACTTCACACTACGTCAAGACCCTGGGCCATGAGCTTCAGCAAATCCCTAGATTCCAGAGTCCAGACTACAGAAGACACAGACTGCGCCCCTTTCAAAGCAGAGGGCTCTTTTGTTGCCACGAATCCCAGAATCGCCTGCTGGTGTGAGGAGGCAGCCTGACAGCAGGAAGCGCCCGGGCCTGGACCTAGACTCCCCTGGTTTGATGCTCTGCCCATTAGCTGCCTGCTTCCTCGGCAAGGCCTCTTTCAACTTGAGAGTTGAAGGCAATCTTTGCAGATCACCTGGTTTAAGCCCACTCTTACGCACAGAAACTGTGCTTCTCACAAGCTTCCTCTAAGGAAAACCCAAGAGCAGTCCATTCCAGAAACTCTGTCCTTGATTTTCTAGCAAAGCGAAAGTCCTTGCTTTCAGGTCAAGTGATTCATCTACACAAAGCCACCAAAACCCACACTTGTAACTTTAAATTAGTCAAAGCAAAAACTTAGAAAAAGGACAAGATATTTTTAAATTTATCAGAAATCTGCAGGACAAAAGAGAAAACGTAAACTGTAACACGGAGGCAGAGACTGAAAAGAAAATCATGTTCTAAAGGGTCAGTGCACAAGTCTGTATTCAGCCTTTATTTTCTGGTCTCACTCTGTCACCCAGGCTATAGCACAGTGGCCTGATCACGGCTCACTGCAGCCTGGACCTCCCAGGCTCAAGTGATCCTCCTGCCTCAGTCTCCCAAGTAGCTGGGACTACAGGCACCTGCCACCAAGCCCGGCTCATTGTTTTGTATTTTTTATAGAGACAGGGTTTTGCATGTTGCCCAAGCTGGTCTGGAACTCCTGGACTCAAGCAATCCTCCCACCTCAGCCTCCCAAAGTGCTGGGATTACAGGCATGAGCCACCCTGCCCGGCCCAGTCATTTTTTAATAAACAAAATGCATTACTATAAATTATATCCAGGTGAATGAATACAATAGAGTCTCTCTCATCTGTGTATAATGGCTTGGGAAAGGTGGAGCAGGAAGTAGTGTCCCCCCTACCTGGCCTTCCACTCAACTCTGGAATCGTCCAGTCACTAGGAGGTAGAAGGTAGTGACCAGAAAGAGAAACTGATGGCCTTAACTCTGACTTTTTCTGTACCCAAGAGAAAGGTGAGCCACTCTTCTGCTTCCCAAAAAAAGATTCTCTGGAAGTCAGTCAGCCAGGAGTTAAATGGATTCCTTCAAGCCCCTCCCCACACCAGCTTCTGAGCCAATGCCTGCCCTGTCCATACCTCCATACATGCCTGAACGTCCCAGCACCTGGGCAGGGCACGACCCTGCTGCCCAGCAGAGGCCCAGAGGGTGGGTGGGCAGGGTCACCAGCATGGCCTCAGGGCAGACTCTGGCCCCCATCTACAAGAGGAGTATGCCTTCCTCAGACGCTGGGTCTCTAGGCACTGGGCTGGGACCATTTCATGAGCCCAGTCACAGCCCAGGGCTTCCTCAGGCTGCACCAGGATAAGGCCCACCCAGATCCCAACCCCAAAGAAACCTCTTCAGGCCACTGCCCTCCTACTTCAACCAGGGAATGTGCCCAAGAGTTAAGGCTGTCCCAAAGCACAAGGCATGACACATGTAGAAACTATGAAGATTTTCTGGTGATTTTTTATTTGCCCAAACCTGAACACAGTCCACATGGGGTCTCGGTGTCTCTGCCTCTCTCTCTCTCACATGTAACAAAACCATTTTCAGAGAAGCCTGGCATCTAGGGACCTCCCTACTCAGGCTCTGACTGGCCTTTCCACAATAGGGTTCTCAGCTGTAACTGGTTTCTCCCTTTACTGGAACTCTGGGCCCACCAAACTAACGATGAAGTTATCCAGAAAGCAAAGACCCTTGGTTGATACACAGGGAGCCTCAGATGGAGAGATCCAAGAGGTGGTCAAAACCGTGGAAGGAGTGGTTACACAGAGAACCTCAGAGGTAGATGCCACCAGCAGGGAAGAGGTGTGAATGGCAAGGATGGAGGTGAGGGCCTGACTCCTGGCCAGCACACCTGGGGTTCCAGTGCTAATCCACAGCAGAGGTTCTCAACTTTGAATAGGCATCAGAATCATTCGGGGAACTCCTTCAACAGGACGAATTCCAGACCAACCCATCCCACGAGGGTGAGTTAGGAGATTCCAGGCAGGTCCCTGGAATTTGCCTTTCTCCACAGCCCAGGACCACATTCTGGAAATCCCATGCTAGGGCACCATCCTATCCCATCACCTCCTCTGCAACAGTGCCAAGGGGCTGTCTGCGCCACAGTGCCTTCTATGCCCACTGAAAATCTTGGTCCCTTGGGGGGAATAGATAAATCTCTCAGATAGAATTCTAAATAGCTAATGTAAATACAACCCCTACTGGAGGTAGAGCTGAACTCCCTCTTCCTTAAGTGACTTCCTTCCGAAGACTGCAGTGTGGAAAGAAGGGAAAAGAGTCACTTGACAGTGGAGTCTCCTGACAAATGCTACCTGGGCCGGGTGATCAAGGTCAACATCATCAACCATCATAAGCCACGCTGATCGCATGGACCCTTAATAGAAAATGGCACATGACCTCGGTGGCCTTCCTCCCCAAACCGGTAACTCTAGACTAACATGAAAAAAACATCTGACAACTCTCAACTGAGGGACAGTCTACAAAACACCTGAAAAGCAGTTTTGTTCCTCAAAGCTGTCAAGTCATTAAAAACAAGGCGAGTCTAAGAAACTGTCCCGGATCAGAAGTGCTACAGAGACTAAGGGAAATGTGCCCTGGATGGGATCCTGGGACAGAAAAAAGATGTCAGGGCAAATAAACTATGGACTTAACAATAATGTGCCAATACGGGTTAATTACATGTAACCGAAGTACTAGAGTAACGTAAGATGCGAATCACAGGGGAAAGTAGACACAGTTTGTATCAGAATTCTCTGTATTATCTTTGAAACTTTTCTGTAAATTTAAAATCTATTCTAAAATTAAGGGCTTACTTAAAAAATATATACCATATGTTTTTATGTGTAATATTATATAAAAGCCTGTATGTATAAGGTAACATGGTTGACTTTCAATGATAACAAATTACACTTTGGAAAAGTTAAAACACTGCTCAACAAAAGGAGATAAATACCCCTATTGATCAGCTTAATACACTAATGTGAGGGTATTATGTGGCTGAAATGCAATAATTTTCTGCCTTCTCCGGAGAACATACTATGTGTACCTGAATATGTAAAATGATATACTACATGTGTTTATAAACAAACAAAAAATCTTGTTCTCTTGAATGAGACCAAATAAGGACTTAACACATTAAATTCTCTTCTTCTGAAGGCCCAAGAACCAGGAATCTAGGTATTCGATCAATCTTTAAAATTGTATCAAACTCAGATTTAAATTATCATTATTCGCATATTAAGTTTATTCAAAACACTAAGCATTAATTATAGTCTATCATTAATTAATTATAGTAAATCACCAAAACCATTTTACTGTAATCCATGTCACCAAAAGCTAAGGGAAATATCTGCTGGTTCAGTGTCAAATAGGGGATAAATCACTATGATTTTATTAGTTTTGAATGCTAGCATTAATTTAGTTTCAGATGTTAAACACAGCTTAAATGTAAACCCTGAAATCAGTTCCAACCTTTGGAAAATAGTTTTGTAACAACTTACTGTCAGAGCAGTACAGTAATCTGGGTACTGGTTAGAAGTACCAGTCTTGACGACTGAGTAGTCAGTAGTACTGAGTAGAATTTGCAACACTGCATTTAAAAAATACAAAAATGGACCGGGCTCAGTGGCTCACACCTGTAATCCCAGCACTCTGGGAGGCCAAGGCGGGCAGATCATGAGGTCAGGAGTTCAAGACCAGCCTGGCCAATATGGTGAAATCCCATCTCTACTAAAAATATAAAAATTAGCCAGGCATGGCAGCGCGCACCTGTAGTCCCAGCTACTCAAGAGGCTGAGGCAGAAGAATTGCTTGAACCCAGGAGGCAGAGGTTGCAGTGAGCCGAGATCATACTGCCGCACTCTAGCCTGGGTGACAGAGTGAAACTCTGTCTCAGAAAAAAAAATACAAAAATACAAAAATGAACATCTACAATGGAGTAAGAAATAAACTAAATTTCCAAACACAGTTCAAATGAAACCATCAATAGGATAAAAAACAAACCTATAAAATGTGTGCACAGGATTGATTTGCAATATTCATTACTAATCCAAGAGAAGTAATGTGATTAAATTACTTACATCTCTATATTAAATGTGATGGCATAATACATTTATGCCATTATCAATTTAAAAAAAAAAAAGGACGTATTAGTGTGCTACATGACACCTGCATTCCACTCAAAGTGCCAAGTAGTTTTACTCATTTTTAAGAGATAAAGCTCTTAAGCAATAAATAACATGTAAGTAGAGTTCACATTATCTGAAAATTGACCCACAAATCATATGTGTTCATCCTAAGCAAACTAACTGAGCTTCATCCAGGCCCTGGAGTAATAACAGCCATCCTGGCATAAGAGAATAGAGGTGCTTCACCCCAGCTGTGGTGGGGACTGACCGGGCTTACAACTGGCATGCGAATGTCTCAGCTCAGGTGACAATTCCAGTATCCAGGGGTTGCCTGTGTACTGAAGAGCTTCTGAGGATCTCGAAGAAAATACTATCCTCCGGAATGCTTCAAATGAATTCTGCCTGGCCTTGAGGGGTGGGTTAGAGGCTAGAAGGGGACTTCCCATATGTGCTTCCCCCACCCAGAGATGGCGAACATCATTTTCCATACTTGTTAATTAAGATTACGGTGGATTGTGAGCTTGTAAGAACTCCACACCGGTTTACAGGCTCCCTGAGGGCCAGTGTTTGTCTGGTTTGCTGTGGTTTTTCCACAGCACCCAGCACGGTGCCTGGCCCATAGCTGGTCCTTTGTAGGTATGAACTGCAGGTACACGACCGAGTGAAAACACAGCCAGGAGAACAGTCTGACCTGTCGGTGGCATCAGGATGAACAACACAGCTTTTCCACATCTCTGCACCCATACACTTCCAGCCCTCCTAACTACATTCAGAGAAAAGCAACAGCAACACCAGTTTACACATAAGTCAGTTCATCCCATGCTGCTTTGAAGAAAAATAAATCCCTAATCATCAACGTCCTGTCCCATCTCAATTTTAACACAGGGAAAGTTGGGGCTATAAAAGGTTGTGAAAGCACATTACAGGCAACCCCTAGTTTCACAGAACACAAAACCAGAGGTCAGGAGAGTTTAAAACTTCGCTATGCAATTTGAGCCAAATCAGTAGCAAAAGAAAAGGAGACTCTTCATCTCTATTCCTCATATGAATCCAGACTGCTGAAGTTCAGATTCACATGAGCCATTAATAAAGCTCACAATGGGGCTGGGCGCAATGGCTCATGCTTGTAATCCCAGCACTTTGGGAGGCCGAGGTGGGCAGATCACCTGAGGTCAGGAGTACAAGATCATCCTGACCAACATGAAGAAACCCCATCTCTACTAAAAATACAGAATTAGCCAGGCATGGTGGTGCATGCCTGTAATCCCAGGTACTCGGGAGGCTGAGGCAGGAGAATCACTTGAACCCGGGAGGCGGAGGTTGCGATGAGCTGAGATCGCGCCATTGCACTCCAGCCAGGGTGACGAGCGAAACTCTGTCTCATAAAATAAAATGTAAAGTTCAGAATGACACTGTTTGAATCCAGCTCCCATTGTAATGGAAAGCCAAGCAGTCACTGCGCGAAGGCAAATGTTTTGAGGGAGGACCGGACTTCAATAACATCAATACAAAGCCAGAATGAAGTCCAGGGCCAGGCGCTCTGGAGCTAGGGCATCCCACATGCCACACTGCTTGGGCCTGACATTTCCCCATGGCCAATCACCACAGGACCCCAGTGGGCCAGTCACTGTGCCCTGGCGAGGGACCCACGCTTTCCTCATCTAAAAAAGGGCTAATTAACAACACTGGCCTCCCTCTACCTGACAAAGTTAGAATCAAATGATACAAAGTGTGCAAGTAATAAAGAGAAAAACACATTGTTCCAAAGTTGCAACTTCAGAACTTTCCAGTCTGTCCAAAGAATTACTATTCATTTCTCAGAGGTCTTTCTCAGTCCATATGAGACGGGACGATTGAGGAAAGGAAAAGATTGATTGTACTTTTAACGACCTCCACAAAGGAAAGCTCCAAGTTTTGCAAAGTGCTGATTTTGTGCTTATCCTAGAAACAGTACAGGAAGAGAGGGGTAAGACGCAACAAAGTCAAAGGGAAGAACAACGGAACAGGAAATAATTTACACAAAGCAGACAGTGAGAAGGCCAAGGGAACTTCTAATTGACAGTTCTCTTCATCTTGAGGCTTATCCTACTTGATCAAGTAAGGGCCTATTTTAGAGAAAAAAAGTACATTCAGAACAGCAAACATCATATGCTAGGCCAGGTAATAAGCAGCTTTGTAGACACTGGGAGTCAGCGACTAACAGCCAGATCAGAATTTCCCCTTTCCTTTTTCCTTTGTAAGGTCTAATTTGTGATGTTTTTAGTCTCTCTCCCCTGAGTTTATTTTAGAACTATACAAAGAAGGAAATTAAACATTCAAAAGCTAACATATGTGACCAGCTCAAAAACTATCAGGCTGAACCTAGAATCCTATGAACCCTACTAACAACAAAGACAAATTTTCTTCTGTAGACAATCACCAATGTAAGGCTTCCGAGCTAAGAAAACAGATATCTTTGATTAGACCAAACTCTGAAAATCAATTACTTATTAAAAGTAGTTGATAAAAGCTCCCTCATTACTTCCACATCAGTGGGCATTCTGAGGGGAATGTACTTTCATCACATCCCAGCCGGATATCAAAATGTTTCCCACAAAATCAGCATTTTGTATGTTTATGGTCCAAATATGTTGAATGAGAAAATAAAAAAGTAACGTCTGTCATTACTTTAACACTCATATTATTACAGATCAACAAAAAAACATGGCTAAGTCAGTTACATTACAGTTTCTCCTTTACCCATTTAACTGCATACATGTGTAAATTGTGTTTAGATATCTACATATGTATTTTTTCACTATGTTTATTAAAATAGAAAAGAAATTGATCTCCAAAGGCAACTGTGTGAAGAAATGCATGTGCCCCTGACTTAAACATTTAAATAAAGCAGAGCAGCATTCACTTATATCAAGGTTGCTTAAATACTGACATTTTGAACTGGTTAATTCTTTGTTGTGGAGGCTGTCCTATACATTGCAGGATATTTAGTAGCATCCCTGGTCTAGCATCCCACTAAATGTCAGTAGCACCCCACAGGCACGACAATGAAAAATATCTCCCGACATCACTAAATGTCCACGTGGGCAAAACTGCCCGAGCTGAGAACCACGAATTTATAGACGTGGGTTCGGATCTCAATTAAGTCTCTCAAAATACTAACATTTAAAAAGGTATTTGTGTACCTGCACAAGTAAATTGTTTCTACTTCCCAATCTAGTTCTAATAACTAATAAGATATGAATGAGAAGCAACATGTATGAATGTGCAGTGTGTTGAAAACATATTTTCTTCCTTACACATGGAACCCTCACCAACCGGAAGCATTCATGAAAGGAAAACCTACTTCTTATGGAAGACAGAATCGGCTGCACCCGCTGGGATGTCTGAGGGATAAGGTGCTTGGCACAATCAAGTTCAGAAGCAACAAATTCAACCCTAGACACCTATTCTATAGGTGATCAACTGAACTTTAGTTCTACTCAGCAAAGCTTCAAAACGAAAATCACAACAGCACCGTGTCTGACACTCTCCTCCTTTTTTAAAAAAGACGATAATGCCACGCTTCTTCGTAGGCACCACCGGGTCTTGTCTACCGAACCATGTAAAACAGACCTAGTAAGGAAATTATGAAAAGGGAACTTAAGCAAGACAGATGGCTTAATTTAAGGGAACAGAACCTTCTAAATCCAAGCTAGGAAGGTCCTAAGAAGACAGTAACAGAAGCACATAAGAAAAAGTCCTGTGAGTGCAGTAACAAAGACAGATAGGAAACACACACACTTTAAGGTAAATGGTGTTCAGGGCAGGAGAGACGGGATGAGGGGAGTCACACACAAAAAAGTGAGGGGAGAACCAGAAGAATGGAAAGAAAGAATGGAAATGGCCGGAAAGAAAAAAAAATCTGTTTTTATAACCATCTTGCTAGATTGTGCTACCAAGGTTGTTCCATTTTTTTTTTTTAATCATTTGATAGAAACCCCGTCTCTACTAAAAAATACAAAAAAACTAGCCGGGCGAGGTGGCGGGCGCCTGTAGTCCCAGCTACTCGGGAGGCTGAGGCAGGAGAATGGCGTAAAACCCGGGAGGCGGAGCTTGTAGTGAGCTGAGATCCGGCCACTGCACTCCAGCCCAGGTGACAGAGCGAGACTCCGTCTCAAAAAAAAAAAAAAAAAAAAATTCACTCTTCACCTATACTAAATTTCCCGAAAACTCTCTCAAAATAACTCCCTGAATCCCTTGTTATTTTTTGGTCTCTTAAAAATACTCAGGCAGCTTGTGGTTTTTATGTCAATGTCTCCAAGTTGGCTTCCATCATGCAGAGCAGTTAAAAAAAAAAAAAAAAAAAAGTTGTTGGGGAGGCTGTTTTCTTACCAATGCATCCCCACCCCCCACCTCCCACAGACGCACACAAACAGGAATACAAGCTTTTAAAGTGATTGTCCTTAAAATGAAGACAGCTGACGAGAGGGAAAGCGTGAAAGAGACAGCAACTGCTCTTCTCTCTTGTAGCCAGGCTCATAAGCGACATAATTAAAATATTTGTTGACTTGCAGACATCCTTAAATACTCAGTCAAACTTCTTAAGATATTAAACAGGCCGGGCACGGTGGCTCAAGCCTGTAATCCCAGCACTTTGGGAGGCCGAGACGGGCGGATCACGAGGTCAGGAGATCGAGACCATCCTGGCTAACACGGTGAAACCCCGTCTCTACTAAATACAAAAAACTAGCCGGGCGAGGTGGCGGGCGCCTGTAGTCCCATCTACCCGGGAGGCTGAGGCAGGAGAATGGCGTAAACCCGGGAGGCAGAGCTTGCAGTGAGCTGAGATCCGGCCACTGCACTCCAGCCTGGGCAACAGAGTGAGACTCCATCTCAAAGGAAAAAAAAAAGATATTAAACAGAGACACAACCTTTAAGGAAAATCAAAGGAGACACTGACGGACTTTGTCTTCCAAGACGGGCATGGGCGTCTTTCTAGGCATCTCCCTGTGATCTCACCATCATCTAACTTACTTTTCACTTCCTGGCTGCCCCCACCATTGCTGGGAAATTAAGCATGTTTAAGTAAACAAATCTTTGCCACCACACATCCCGGAACCTGCTAGGCATAGAAGTGGCCACATGAGAGGCAGTGTGACTGCAAATCTAAACCTGTGAGTTGAAAGAAACTGCCCAAGTTGCAGCCCCTCCAAAACTTGGAACATGCAGGAGCTTCTCCCAACAGAGATGCCAGACTCACAGTCCTGTCGCAGTCCCATCTGCTCCAGTGAGCACTGCTCAATCCTCTGATGGCCCCAATGGCCCTCCCAACACAAAAGGGTAGGTTCGAGAAGCTGGCACAGACAACTCACTTAGAAGAACAGCCAGTGTCAAAGTTCCCATCAGGACCTGGGAACTGATGGGAACTTTGGGTAGCAGCAGTCTCCCAAGAATCCATACTTGGACTTGACCTGGCCTCTCTCATGACCTCAGAAGCAGATTTCAAACCCACCTTAGAATTCTTCAAGACCTTCCCAGATGTCATAAAAGCACAAAGGAAAAGGATTTAGTATGTCCTGCTACAAAGTTTTCAGCAAGAACCTACCTGCCCACCTTCACTTCAACAACAGCAACTCATTAAGGAAAAACAGGAGCAGCAAAAATGGCCTTGTGCAAGCTATTCCAACAGCACAAAGGTCCAGGGGCCACCTGGACGAGTGAGAAGACACACACTCCTGTTTTCTCAGCCCCCAGTGCGGAGAGACGAGGGTGGAGACCCACCACATAGCTACTGATGAAGAGGCACATCACCCAGGTATGTACGATGACACCTACATGGCCACTTGAACTAATACACTGTGACTACAACAGAAAATACTCCCCCCCTCACCCAGTGCCACTGCAGTTCCCTCCAGCAGCGGTTCTCCCCAGAGGATGCTGGTGCTTCCTGCAGAGTTGGAGACGGGCAGGTGGAGGACCACCAGCCTACAGAACACGGCAAGGGGGCTGGGGGAGAGAAGCAGCCAGGCCAATGGTGCCCAGTGATGACCATCCAAGGCTTCCCTTCCTCCAAGGTGTCAGTTATCCATGATGTCCTTCCAAAGTCCAGGGCCTTCCCCAACCACTTGCCTGATAAGGGGTTCCCAGAATGAACCTGTATGCAAGCTCCACTCCCTATCAACGATTTTCCATCAATGTTTCTCAAATCTTACACCATAATCAAAGTTTATGGTTCTGTTTTATGTATTTTCAGATACATCTTAATGAAGGCATGGCAGCTAGCTTGGTCAGAGTCTAGCTGTGGAACCTAAGACATGGCAGCCTCCCTTTCCTTAGCCATGAAGACACAAACAGAAAGCACCACACGCTCCGTTGGTGAGGACCCAGTGAGTTATTACGCGGAAAGTGCTTAGGACAGTGATTACAATGTGTGTGTGTTTGTGTTTGTCTGTGTCCACGTGTGAAGGAAGAAGTTAATGTTCACTTCAAAAATATATGATTTTAGCTTGTACTTAATATGTATCAGAAATATGAATACTCCAGATGGCTGGATAAAGAAAATAGACTACTGTTTCAGCCATAAAAAAAAGAATGAAATCATATCTTTCGCAGCAACACGGATGGAACTGGAGGCCATTATCCAGATGGAACCAGAGACTTGAAGGGTAATGGGGTGGGAAGGGCTGGATGATGAGAGATTACTCAATGGGTACAACGTATGTTATTTGAGTGATGGATACAATAAAGGCCCTGACTTACCCTTAGGCAATCTATGTAACAAAATAACACCTATACCCCATCACTGTCTAACAATGTCATTTTTCACCTTTCCTATGGTGCTGAACACATTTTTAAAAAAGAAATGTGTTGAATACTGATATACAAAAATGTTATTTTACACTGGTAACTTCTAGAATTCAAAGCACATTTTTAAATATTTGTAAAATGAACAAGGTATTTTGATGATAGATATTCACTTTTAACTGAATCTGATTTTAGTGCTCTAAAACATCATGCACTGAGTGCCTGAAGTATGGCATTACTCCTTATATTTAAAAAGGTTACACCTTTCCCAGTAAAGCATAATCATAATTACAATTATAATTATTCTACATTGTTTTCACTTTGTCTCTTTAGCTATCTCAGCTTTGGAAAACAGACAGTAAATGAAGCTTAAATCATGAAAAGCGTATAGACCCACACTCTGCAACAAAGCTCCCACTAGTCGCATGTGGCCAAGGCCAATCAAAATGCAGCGAGAGGGAGCCTCTTAAGAGGTGCAGTAAATGCATATAGTACATGCCGAATTTCAAAGCCCTCACACAAATAAAAGAATATGAATTATTTTATTAATTACATTTTATATTGATTACATACAGAGTTTATATATATTGGGCAAAATAAATGATGAAAATTAATAACACTTGTTTCGTTTTACATTTTTAATGTGGCTACCAGAACATCATGATTACATCTGGGGCTTGCATTTGTGGTTCACATTGTATTTCAAGGGGTCAGCGCTGCTCTTGACAATCCATCAGTTCAAATGGCATTTGCAGGGAGAGAGTCCACATTAAAAAACACATATACACCATTTTCTGCACTTAGTCTCCCCTCCTCCCATGACAGAGAGCCGGGCCCACGCTCAGTTCCATGCAAAGCTCTAGTGGGGTAGCCCCGCCATTACTGCACAGGAGAACCCTGAACCAGTCCCAATGGAGAGAGTCTTTAAAAACAAACTGATGATAAACTTAGTTTTGTTATCAAAATTAGCAAACTGTCAGTGGGTGGCCACAGATGACTTGTAGCTCAGCATGTGTGTATATGGAGAAGGGAATATTTAGATGCTGGGAGAAACAGAGAGGGAGCCCAGTCGTGCAGGCCCATGACTGCCATGCTGGGGACTTGAGTCACTGACCTAAGGATGGTGGAGAGCCACCGTGTGCAGGTCGTGGCCAGACCTGACTGTCAGGGTGCAGTAAGCCTGGGATGGATTGGCAGGAATGGTTAAAAAGCGGTTTTGATGTCCAAGGGAAGGAGAAAAAGGACAGCAGGGTTGAGATGTTAGATCTTTTGGAGGTAGAATCAGTAGGGGTTGATAACTAGTTGGGGGCTGAGGGAGAATTCAAGGATAACCGAGTGAGTCGGTGATGGGGAATATAACTGAGAAGGCAGGCAGGTTGCAGGAGATGCTGCAAATGGTTTGGGATGGTGGAAATGACCGGTAAGGACTTGGATAATTCTTATGCATTAATAAATGTGAATGAATGAGCAAACAGCATGAATGAACATACAGATCTGGAGCTAGAGGGAGGTCAGTCATGCAGGCATTGCTCCTGCCTTATGTCTGAACAAGGCAAACTGGCCTAGGTCAGAAACATTCAAGCCATGCTCGGGGTGCACCTCACCACTGTCATGCACATTCTGCTAAGGGATATTTGCTCATGTGGCAAAGACTGCACGATCACAGAGATGGCAGGCTCAGAGGGGACAGCCTCTCCACCCTGGCTGCCACTGGTCCTTCCTTTTGCATTGCTCTCTTCATCCAGGGTTCAGAAAAGACTTTCCTTTGCATATCACTGATATTTTATCATGGTCTCAATCAAAGATAAACCAACCCCCAAGTAAGTGTCTACCTACCTAAGTTGAAGAGAAGCTTCCATAAATGAAATCGAGTCAAGATTTTTCTCTCTCTTCAATCACTCTACTTAAAACCTTTCCAGCCTTTGGAAGGCCAGCACCAAGGCTTGTTCCCTGTTATGGGGTGCTACAACCAACATGTAAAGAGCTGACATTCCCTCCATACTTGTGACTACTCTAACCATCCCTGGTAGGTGTCTCCAAATAAACAGAGATCCGAGATCTGGATGATGGGAGCATCAGGTCTTCCTGAAAGCATCAGCCCTGTTGTAGAACCTAGACAGACACACTGGCAGGGGCTGAATTGTCCCCCCTAAATTCATATGGTGAAGCCCTAACCCCTAAGTGACTATATTTGGAGACAGGACACTTCAGGAGGCAATTAAAGTTAAAAAAGGTCTTAAGGGTGGGGCCCTGATCCAATAGGACAGATGTCCTTATACGAGGAAGAGATACCAGACCTCTCTCTCAGTACGTTCACAGAAGGCAGGCTATGTGAGTGAGGACACAAGAAGATGAGCCAGGAAGAGATCCTCAACAGAAACCAGCCCTGCCGGCCCCAGGGTCATGGACTTCCAGCCTCCAGAACTGTGAGAAAATAAATGTCTGCAGTTTCAGCCACCCATTCTGTTTGGTGTGTCTGTGTGTGTGTTTGTTTGTTTGTTTTTGAGATAGGGTCTCATGCTGTCACCCAGGCTGGAGTGCAGTGGCGCGATCTCCGCTCACTGCCACCTCCGCCTCCTGGGTTCAAGCAATTCACGTGACTCAGCCTCCTGAGTAGCTGGGATTACAGCCGTGAGCCACTGCGCCTGGCCTCTGTGTTTTATTCTCTTAAGGCAGCTGGAGCTGACTAATACACGCCCTAAACAGGAAGAAGCTCTCTCAACTTGAGGAGGCTTTCCAGGGTAACCCTGGCCCATAACCAGAATGTGAGGACAAGAGAGACCGACATTGCTCCTGCCGGCCTCCCCTCACACCGCTCAACCTCAGTCAACTCACACCCAGAATCTTCTCCGCCAATATCCACACACAGCTGCGACACCGCAAAGGCAGACACCCAAGGACACTGTGTTTCGTAAACTGCCTCAGGATAAAACAACTCTACCCAGCAACACGTGGGTGCTCCTCCTGTACAGCCTGCAGAAGGACTTCACCCTAAATTCAAGCTCTGTCATCCCTAGTCTCCTACCTAGAAATGAGGGCCAGAACCAAGTGCGCCATGTTATTCTGACTCTTAAAATGATGGTGTATGTGAAGAGGACTTTGCAAATGATGAATGAGCGTGTATGCATTAGTACATGCCATTCTCTCATCATGGCATTTTAGGTCCTCACTAACAATTGGGCAACAGGAGCACCCCACTTCACAAAACTGTCTCAAAAGAAGCAACTGCAATACTTAAAATTCTGAGTGCACTTGAAGCTTCTTTTCTTAAAAACACTACAAATACAATAGTAGAAAGAAGGGGTGACAAAAATAACTAACTTACCAGGCCAGGATCACAAACGCTCTGCCTAGCGTTTCGAATTCAGGTTGATATGAACAGACTAACCTACAAAAGTAAACCATTCAGCCAGCCCACCAGGTCATGCAGGTGGGTACGGGTCTGGCTTTGTTTTTGTTGTTGCCATTGTTGTTTTTAAATGTAGCTTCAGGACTACAAATGACTCATGTGACAGAAAATTTGCCAAATAGAGAGGCCAACAGACTAAATTCTCCCATTGTCTGAACATCCTGAGGTCAAAGCCTTCCAGCGTAGACAGAAGTTTCTGAGATTTACAAGAATGCTGGAGGTCTGTTACCACTCGAATCTCAGTGGGAGGCTAGAGATCCAATACTGACAGGCTGGGAACTCAATATTCACATATTCAATAAGTATTTGTTGCACACCCATTGTGTATAAGTGGCAAGACCAGTCTGGCCCCAAGGGGTTCAGAATCTATTAAAGAAAAGATGAAGGCAAAAAAAACCATAGGGCAGGGCATGGTGGCTCAGGTGTGTAATCCCAGTACTTTTGGAGGTCGAGGCAGGAGGCTCACTTGAGCCCTGGAGTTTGAGACCAGCCTTGACAAAGCAGCAATACCCTGCCTCTACAAAAAAACGAAAATAAAAAAATTCACTGGGCATGGTGGTGCACACCTACAGTCCCAGCTACTCGGAGGCTGAGGTAGCAAGATTGCCTGAACCCAGAAGCTCAAGGATTCAGTGAGCTGTGATCGTGATACTGCACTCCAGCCTGGGTGACAGGGTGAGACCCTGCTTTAAAAAAACAAACAAACAAACAAAAAACAAAAACTGTAGGAAAGAATATTACAGATGACAAATCAGGGATACAAAGAAAGTGCTGTGGAGGTTTAAAGATGATGCCATCCCCTCTAGTTTGGAGTTGATAAGATGTGGGGAAGAAAAGAAATAAGAGATGACCCTTGGGATGAGTAAGAACTCAGGACACCAAGGCAACTCAGCCTGGTCAGGGACAGTGACACAGTGAGACATCACTGTGACACTGCTACCTCAATCAAAATAACTTTCATTTCCACAGTTTCGAGAAAGAAGATTCTGGAGGTAGGAATGTATGTGCCAGTGCATGTGTGTGTGGATGTGTGTCACTGGGCAGAGGTAATACTTGTTAATGCTCATTTACCTTTAGAAATAAACATACTTTGGGATATGTTCAAAGGAAAATGCAGGAAAAGAATAGAGTCTAATTTTTTAATTGTGCTACTAAATGGCCGAAAGAAATGCAAAACTATTTTTGCTTTAGCTGTATACTTTTGATAACCCATTAAAAGGCTATCATGACCTTCCTCTGAGTTGCCTTAACTCAGGCACGGAACAACACACATGAAATCACGTTTTAGCTTAGGCCCTTTGAAAACGTGCCGTGAAGTATTTCCATCACTCATTTTAGGAAAGAGAAACCATTTGGAAGTGCCACTTGCCATCCCTCTGGATGGGAAAACTAATTTCCTAAGCCTCTGAAGTGAGTTGTGGGGAGTTTCCAGTTCACTTGTGAAAACAGTTTTCCCAAACATCGCTCATCATCCTCCCCTGCAGTTCCGGCAAGCAATTTTGGGCTCTTCAGTCATTAAGACTCCTTTTTAATGTCAGAGAATGAATCCCACAAGCCTTGTCTCCCCCAGTGCACATGGCAAGCCAGTCTGAGCAGTTAGAAAAACGGGTGTCCCATAGAGCAGCACAGCCTGCTCTAGCCAGGGCAAATTAAGCTAGTGCAACTGATCAAGTAAAGGACTCCAGTGCATTCTGCGCCATTCGCGGAGTCTTAGGGTATTTTAAAAGGTTATCCAGTCTGTGCACATGCAAGGAAGATTTCCGGTGTATTTAAAATGGATGATAGTGCATTTCTCAAATATAGTACTGTGTACATAAGATCTGTTGTTTGTTGGAAAAGCTAAATAACCCAAAATGTAAATGACAGAGCCTGCGAATATGTCAGGGTCAAACAGAGCAGGGATGAAGGAGATTTAAGTATGCAGCGCGTCCTAAGCAAAACACAAAGCCTGAAAACTGAGCACAGCCACCTGCAATGCACCTTCAGCGAGCCCCACGGTTAACAGGGTCAGTTTCTCCACAAGTGGACAGAGGGGCTTATGCAGCAGCCAACTCTTCCTGATGGCAATTTGTGACCCAAGTTCATCCAGTGTTTCATGACCAATCCCCCTGAATATTTATGAAGCAGGAAAGAAGCTCAGAATCCAGGAGAGGCCTCCCGGACAGGAAGTGGGCCAGGCACCTCCACAGCTTCCTATGCCTAAAGTTCTCCATTTCAGCCTCAAGTAGCCGCCAGAAGACCACTAAGATTCCGCCACCTTCTCCAGTCAAAACTACATCTAACCAACCTCCAGGGGAGAATATACTGAGGTAGGATTTTCCCTTGTGTTCACTTCTTCACAAGCAGGGTTAACACTTGCTTCTCAGGAAATCCCTGTTCCAAACACCAAAAAACCTCCATGTCTAGCCCAATCTCCAGGCGAAGTCAATTTCTTCTCCATGTGTCCGATGACTGCCATTCTCTTTACATAAAACTCGCATAGGCTTGAATCCTGTTACTAATTCACCTGCTTATCTATGAAGCTTGGAAAATGAATTGAGGGAGTGTTCACAAGCACAGTTCCGTTTCGGTAAGTTAAAGCAGCCCAGGTTAATTTCATTTTCAGTCACTTTTGAGACTTGATAACTACATCTAAAACAGAGGCATGAAAAACACCCCGAATCACTTTCATTCCTACACAAAATCCCTTCCGAGAAGCGGGGACTGGGCCTGGGCCTGGGCCAGGAAGGGACTCCCCTACCTGTGGGTCCCACCAAGCCACGCCCACCGGCCTCTCAGGGTTGTTTCTTTCTGGGTCGAGGGATGGAGCTGGCCCATGCGATATTTTAGGCCCCCTCTTGCCCACACTGGGGCCTGCTCATCCCATCATGCATATGCAAACTTGGCAGAAGCGGCCTTAAACCTGTTGGCAAAATAAACAAAGCCAAATAAAGAGGAATCTGCCAACCTGAATTGTGAGAAGTGACCAAGGCCGACTCCACGACTCCACGCACGCTCGGCTTTGTCCCTGAAGCTGCTACAAAACTAGTTGAAGTCAGGTGCCTGGGGTCCACCAGCCAATGACCCCTAGCATCCAGCGCAGACCTTCACAGAGATCCTTATTGTCTACAAATTACAGCGTTTTGCAAATGAAACCCCTCCCCACAATGCCAAGCTAACCTTGCTCATAAGGGAGTTACCGTCCATTCCTTAAAACTCACATATCAAATTTTTCCAAAACCACTGGGTGATTAAATCGCCCTGAAAAAAACCGAGAGGGCCGAGCGATTGTGAGAAACTTTGGTTCAGGTGGCTGTAAGAGTCCTGTAAATCTGGGGCAGGGCGCAGAGCCTGAAGCCGGGCACAAAAGCTCCCTTCGCCGAAGCGAGGACCTCCTTTATGCGATGTGACAGCAGCTTTGTACGCGATCATAAATAGTTGTAATAAACACAGTTAAGTTCTCCCGGCCGATCGCGGCCTCCCCGGTCCCTGCGCCGGGGCCCTGCGATCCGCGGCTATTCTTCCCCGGCACACGCGCCCTGGCGACCCTGGCCACCGCACGGTCCCACGCTAGCCCCGAGCTCCGTGCCGGCCGCCCGCCCGCCCGCAGGCCAGGCGCAGCCTGCGCACCCGGGGGTCTCCAGTCCCTGGGCCCCGCCGCCGGGCCCCCTGCCCCGATCCCCGCCCGCGCCCTTGGCTGGCGTCCCCGCCCCTGCGCCGGCCCCCGATGGTGGGGGTTGCGGATGGGAAGGCGGGCAGGAAGGTGCCGAGCCGGGAGATGCCCGGCAGCCCGCGGTCGGGGGCGCCCAGGCCGCGGCGGGGCCGAGAGTACCGGTGGGGCGCGGAGGGGACCCGCTCTCCCAGCCCCTTCCCGGGCGCACCCCGGCCCGCGAGCCCCGCCGCGATCCCAACTCCGCCCAACGACCCCAAGTTTGTGGCCCCCGCCCCGCGCCCGCCTGGTCGTGCTTACCTCGCCGTGGGCCGCCCGCGGAGCCGGAGGGCAGCGGCGCGGGTCCCGGGGCGGCGGCCGCGCTGCGCCCGCCCAGGCGCCGCTCTTTGTCTGCGCCGCTCCCTCCTCCCGCCGCCGGGCGGACGCTGCCGGCCCGGGCGGACCCCGCCGGCCCGGGCGCCGCGAGCCTCCCCGCAGCCAAGCCCTCCCCTCCGCCCGCCGCCCGCTCGGCCGCGCGGCTCCGGCCTGACGATCCCCGCGGCGGCGGCGGCGGCGGCGGCGGCGGCGACCCTCCCCCGGCGCGCAGCGCCCGCCTCCTCCGCGCTCTTCCTCCTCCTCCCGCGCTCCTCCCCGGCAGCGCCGTGACGCCGCCCAGGGGCCGGCCCAGGCCCGGGCACGCGGGGCGGGGACCCGAGACCCACCTGGGGCGCCCCCCGGCGCCGCCAGGCTCCGCGCCCGGGTCCCGGTACGGGCGCGGGTATAGCGCGGGGCTGCGGGACGCTTCGCTCTGGAGGCGCAGCACTGGCCCGGCCACGGGGACAGGAAAGGGTCCCCACGCCCGAAATTGCGCGCGGGCGGTGGGGGGCAGGCTGGGGTGGGTGGGGAGGAGAGTGAAAACATAGGCTGCAACTTCCAGCCTGGGATGACTGCCGGGTGGGCTTTGCGTCCTCTTTTTTGTTTGTTTGATGTCCTTATCGCGAAGCTGTAGTTGCTGGGCAGCCGCCCCCCTCCCGGAAGCATTCCCACGGCACTCAGCTAAGCAGGCCTGGTGTCCATCAGAAAAGTGACTTAAATAAAAATGTCACTTCCTCCTTGTAATTGCTTGTGGGCATTTTTATTTATTTGCCTTGCATCTATTTACTTTCCCAACCAGGCACGTTTTTAGTCCATCATCCCTGTCCGAGGCACTTCCTAAAAGGAGAAGAAACTCGACCTCTGTTGCCTCCCAGGCATCCAGGCCAGCCCCAGCCAGTGGAATCCTGGTTGCACACCCATGGGGACAGAATCCGAAGAGGAGCTGCCCGAATGTGCCCCGAGAAGGAGTGTCGCTAATGATGGGACCGTTCAGCTCACCCAGCCTCAAGTTGTGGCTAGCCTATAAACAAACTTGGAAGATTAAAACCCAAGAGCAGGGGGAAAGACGCAAGTTTCCCTTTCACAGACACATGCATCCGGATGTCTTTTCTCCTCCCCATATGGTTTCCCAAAGGAAATCCTAATATTCAAATGATTCTGATTTCCTGGCAGGATAGCCTGCATCCATGTTAATGAGATTCTTTCTTAGGCTGCTGGTCTCTGCTTACTATTAAGACAATAATAATTTACCCAAGGTTACAAGGCAGTATTATTTGATTCAGTCATCTGCTTCCTTCCAGAAAGGAAGTACCCAAGGACAGGTAACTAGAGTCAGTGTAGCTTTGAAGTCAGACAGGTGAGTGTTGACTTCCTGAACTGTGTAACCTTGCACAGGTGGTCCTTAGCCTTTCTAACATCTGTCAAATGGGGAGATAATATTTACCTACCTCCTATGTGAAGGACCCTGGCAGTAGGTAGCCCTCAATAGCTCAGTAAGTAGAAGAAGGCACAGTACGCTGAGCAGGGATCAGGTACAAGCTCAGGAAATCAGGACAGCCTCCTTTTTCCTTGTTTTGATCCTGTGAAAGAAGCTACTTCAGTTCATCCTTTTGTGCAAGCCTCGTGTTACTAATATCTAGCTTTACAATAAGGAAGGAAGAATACTAGTCATCAGTCTGCCCAATTTTAAATTAATGTACTCAAAATAAGTGTAACAATGTTGACCCAGTTTCTAGCTTGTTTGCCTTGTAAACTTTCACGGAATCATGGTTGTTGCATGCCTCTTCCTTCTCTGATTTTTTAGAAAGTCACCGATGTCATTATCTACATCCAGTGGCCCTTTGTCAATCTTTATCCTATGCAGTTTTCTGAAGTATGTGGCATTTCTGCTATTTCCAGAAACACCATCATCTTTTCATTCATCAAACACAGCCAGTTCCGATTCTCTTGCCTTTCTGACCTGCCCATCTGCTTCCTCTAGAGAGTTTGTCGTCTTCCCACCCTCTAAAAGTAATATCCCCAAGGCAGATGGTGGTCCTTTGTTTTTATTCTGATATGCACCTTTTTTTTTTTTTTAAGAGAGAGTTGATTGTTTTTTGTACACTCCCTGTCTAAACCTTCATTGATTAACTCCCAGACCCGTAGCCTTAAAGAGCTCCCCAGCTAATCTGCACTCCCTACACATGGCCCAGCATCTCTTCTAGGTCACCATGTTCAGAATGAAACTCATCTCCTCCCCAGACCAGCTCCTCCTCCCATGGTTTCAGGCCTGGCCAAGAGTCCACCAGGCACCTCAGCTCCTGGGAGAAACCTCATTGTCATCTTGGCTTTTCCTTCCCTCTCTCCAAGTTCTCCCCAAGAAAAGCCAGGAAAGCGCTGAATGACACTAAGACCACTTTCAGTCTACCCCCATGGTTCTGAGTTCTGGTGATTCTTAAACATCTTTTTGACTGCACCTTTCTTTCCCTTTCCATCACTGGCATCATAACTTATACATCATTCCTAGCAATGCTTATAAAGTCTCTTGATTGAATTCTTGACATAAATCATCTCTAATCCACACACAATAGTATTGTCCCCATTTTACAGATGAAATCACTTGATCAGTGGATCAAATAACGGGGGTCAGAACTGCATGTACGTGACTCCAAAACTCTTGTTCATTTCCCCACAACTGCCTTCCAACTGGTCTCCCATTACTTACTTATTAAATCCCTGAGATTTGCACTTGACATCAATGTCATCCTAACCTTCCTATAAATTGCTTCCATTTGCTGGTGGTTGTGCTTAAGAACTTCTCATGGCTCCCCATGGCTCACCACGATCTCCTCAAAAGTTATCTGATGACAGAACACTGAGCATTTCCTCCCCCGGGAGGCTGGGGGATTTAGCCCTGAGAGGCCTGTGTGAGTTTCCTGGGGCTGCCTTAACAAATGACCGCAAACTAGGTGACAAAACAGAGGTTATTTTCTCAAAGTTCTGGAGGTCAGAAGTCTGATATCAAGACACTAGCCTCTCTCCGAAGGCTGTAGAGGACAATCCTTCCCTGCCCCTTCCAGCTTCTGGCGGCTGCAGGCATTCCTTGGCTTGTGGCAGCGTCACTCCCACCTCTGCCTCTCTGTCTTCACACAACCTGTGTCCTTTCCCTTCTCTCTTTTTGTAAAGACAAGTATCATTGAATTTAGGGCTCACTGTAATCCAGCATGATGTCATCTCGACATCCTTATCTTACAACATCTGCAAAGACCTTTTTTCCAAATAAGGTCACATTTTCAGCTTCCAGGTGAACATATCTTTTGGGGCCAACATCCAACCCACTGCAAGGCTTAATATGGGGGAGACATTTCTTTGAAGCTTATGTTTTATCTAAAACTATACAGGTTTTCCTGCATTCTATTCCATTAATGTGTCCACACCTGTTTTACTGTCTTCAATCACAAAGTATTGAAAGCATAAAGAACATAGAGTAGAAGGAGGTGTAGTACACTTTTGCCTAAAATCACATCAGCATTACACCTTATGACCTCTCTTCCAAAGGCCTCTCAAACTTAGTCCTGCCATACAATCTCCTTTTGACCTCTGTCCAGTTGAAGCTGTTTGCTTCAGTCACTCAGCTCTGCCCACAGTGCCACACTGAGTCATACTAGTTTCAGCCTTCTGTGGTGTGAAGGCGGTTAGGAATTCCCTGTCCCCCTCCTTCTCTTTCAGATCTCCATTCAAGGCTTTCTCTAATCCCTCGTTGGACTCATGGAAAACACAAAGCGAGGTTGAGGGTGCTGTCCAAGTCAGACGTCAGAGGCTCAAAGCCTACCTTCGAGCCTGTGCCTTGGGGTCATTTCACCTCTCTGAGCCTCAGATATTGATAGTGCTCTTGCAAAGGGTTGTGAGAATTAAAGGAGATAATATAAACGTGTCTCAACTGTGTGTTCAGCACATGGTAAACACTCATGTCTGCTTTCTCATGACATTCTCTCTTAACCATCAATTCAATTAAGCATATCTGGTATAGTTCTATTTGTAAGTCATTATAAGGTCCACCTCAGGATTCATTCATTTGATGCAGATATCAAAGAACATCTGGATGTGCAAAGAGCAGATATAGGATTGCATTATTCAGAGAGATGATAACGCAAACTGGAGTGGAGTGAATGGATGGGAAAATAGTTTGGGGAAATGGAGAGGAAAGATCCAAGAAGAAGGTTGAAACGAGCATACAAATAACTATAATATAAAACTAAATATGAACAGTACCAAAGAAAATATGTCCGGAGCATCAGGAGAGGATTTAGGCTTTAGGCTTTATGAAAGGCGGTGGCATTGGCAATGACCTTGAGAGATGATGTGGTGGGAAGCTGCCTTTAATTGAGCTGCCCCGTGGCTAGCCCCTTCCTGGTTTTAGAGAGGCCTGTCTGAACCCTGGAGGGAGGCAAAGTGGGCACCTCAGTCTCTCCATTCCCAGAAGCCCTGTGAGAATGCACAGCCTGGAATTGGCCAGTGGAACCCTCCCACTCAAGACTGTGAAACTGGAGAGGGTGACAAGGACAAGGGAGGGTGAGATTCAATTTGCCATAGCTGAAATAGTCCCAGCACGTCCCTCCCACAGGAGTTAGCCAGCTCCATTCTCACCCCTTCTGCTCTCCAGTTCCCCTGTGAGCTACTTGATATTCTTCTAGTAAATTCTCTTCTGCTTAAGGTACCCAGAGGCACTTTCTCTTTTTGCAACCCAAACCCCTGAATAATGCAAATGGTAGCATTTTGAAAGGTGGAGATAGACAGGGAGAAAATTCCCAGTGGTGGGAGCTCAGAACCCTGAGGCAGACAGGGGAATGTGCGAGGACCCCGTAGGGACAGGGAATGGCCCACTTGCCTAAATGGAGCAGAGGCTGCACAGAGCGGATCACGAGCCCAAGAAGGAAAGCGGTTACGTGTGGACATCATCTAGGCTCAGCCCAGGGAGACACAATTGGTGCATGCGCGGAAGGACAGCTGGAGACAGGAAGAGCAGACAAAAGTTCGCATTTCCAAGAGAGTTCATAACCCCAACTGCGAATGGATGGGAAAGTGTTTTAGGAGAAATGGAAGGGGAGACTCAAAATGAATTGGCAGCTGCTTGGATGTGGGGGACCAAAGAGAAAGAGAATGGGGCACGAATATAACCTGAGGCTTTGGATGCCCACATCCACGAAGATAACGGTGCCAAGATCCCAAATAGAAAAGCGGGGAGGACTGACTTGTGAGGGATCAACAGTTTTGCTTTTGTACATTTGTTAAATGTAAAGAAGAATAGTTATTGCCAACTTACTACATGGAGAGCGCACTGCAGGAGGTACACAAATGAGGAAGCCACAGTTCCTGCCCTTAAGTGCCTCTGTGCTAGAAAAGTTGCTATTACTGCTATAAATACCCTGCTGGAGTAATAAGCCTATTGCTCTTTAATTGTGTCATTCATCTCAGCGATGATATGAACGCCCTGAGGGCAAGAGCCTTGCCTGGTTTTCCTGTACAGCCCCGACCCTTCTCCTGCCTACCCAGTACAGAGCACACACTTTGCAAACCTTTCACGATAGATGGAAATTCCACACTTACGCGTGTGTCGAAGAGGACAGTGAGCATTAGTGAAGAGACTTAAAAGGAGACCATTAGTAACTCACTATGAGAATCTCAAAACAGATACTGGTGGACATATAGATTTTTGCGTTTCATTTCACCTGCATGAACACATGGGGAAGAGACAAGTCTTAAGATGGCACAGTGGTTTCACACCCAAACTACAAAGTACCTTTTCACTACCTCATCAGACCCGAGAAGGAGCAGCTTAGAAACCCATGAAATCCATCTCTCAGTGACTGGCAGGATTAACTTTTTACAAACCACCACTACAAAGAGTTAAAGTTCATACACACCCCCCAAAAAAGTGGGGTGTCCTCTATGGATGATCAGTACGATTCTCCTGCCTCTATCTAAGAACTGTGATCTGGACTTCAGGAAGTAACTATGCTTTATTTAGTTGTGTAAATAAAGGAAAAAGAGATGAAGTAACACTATAAAGTTGAATGTAAGTTAGGGTATCAAAAAAAAAAAAGGAATGGAAGTGCACTTAAACACCCACCTATTTTTCAGTATGTGTTTTATCAAACGCTTCCTGTGGTGATCAACGTTACACATCATAACTTTAAAATGTAACAGGTGCTTGAGCCGAAAAATAAAAATGATCACAACTTTACATTGTTTTTGATTGTTAGCAGCAGGGCAGAGTCAGTTTCAGATAGGAACAATTTTAAGAGAGTCTGTAACTTTAAAAAAGCTAAGATTTTATGCAAATTTCCATTTTGAAATCCGCCTTAGGTGAACATCGTGGACGAGACATTTATGTTAGCTACAATAACCCTCAAGTAATCAGAGTGCCTCAGGAAGGAGTTGTTTTGCTAAATTAAATTTTCATGTTGGTTAAAGATTAACCAGACATTCCCTTCAGCTGGAACATAAATTGAAATTAAAAATATATGTACGTATATTGGAGGCAGATATCTCACCTTGGAAAGCACAGGACAGTAAATGAAATGAGTCCCTTTTTGATGTGGGGTGCCTCATCATGTCTCAGAGTCATCATCCTGAACATGCATCCTCATTTTATAGTGTTAAGTGTGTAGAAGATTGAGCGGAGGAATCTGTACTAAGTCAGAGCCATGTGCTCAAATTACTTTTTAAAAAGTTAATAAAATTTGCTTGTTTTCCTGCATTTGCTGCCTTTTTCTGAAGGTAAAGTGCTGAGTAGGAGACTGCCATTGAGTGAGGGCTCCAGTAACTTACAGCCTAGTCATTCAGTGCTTACATATATGTTTTAAAAGGGAAGACTTCTAGCTGGGATCGGTGGCTCATGCCTGTCATCTCAGCACTTTGGGAGGCTGAAGTGGGTGGATCACTTGAGGTCAAGGGTTCGAGACCTGCCTGGCCATCATGGCGAAACCTCATCTTTACTAAAAATACAAAAATTAGCCAGGCATGGTGGCACATGCCTGTTATCCCAGCTACTCGGGAGGCTGAGGCAGGAGAATCGCTTGAATCCAGGAGGCGGCGGAGATTGCAGTGAGCCAAGGTCCTGCCACTGCATTCCATCCTGGGCGACGAAGTGAGACTTCATCTCAAAAATAAAATAAAATAAAAATAAAAGGGAATACTTCTAAAATATAAAGCAATTCTCAACTAGAGTACTGGTAAGTGGGATGTTGCTTTTTTTAAAATCACAGTCTTCACTAAAGAAAAAATAAGTTAATAGGAAGGTATGTTTTAGAGACACTGTAACGTAATCTCTTTTTCACTCTGCAGTGCACTGGACGGCTTTCTTCTGTGAATTTGATGCAAATCCAGCTGAGAGTAGGCTGCATTGAGGAATAATCCTGTGTAGCTTCCTGTCTATAGTCTGCGTTGCCTTCCCTTCCATCCATGATGCGGTAAGCTCTCTTTCCTTGGAGTTCCTCTCATTCTCCGAAACTCTGCTGGGGCGTATAGCCAAAAATGCCTTGGTTTCTAGTAATTTATGTCCATATGATATTTTAAGATCATAAACTGATTCAGGGCAAAATTATTATTGTTGTTGTTGTTATTATTTTTTCCTGGAGATGGAGTTTCACTCTGCTGCCCAGGCTGGAGTGCAATGGCACGATCTCAGCTCACTGCAACCTCTACCTCCTGGGTTCAAGTGATTCTCCTGCCTCAGCCTCCTGAGTAGCTGGGACTATAGGCACATGCCACCATGCCTGGCTAATTTTTGTTTTTTTGGTAGAGATGGGGTTTCACCATGTTGGCCAGGGTGGTCTCGAACTCCTGACCTCAAGTGATCTGCCCACCTTGGCCTCCCAAAGTGCTAGGATTATAGGAATGAACCACCAAAATTATTTCTTTGACTTCCCCAGAGTATCTCACTGACACCTCATACAAAGTTGGCAGTTAATGATGCTTTTTGAAGAAAAGGTGTGGGATAAAAAATATACTATTTAGAAATATCATTTTTTAAATGCAAGTGGGTTTAGCTACGTACCATTGTATAAGTTTTTATTATTAACACAATAGTTGTTAATAGCTATCATTTGTTGCATTCTTACCACTGGCCAAGCACACTATCTAATACTGATAACCCCAGTGAGGGAGGCATGAAGACCCCCATCTTATAGATAAGGAAACTGAGGTTGAAAAGCTTTGAAAACCTGTCTAAGGTCACAAAGTAAACAAATGGTTGTGATTTCTTTCTCATGATGTCCCCGACAAATACCTAATATTGATTTACAAAGTATCTGAGAAGTGCAACCAAGATCAATAAATTGCACTTATTTTAATATCCTATTAAATCACTTTCATGTTGAGAATTCTTAACAGAGTTACTGATTTCACCCATTTTACTCTAATTTTATTAGACACTTCCCATATCTGCACTGGGCCAGGGGCCTCAGGGCGTAGGGAGGTGTTAGAGAGGACTGGCACCTTTACCTGCAGGGACTCAGACTAGAGACGTGACCCCTCCTGAAGGCCAGCACTCAGAGCCACACTGGATGGGGTGTTGTTTCCTATTACTGCCATAGCAAGTCACTACAAAGTCGGGACCTTAAACATCACAGTTATGATCCTTCAGTTCTGTGAGTCAGAAATTCAACCCAGGTCTCTCTGGGCTAAAATCAAGGTGGCAGTTGGGCTGCGTTACCTTTGGGAGGCTCTAGGGGACCATTCATTTCCTTGCTTTTTCCAGCCTCTGGAGGTCACACGCACTTCTTCCACGATGGCCTTTTCCTCCACCTTCAAAGCTAGCAGCGATGCATCTTATCTGACCCTGCTTCCATTTCTAAGTCTCTCTCACTACAGCCCAGAAAGGTCACCCTCCCTTTAGGACTTGTGATTGCAGAGGGCTCACCTGGACAATCCGGGGCCATCTCTCCATCTCAAAGTTTGTAGCTTTACTCACCTCTGCAAAGTCCCATCGCCATGGAAGGGAGCATTCACAGGCTCCGGGGTTGTGGGCAGGGGCATCTTTGAGGGGTCATGATTCTGGAGCATTATTCCTGGACAGACTTTAAATCCTGTATGGAAGGCGTGGGCAGAACCAGGATGCCACAGAGAAGACAAGAAGGAAGAGGGGATATTCTGGCCTCTGGAACCACTGGAAGGGAGAATTTGAGGAGGAAATGAGCCTGCTGTATACAAGAGAACGAGGACACGTCACTCCTCCTGTGAGTGCTATCTGGAGCCCCTGCCTGGCCCAGATGACCATTGTGGGTTAGAGGAGGTAGGGCATTTATTTTGCCCACCTCCATTCATGAGTCACACACCCCACCTGATACGGTTTGGTTCTGTGTCCCCACTCAAATCTCATCTCTAATTGTAATCCCCGTGTGTTGGGGGAGGGACCTGGTGAGAAGTGATTGGATCATGGGGGTGGTTCTCGCCATGCTGTTCTCATGATTGTGAGTTCTCACGAGATCTGATGGTTTAAAAGTGTGTGGCAGTTTCCCTCTCTCTCCTGCTGCCATGTGAGATGTGCCTTATTTCCACTTTGCCTTCCGTCATGATTGTAAGTTGCCTGAGGCCTCTCCAGCCATGTGGAACTGTAAGTCAATTGAACCTCTTTTCTTTATAAATTACCCAGTCTCAGTTAGTCTATAGCAGTGAGAAAATGAACTAATACACCACCTAAGAGGCAAGAGGAGAAGTTTAGGGAGGATGATGGATTCTTGAACAAGGAAGTGAGGCATTAAGAAGATGTTTTGGATCCAACCACAAAATCACAGGAAACGCAGGGGACAGCGAACATGTCCAGCTCTACTGGGAATGCAATCAGCAAAATCCAGACTGTGGTATTCTGAAGGACAAAAGACCTGGCTTCTTCCACCCATGTTGCTAAGAAAACTAAACAAAGGTGGACATTGAACCCATAAGTTAAGAGACCTAAAATATATTTTAATAACCAAAAGAAAATGAGCCACAGCGATTAAGGATGCATGAAAAACAGAAAGGAAAGAGAGAACTCTTGAGGGGAAAGAGATGGAAATTTGGAGGTGGGTGTGGTTATAAGAGTGTTTGCTTTACAGTAGTTCATTTGGCCATATATTTGCTTCCTGTGGTTTTCTGTAGGTGTGCCACATTTATCAATAAAAACATGAAATGTCAGTGATGTATTTGGGAAGATTGTCAGGTGGGGGTATGCAAGAAATGTGGAGACAGACAGAAGCTGTGAAGGTCACAGCGTTGGGCTGGATGGGATTGAGGAAACCTGCCCATGGCGGTCACACTAGAAACGAACAGAAAGAGAGGGATGTGTGTGGTCCAGATGAGGGAACACTGGGCAGGATGAAGTCGCTGGCTACATCAAAAGAGAGGGATGTGTTTTCTATAGTTCTACTTAATCCAGAAGATGCATCAGAAGAAACAGAGCCTGCTCTAAGCTCATGAGGGACCCTTGCTTTGCCTAGAGTCCCAATTTGTCTCCTTGGGGGACCATGAGCAGCTTCCTCAGATGTCCTGATTTCTGGATATTAAAACCCAAGACAAGGGCTTCTATGTGAGTAGTTCATTTGGGGAGTGGTGCCAAGAGAGGAACGGGAGAGCCTGGGAAGGGTGAAACATGCAAGGATAAAAAGCTAGAATTATAAGGATAGTCCCTCCCAGACACTGGCCCCACAATTTTCTCACTGACTCCATAGCCATGTCTTCATACAAAAGTTTTCCTATTTTTTCCTGTTTTTTTTTTTTTTTTTTTTTTTTTTTTTCTAGTTGTTCTCACTGGAAGATTGGTCCAGAAACAATTTGGGCATCCTTTTGGATGTTAAGAGAAATTACATCTTTCTCAACCAAGGAAAACAGTCCCTGTCGCTATCAAGTTTGCAGGCTAACCTTCTGAAACTGCTCTGAATTACTGAAGAAAGGAGTATTGAATGGGTGAAAGGTGGCAGGGGGGTTTTCTCTAACTTTCGTGAGAGGCTGCCTTGGGGTTGATTGAGATACTCATACCGTGTCTGAGGGTCCCGTGCTGCTGATGCTAACAGTGAGTCATTCTGGAAGTCAGTAGCCTGTTGGAGCCCCTGTGTCTGGAGCCCTATGGTACTGCCCAGACCCTCGACCCCACCCCTCAGACCCCACCTCAACCCTGTCTCAGTCTCTCAGGTCTGACCTACGGCTGAGCCCACCTTTTGTAACTTCTCTTCCAAGCTAACCTTGAATATCATTTAACCCATTTATGCCTGAGGTTGCAATTTTTTTTTTTTGTAAAAATTCAGACTTTGGCAATGACCTTGAACAATAGGATATAAATAACTCCCACAAGCTTAGCTCTCCAATAATGAAACACTAGGCATAAATGGGTTAAGCCTGATTTCAATAATATACACACATTCCTAGTGTGGTTTGCCTTAGACCTCAAAACCTCTAGATTTCTATGTTATTCGAAGATTGGTTCCAAGGTTAAGTGAAAACAAGCAGGTCTCACTTCAATAAATTATTTCTCCTATCCAGTCAGTATAAGTGGGTGGCGTGGCAGGGGGCGGCACGGGGGAGAAATGTGTTGCTGTTGAAGAAATTAGTCTAAAACCTGTGCTAATTTGATACACACCAACATAATTTAAAAGTAGATATGATTGTTTGATGCAGATGATTGTAGCAGATGCTGTCAGTGCTTGCCTGACATCCTCCCTAGGGATCACCAGCGGCTTTGTTGGACAAGGCCCTCACTTCCTTATACACCGATGCCTTCCTCTCTCAAGCCCTGGGTTGCTCTCGCTGGGGGCTTTCTCTGGCTATTGGCGTGTGCTTGACCCTGAGGTAGGGGCAGAGCAGCAGTGCCAGGGAGCAACCCTTCCTGAACACCCCAATGTGCATCTGTTCATAAGTGCCCAGCTTTCTCTCCTCTTGGTGGAACAATGCTGTGGTGTGTTCGATATGGTCTCCTGGAAACCCCCCAGTGAGACTGCCCCAGCTGTCCAAAGCTGGGACCCGCTGGTGACCTTCCTTCCTTCTCCATCTCACATCTCATGCACTCCCTGTACCTCTTGGGACATCTACCTTAGTAGCCTACTTAGGCTGCCGGAACAAAGATCCACAGACCAAGGGGTTAAATGACAGACATTTATCGTCTCACAGTTCTGAAGGCTGGAAATCCAAGATCAAGGTGCCAGTAGGTCTGGTTTCCACAGGCCTCTATCCTTGGCTTGCAGATGGCCAGCTTCTTGCCATGTCCTCACATAGCCTTTCTTCTGTGCATGCACATCCCTGGTGTCTTCCTCTTGTAATGACATCAGTCCTATTGTATCAGGGGCCCTCACCTTTATGACTTCGTGTAACTTTGTTTACCTCTTTAAAGGCTCCATCTCCAAATACACTCATATTAAGGGTCAAGGCTCCAATATCTGAATGGGAGAGAGGGCCCAATTTAGTCCATAACACCAGCCAAATGAATTACTTATGCCCAAATCCTTATTTCAGGGTTGGAACCCAAATTAAAACAGCATATATCCAAAGTTGTTATAAAGAATACACACATGCATGTGCATGCATGCACGTGCGGGCGCGCACACACACACACACACACACCTGGTTTGACAAAGCAGGGATTCTTCACAGCGGAAAATGCCTCCAAGCATCCCAAGCCAGATAACGCACAGCCTTGCAATACACCACCCAAGAATAAAGTTGGGAGGTGGAAGAGTAGCATTTTTTCTTAAAAGAATGCACATAGGGACTCAAGGGTTTTGGTTTCTCTGCACCCAGTTTTTTTTCTGCTCTCCCATTATCATCGTTCTACACAAAGACATGTGGGTGCACGACTAATCTTGACTGATGGAAGGAAATTCAGGAGACAGATTACTCAGGGGAGTTTGTCTCCGGGCCTTGAGTAATGTGTTTCCTTGGCACGTCTCTAAAGCAGTTCGGGGGAAAATTTTTCAGGCTCCTCCCTCATGACTTCAGATGGTGGCCCATCCTCACAGGAGAGTCACTTATGGGACTGCAGAACTAGTGGACTCTCCCAGCCTGGGGTCTGAACAAAGCTCACATTTGGCACATGCATGCACTACTATTTTTCAAATACAGGCAATGCTGCGGTGATGAATAAAACACAAACTCATTTTGCAGTGTTACTGAATTCATTGTAGCTTTAAGCCATCTGCTTTTTAATCAAAGGAGATTTCAACTACGTACAACCACAAACACATGAAGATCTTCAAAAAAATATGTTTCCGTAAAAGGGATCCTCCTCCTCAAAATGTTGGAGTCATTGTTCTCACTGGCAACACAGAGACATTTCTCACTCAGCAGAGTCCCCTCAGGCAGGACCTAAGACAGAATCTGTAATCAGCTTCCTGTCCACGGCCCCCTCAACCCTAGAATAGTTTCCTTAACTGGAATTGACCATGCCATCAGTTCTTTTGTTTTAGCTCTCCTTGTCCCGTACTTCCTCTTTTCTATCTTGCTCTCTTCTCCTGCCTATGTGCCTCATTCCAGTCAGGTACGTTTTCCTTCCTCACCTTGATCAACACTTCCTGTATTCTTTGCCTGCTTCTTGTAATCTCGTTTCATTAAAAAGCCATCTTGACTCCATCCACATGTGTCACTGTCAGGTGTGAAGACCTTCACCTGAATGCAGAGATGAAGAATTAGACTAAAGAAGATTCACTCAAATGTTTTTTAAGTCTTAAGTAGGGGGCCATGCCTAGTGGAGCAGGTGTAGCTGATGCTCAGCCATATCCCCTTGGAATGTACCATTCCCTGCACACAGACCTAACTTACACCTGCCCCCACCTGCAACACATCACCTTCAGGCCCTCTCTGCCCAACACAGCCTGTTCTACCCAAGGACAAGGGAAGGCAGGAGTGCTAGGACATTTATACCTCCTAGAGTTGCCTCAACCAATGACTGATGGGAACTAGCTGATAAATAACCCAGCTCCTCCCCCTCTTATAACTCTGAGATGCCTACACTGTAGTAGGTCCCAGAGCTCCCCAGTGAGGTTGGGGCCCAGGTATCCACAGTAACAACTTCCTTCATAACAAACCTTATGTTGTCTTCCTTCCCGAATGACATTCTTGTACTCCAATCCTTGTCTCAAAGATTGCATATGAAGGAACCCACATTAAGGTGCCCTGGAAAGTCATTTACCCTTGCACACTTTAAATAGTTATTTGTAGATTAAAGAAGAGGACATCTTGGCTGTTATCTTCTTACTTCTTAGATTTATAATTCCATTACCTGGAGTTGACACTTAAATACCCGTAACCTGGACAAGGCACTTAACTTCTTTGTACCTCTGTTTCCTTATTGTAAAATAAGGGCTTGTACTAAAATAGTGATTTTCAAAATGTGGGATTCCCCTGAAGTGCTTGAAGGATTCTCCAGACGAGAGTGAAATCTGAAAATGAAAAGGCACTTACAGAATCATACAAACTAAGTTGTGAAATTGCAGGTGAAGGGGAGAAATCCACTGGGTATTGAGAAACAGTTCTCCATGGGTGTCTCACATTTCTGCACATCTTGGTCTCTGCATGGGCAACCTTGGTCTCAGACTGTCTTTTCAAAGATGTTGTATATCAAAGAGCCTTGGAGAATACAGATCATGTCTCCCAACATAACAATGATAAGTTTGTTTGCTTTTCAGTGTAATAAAGATAATTTTTCTGTCCAGTGCAATGGTGAGCAGGTTTGTTTGCTTATAGCTGATTATAAGATATTGAAGTTCCCTGGCTCTGGGTTCCTCAGCAGTGATGTAAACGCACAGTGTGCCCAGTATCTCTCTGGGTGTCTGCATGTTATTCTCATGGGACTTAGGAGGCAGGGGAAACCATGGTGGACATGAAGCTCATGCTACTTGCTGTGCTGTGAGTACTAAAGCTTTTTGTCTCTGACCCAGGAATCTTGTTTCTTCTGTGCAGCATTCACAAAACTATGGCAAGCTAAATGTTTAGCTTACAAGTTGGGTAAAATCTCAGACCCTTCACACTGCTTAATGTTATCCCTGAATCCTGTGTCATTGGAATCACCAATAAAATGTGGGCTGAGAGGAGATTTATGCAACACAATAATCACCATTTTCCACCAACACAGTCTAAAATAGAATCTAAGAGTGCAGATCCAAGGTTCTTAAATAATTCGCTCAAAGACTGAGATTAGTAAAATCTTTAAATTTCAAATAGGCGAGTGTGTGGATGCTGGTAATTTCCCCATTCTGATTGTATTTGTATATATTCTTGCAGGCAAGAAAGGGATATTTATCACTTTATAAAACACTCACCACAGACCTATTAAGAGAACATTTTAACTGCTTAGAACTCCAGTAACACCAGAAACAACTTTATAAAAATGTAGCAATGTCTCTATAATGGGTGACAGCAGTGATAGAAAAACAACTCACATAAAGATTATTGCCAGTATGTGTGCAGGCAGTGTATTTGCATAAGAAGCACTGCCTGTTACAAAGAAGGCAACTTTGTGTTTTAAGTGTTTGATAATGTCGTACAAATTGACAACTCTATTAAAGGATTGTCTTCACATTGCAAACTTTTCAGTTGTTTACAGTGATAAATGGGGTGAATTCCAGCATTTACTTTTCATATTGAAGTTCACTGGTTATACAGCAGCAAGGCATCAGTGTCACTACTTCCAATGAGACAGAAAATTACTGTTGTGTAGTAGAAGCATCTTTAGCTAAAACTCTCAAATATAGCATGGCTGCATTCCTTTGCATATCTTGGTGATATTTTTAAAGAACTACATTTGGCAATGGAAGGCCCCTATGTCACCAGGTCTAAAATTACAGCTAAAGTGTCAGCAGTGAATATGAAAGCTAAAGCTGGTACGCTACATGCAAAACAAAGCAAATTAGACTATTCAGATTATTATCTGACAAAGAACTGTATATAACTCTATCTGATTTTTGAAAAATTGTTTGTAAAATATTTTTTTGTCAAAAGGTATGTTTGAAAATTATCTTTTGCCCAGCAATCATTAAAACAAGTATTTTACTTCAGATTTAACAAGTACTGAGAAATAATGATGTTTATTTGATATTGTTAGATACATTTTGTCTATTTCTGTATCAAGTTTCTGAATTCGTTTAATTGACAGACATCCTAGATTGCAAGATACGCTATTTTTAAGACTTTTACTATTTGGAACTACTTGTCTTGCTGAATCACAATTATTTCTATACTGTATAACCACACTGTAGGGGCCATAAGACTGTATCTGGCGTCTGTTAGGCCCCAGTCTCTAAATCATGTATTCATATTACTGCTCTCAATTAATTGCTTTATGAGTAAATGTTATGAATTTGAAGGTATAAAAGACATTTATGCTAATAAAATACAACATTTTATATTTTGCTTATTGGAATTCTACTTACAGTTTTGTTTCTGTAAAAAGCTTCTATGGGTAAAATATATTTTGAAAATTCCTGGACTAATTTTTTTTTTTTTTTTTTTCTTTGAGACAGAGTCTCACTCTATCACCCAGGCTGGAGTGCAGTGGTGTAATTTCAGCTCACTGCAATCTCCGCCTCCCAGGTTCAGGCAGTTCTCCTGCCTCAACCTCCTGAGTAGCTGGGATTACAGGTGTGCACCACCACGCCCAGTTAATTTTTGTATTTTTAGTAGAGACAGGGTTTCACCATGTTGGTCAGGCTGATCTCGAACTCCTTACCTCATGATCCACCCGCCTTGGCCTCCAAAGTGCTGGGATAACAGGCGTGAACCACCACTCCCAGCCTGGACTAACTGATTTTTAAGGTTCTTTCACTTTTTCAAGACTTGACTCCTCTAATTTGATCTTGAAACAAATTTCTACATTTTCCAAAAGACTGAAATATTACCTAAATTAGACATATATCCGAAAATGTACACGTGTGTGTGCTCGCACGCAAACACACACACACACCTGTTTCTGTCTTGTAGTTCAGCTTTACTGTCTCTGATGCAATCCAGGTGCCATCCATCATCACTCAATCAGATGTGCCAGCTTCTTGGATCGTCCAGTTTGTGATTCCTCACTTCCCTTCCCTCAAGTTAGTTCCCTTCCCTCAAGCTAGTTCACCGCTCATGTATACTTTTGCTGGAAGATGAATGGAGAAATTTATACAAAACAACAACAAAAATGGAAAGCTGGGTGCGTGCAGTGGCTCACACCTGTAATCCCAGCACTTTGGGAGGCTGAGGCAGGTGGATCACTTGAGGTCAGAAGTTCGAGATCAGTCTGGCCAACATGGTGAGACTTCCGTCTCTACTAAAAATACAAAAATTAGCCAGGTGTGGTGGCAGGCGCCTGTAATTCCAGCTACTGAGGAGGCTGAAGTATGAGAACTGCTTGAACCCGGGAGGTGGAGGTTGCAGTCAGCCAAGATGGTGCCACTACATTCCAGCCTGGGCAACAGAGCAAGACTCCATCTCAAAAAAAAAAAAAAAAAAAGAAAAGAAAAGGAAAAGGAAAGCAGCTAATTTTGGTATTTTGTTAACCCTAACAAAAAGCTTTTAATGGAGTAAACCTTTAGAATTATTGACTGGGACAATATTTTAGTCTTTTCTGCTGCAAAATGAAGATATCTGCAAGATGAAAAGATTCTGGAGAAACCTTGTATCACACAATTGAAATACCCTGTATTCCTGATCATGGCTTTGTGCCCCCAGGGTATGTATTAGCTATCCCTTGCTAGACAACAAATTACTTTAAAATATTAGTGTTGAAAGTGATGCACATGTAGTATCTCACAGGTTGCATGGGTCAGAATTCCTGGTACAGCCTAGCTGGGCTGTCCAAGACAGATGTCAAAGATGTTTTGTACCCCAATTGTGAAAATGACATCCTATCACTTTTTTCATATTCTATGTGTAGTATGGTTTGGCTCTGTGCCCCCACCCAAATCTCATCTCAGATTGTAATCCCCACGTATCCAGGGAGGGACATCTAATCTTCATGTATCAAGGGAGGGGGATGATCGGATCATGGGGGTGGTTTTCCCCATGCTGTTCTCATGATAGTGGGTGAGTTCGCAGGAGATCTGATAGTTTTACAAGTGTTTGGAAGTTCCTCCTTTGTTTTTCTCTCTCCTGCCACCTTGTGAAGAAGGTGCTTGCTTCCTGTTTGCCCTTGGCCAAGATTGCAAGTTTCCTGATACCTCCCCAACCACGTGGAACTGTGAGTCAATTAAATCCCTTCCCTCTATAAATTACCCAGTCTCAGGTATTTCTTTATAGCAATGTGAAATCGGACTAACATAGTGTGTTAGAAGCAAGTCTCGAGGTCCAACCCACACTCACAGGAAGTGGGTTACACAAGGGCATTCAACCCAGGTGGTGTGGATGTTTGGATGTCATCTCAGAGACCAGCTACCATGAGATGTTATGAAGAAACCTCATGCCTCTCCTTCAGTCCCTGTTAGCCCAGTGAGTCCACTTCCTACATCCCAGTAACCTAAGTAAAAGCCTGGAATCACACAGTAGGCCTAGATGGCTGGCATTAATCTGTTCCTGAAATGAGAAGGAAGTACAGCTGCCATATGCTGATTCTGCCAGCATTTGTAGCCATCCAAGTCGATCAGGAACGTGGTGGTGGCAGTGATAAAGGATCCAGCTCTCTTGTCATCGGGCACCTGCAAGTCTTTTTTTTTTTTGGAGACCGAGTCGTCTCCCTCTGTTGCCCAGGCTGGAGTGCAGTGGCGTGACCTTGGCTCACTGCAACCTCTGCCTCCCAGGTTCAAGTGATACTTCTGCCTCAGCCTCCCGAGTAGCTGGGACTACAGGCGCCCGCCACCACGCCCAGCTAACAGGCACCTGCAAGTCTTACCATGTGTCCCACAAGAACTGGAAATGGAGAGCCAAAGTCTGCTCTGTGGAAATCGCAAGGCATGCCATGAGAGGCCCAGAGCGCCTCTCTTCCTCTCTAATCATACCTCGTCCCTACCTGTCAGATCGTTACCATGCCTCACTGCATATACAATGACTTTTTAAGGTTAAAAGAATTCTTTTCCCCAAATGAGGGTTGACATGCAGCAGGTATCCTGCAGCTAAGCCTTTGCAGCCCTGACTTGCTGCCTCGGTAGTTTCTAGAGCTTGCTAATTGGTGTGCACCCAGATTTCAGTCCTGTACTTGCTTCAGCTGCTACTGAAAGCAGAAGCTGACAGTGCCAAGATCTGTGTATGGCCCTGCTTCAGCAGCAGCTGCAAGAAGCACCACCTGGGCAAAGCTCTATCACCTGTCAGCTGCCACTGCTAATAAAAATAGCATCTGCATGATAGGGTTAAATAAAGGACTGGATATATGTTTGAAAAATGCATATTTACATGGAAAGACTGGTATGATAAATTAACTCATATCCTGAAATGCCGAGTAGACAAGAGGAGATAATAGTTTCCATTTGGGGACAAGATGCAAGATGAAATGTCATTCCTGTTAAGACTGGCAACAAAGAACAAGAAAAGGCTTTGCTTCTCCCTGATTTGCATTACAACACAGTGCAGATGTGTGGTCCCAGGCTTACTCTAAGTGAAGACCTCTCTTTCTAAAAGTTATATCAGTATTGCAGTCGTTACTGGACTTAACGAAACCTAACGGCCAGAGCTTTTGAAGTTCTGTGGGAATGCTGGTGACTGTAGTGGCAGTAGCAATTTGATCCCCTGAGATTCGAGCTTCCCCACCTCCCCTCAGCACAGATTGCAGGGAGTAGAAAGACTTATGTCAAGAACTATTTTAAGGCTCTATACATTAACTAAAGACGTGCAACTAATTTCGGCCCCAATATGTAAACTTTTATTAATTTAAACCTAAGACTAAAAATTGGGGCAAGTTAATGTGTCCTTCTTGTCCATCTTAAACACTCTGTTAAAGTCTTTAGAAATCATTCTTGACCAAGAATGAGGTAAATTCTGAAATATGGTAATTAGTTGCTTGTAACGCAAACAATTGGCAGTGGATCCTCCATCAAATCCTCCATATGAAGCATCAAGATTGCTAGAATTCTTCAAACACACATTTTTTTTTATTTCAATAGATTTTTGGGAAACAGGTGGTGTCTGGTTACATGGATAAGCTCTTTAGTGATTTCTGAGATTTTGGTGCACCCATCACCCAAGCAGTGTACACTGTACCCAATTTGTAGTCTTTTATCCCTCACCCCCTTCCCACACTTTCTCCCACATTTTCAAAGTCAATTGTATCGTTCTTATGCCTTTGTGTCCTCATAGCTTAGCTCCCACTTTTAAACTAGAACATACGATGTTTGGTTTTCCATTCCTGAGTTACTTCACTTAGAATAGTGGTCTCCACCCCCATCCAGGTTGCTGCAAATGCCAATATTTCATTCTTGTTTATGTCTGAGTAGTATTCCTTGGGGTGTGTGTGTGTGTGTGTGTGTGTGTGTGTGTGTATATATATATATATATATATATATATATACACACACACCATATTTCTGTATTCACTCGTTGATTGATGGGCATTTGGACGGTTCCATATTTTTGCAATTGCAAATTGTGCTGCTATAAACATGCAAATACATGAATGACTTTGGGCCTCTCAACTTTGTCAGTGCATAGGAGATACTGGGCTCTCCTATTCCTTTGTCATAAGCTCCAGGAGTTTATCATTCTACTTTGAATGAAATCTGGCTGACAAAGCTTAAGGAAAAAGGTTAGGAGGAAAACTCAAGAGAAGATGAAAGGGCAGAACCATATGTGAAAGGCAGTGACAGCAAGCAGAAGGCAGATGGAGAGTTTGGATGAGCTGTTGCATCTGGGCTTGCTCTATCTATCTCTCGCATGATTCCTAAGCATCTCCAATTCCTATTTTAAAATTAAAAATATTTATAACAACAAATATTTGTATTTAATACAACTGTATTCTTTTTAAAGTAAATGTAACGTAACCACTTTCAAACTTTCAGCATTGACAAAACAGAGAATTAACTTTTTGGGGGGCGTTTTTTGGTAACTGAAATAGTATTTAGATTGCATCTAGGGTGCAAATCTTTTTTGTTTTGTTTTGGTTTGGTTTGTTTTTGTTTTTTATTTTTATTTTTCCGAGACTGATTCTGCACTCTAGCCCAGGCTGGAGTGCAGTGGTGCAATCTCAGGTCACTGCAACCTCTGCCTCCCAGGTTCAAGTGATTCTTGTGACTTAGCCTCCTGCACAGGTGGGACTACAGGCACCCACCACCATATCCAGCTAATTTTTGTATTGTTAGTAGAGACAGGGTTTCATCATGTTGGCCAGGCTAGTCTTGGACTCCTGACCTCAAGTGATCTCCCAGCCTTGGCCTCCCAAAGTGCTGGTATTACAGGCGTAAGCCACTGCGTCTGGCCTTTCATGGAAATCTTTATGCAGAGATCAATGGATAAATAGTTTATTCTTCATGGACCTTTGCTCTATAAGCTGCTGAGGTCAAATTAATCTGTTCTGCAGTGTAAAAGAAGGCACGGACAAGCAGGTGTACACAACTGACTCATGACAGGGAGAGTCTTGGGAAGCTCTAACCAAGCCTCCCCATCCCTTTCTACATTTCCCTGTAGCCTCATTCTGCATACAGGGCACCCCACATCATGGTCTCTGGAAGGGTGGCACAGCAGGACACCGGGCACAGTACTGAAATCTGAGGCAACTCTGGACAAACCCACTAGATGTGGAAGTTTCTTTGGTGGCTTCCTGTTTCAGCAAATAGAAGGGAACAAGAAGAAAGTGAGAAACTCTGTCATGCTTCTCCTAAACATGCCCCAGGGGGAAGAATACAACCCCACAGAGGTATAAGGATTCTAGGGGTCCTGCAAATCAAGAGGTCCTGAGCTCCTTCTCTCAGGTAGAGCCCCAGAAAGCAGCAAAACCCCTCATCTGTGGCCAATCAGCTGGAGCTTCTCATTGCCTCTGGATTCTCCCCATAGCCCAAAGGAGTGCAGGAGCAGCCCATTAGCTCACCTAGTGTTGGACGACTACATGGATACTGGTAAAGGATGACCTGACCCTGCAAGATGTGAAGCTCCACAGTGACCTGGATCCACAGGAAGATAGACACCCCCGCAGTGCCAGCTTCGATGGATGTCACCACCCTGAGGGCCCTGTGTGCCTTCCCCTGACCTTCACAGGCCAGTCAACCTCAGGAAAAGCACGTGTGTGGGGGGGATTGGGGGGGTGGGAGCACACTGAAGTCATGATGGTTAAGCGTGTGTCACCTGGGGGACTGTACCCTCCAAAGAGAATTAAGTTCAGCTAAAGACTAATTAAGTCTCCCTTGAGTTTTACACTTTTATCTGCTGTTCCCCCAGACTCCTATGTGAAGCTATACCAACAATTTCCCCAACTACGTAAAATTATACAAAACGAATTCAAAAAGAACATTGTCCCATTTGTTCAGAGAATGTGTATCATGTAACATGAAATTATACTTTATTTTTTAACAGCTCTGTTGAGGGATAATTAACATTTTATAACTTGCACCTTTCAAAACTATACAATTTGATAGTTTTGACATATTTATACGCCCAAGAAACCGTCACCATCACCAAGAAAAATGAACATATCATGCACAGATCTTCCCGATTCCACATCCTCAGTGGCTGGAAGACATAGAAAGTTCGTGTGGTAAACTGAGCGACACTCCCCAGAAATACTGATGTCCTGATTCCTGGAACCTGTGACTATTGCCCCACATGAGAAAGAGTCTTTGCAGATGTGATCAAGCTGAAGATCTTGAGATGGAAGATGATCCAGGAGGGCATCTGTCCTCCTAAATGCAATCCCGTGTGTCATTTTAAGAGGGAGGCAGAAGGAATTTGACCACAGAAGAAGAAAAGGTCATGTGATGATGGAGGCAGAGGGAAGCACAGTCAGATAGAGGATGCTATACACTGACTTCAAAGATGAAGGGAGGGACGGGATCTAAGGAATTCAGGGGATGAAATCCTGCAGGCTGGAGGAGGCAGCGAAACCAGTGCTTCCCTAGAGTCTCTGGAGGGAACACAACTCTGCTGACGTCAATAGTTTTAAGACCTATAAAACCATGTCAGACTTCTGGCCTCCATATCTGTAGGATAATAGATTTCTATTGTTTTAAGCCACTAAATTCACAGTAATTTGTTGCAACAGCCACGGGAAGTTCATACATGCATCTTTTGACTAGTTTAAATCAATAATTTTATAGCAATTAGATAGGATCTGAAGATAGAACGGACCAAAGACATTGACTTAGGGTCACTCAAGATGTTTAACCTTATTGGAGATGTGGGGGTGGTCATGGTAGGGAGTGGGGGCCCCTCCCAGCCCCAGCGTACTCTGATTGTTTGAGGAACCAGCATCTCCTAATTTCCACCTTTCAAGGAATCTATTATATTAGTCTGTTTTAAAAATTAAATGTGTTATAAACCTTACACCAAAACTTTTGAAGATAAAGAAAGTTAATCCTAGATCATTTCATGGCCACAACCCAGCCACCACTATCTTTTTGGCATATTTCTTTCTTTCTCTTTCTCTCTCTCTCTTTTTTTTTTTTTTTTTTTTTTGGCCACAACCCAGCCACCACTATCTTTTTGATATATTTCTTTCTTTCTCTTTCTCTCTTTCTTTCTTTTCTTTTTTTTTTTTTTTGACAGAGTTTCGCTCTTGTCGCTTCAGCTGGAGCACAATGACACAATCTCGGCTCACTGCATCCTCTGCCTTCTGGGTTTAAGCAATTCTCCTGCCTCAGCCTCCTGAGTAGCTGGGACTGTAGGCATGTGCCAATATGCTTGACTAATTTTTTTTGCATTTTTAGTAGACATGGAGTTTCACCATTTTGGCCAGGCTGGTCTTGAACTCCTGACCTCAGGTGATCCTCCCACCCTGGCCTCCCAAAGGGCTGGGATTACAGGCATATTTATTTTGAGTCTCTTTTCCCAAATGCATATTATATGTATAGTCCATTATATGCTATGGTGTGTGTCCCCGTAAAAGTCCTGTGTTAAAACCTAATCTCTAAAGTGATGGTGTTAGGAGGTGGGCCTTTGTGAAGTGATTAGGTCATGAGGGTAGAACCCTCGTGAATGGGATCAGTGCCCTTCTTATAAAAGAAGCTCAGGAGTGCATTTCTTCTCCCTTCTGCCCTGTGAGCACAGCGAGAAGGCGCCATCTACAAGGAATGGGCCGCCACCAGGCACTGAATTTGTCAGTGGCTCCAGAACTGTGAGATATAAATGTTTATTGTTTTAAACCAGCTAGTTTACGGCATTTCTGTTATAGCGGTCCCAAAGGACTAAGACATTGCACTTAACATCCATAGAATTTCTCACCGCTTGTTTCACTCAATAATATTTTCTCATGTTACATTCTAATTGCTATAATGACTGCTTGCCGCGTACGATGTGCCACTAAGTGACTATACCAGAGTCCAGCTGCTGGACTTTTTTTCTAACTTTTTCATGTAACCTCTTTTGTAATCATCTTCCTGTATATAAGTTTTTCCATGTTTGGGAACATTCCCTTAAACTAGAATTTTATAAGTGGGATTATTGGAACAAGGAAATGATTTTTTAAACACCATACATATTTCCAAGTTCCCTTAAAAAAACACACAACATAGTCACAATGAAAGTACAGATTTCACTACACTGTGATTAGAACTGGGTAATGTATACATAATGTTAATTCAATTTTAAAAGTAAAGAATGTTGCCACCTTGTTTTTATTTGCCTAACATTGATTACAAGTGAGAATCACTGAGTTTTTCCCCATATTTTGATGATTAGTTTTATTTTCCTGCCCATGAATGGTCTGCTTGTATTCTTTGGCATTTAACTGTCAAGTTTACAATGTTCTTCTGCTCTCACGTGACCTCTGTTTATTTAATAAATATGGTAAGCAATTTTTCTGTCATTCATCCCAGCCTATCCTTTGTTTTCTTGCCTTGGGTTTTCCATTGAAAGTGCTAAATATTTATATGGTCAAGGTTTTATTTGATGATTTACTGTGTTACTTCTGTGCTGAGGAAACTACAGGTGACTCTTGAATGACACAGGTGCCAACTACATGGATCCACTTATATCTGGATATTTTTCAAACAAACACAGATAGAAAATACAATGTCTATGGAAATGAGAAACCCATGTAATGCAGAGGGAGGGCAGACCCTTCCTTAAAGTAGGTTCCACAGAACCATCTGTGAGACTTGAGCGTGCACTGAGTTTGTTCTATTCAGGGAGGCCTGGGACCAATGCCTTGAGTATATGTAGGGATGACTGTATTCCTCCCTCAGGATTTTATTTTATTTTTTGAGACAGAGTTTCATTGTTGTTGCTCAGGCTGGAGTGTAGTGGTATGATCTCTGCTCACTGTGACCTCCGCCTCCTGGGTTCAAGTGATTCTCCTGCCTCAGCCTCCTGAGTAGCTGTTCGGGAACATTCTCTTAAACTAGAATTTTAGAGAATGCTATACACTGACTTCAAGTAGTGACTTGAGTAGCTGGGATTATAGGTACCTGCCACCACGTCAGGCTAATTTATATATTTTCAGTAGAGATGGGGTTTCACTATATTGGCCAGGCTGGTCTCAAACTTCCGACCTCAGGTGATCCACCCGCCTCACCTCCCAAAATGCTGGGTTTATAGGTGTGAGCCACTGTGCCCGGCCAGGATTTTAATAAGTATTATATTCATTTAATGTAAGGTTCTGTATTTAGCTGCTTAAATTTTCTAAAATTTCAAATAAAATCTAAAGTAGGTGAACACCCCCTTCTTCCTCCTCGGACCCTCCCCTTATCCCCTCTGTCACCCTGTCTTAGGGGCCTCCACTGTGCCCTATCAGTTTTATCTCTGCCCAACGTCGTCCACTTATTTGAGCAGAGACAGGAGCTGTTCTGCAGCAGGTGGAGGAAGAGAAGGGCTCCGGGTGACCACCCCTTCCTTTTTTATGCTGTCTTAAAGAGCTGATCACGTTTGCGGTGTTATACTAGAAACCACCAGAACACTCTGGCACAATCATCTATAGGCTCTGGGGCGGCGCTGGGCACCTTTCTAATTTAGGCAGGGGGAGGGGCAGGAAGTTGCAGGAGCTGTGATGTGTCCAGCCTGGACACTATCTTCTGAGCTGCCATTGTGAAAATTATTCAGTCCACGTGGGAGTTGCCTGCCCGCCCACAGCTCTGGTGTCTGAGCTGCTTCCTCTGCTTGAGGGAGGGACACAGTCAGAAAGCCTTCCTGAGGATATCCAGGTTCCCCAGACCTTGTCCTTCAGGGCTCTTTTCTGCCTGTCTCTCATGCCAGCTGCCTGGAGCTTGATGCATCCCTAAGTGAGGAGACCTGTCGGTGAAGTCCTCACAAACCAGTCTTCACCGAAGAGTGTTAAAATGAACATGGATTCCCATTTCTCTGAGCAGTTTAATTATGCTCCTGCCTTATAGCAGCAAGATGAATTGGATGACGGCTCAAAGTCTTTCTAAAGGAGTGACTTTAGGATCTGGAAAGCCATTTGTCAAGACTGGAGACAAGGAAAATCTTAACAGGCTTAATAAAGAGATAAGTCCACAAAGTTACATTTTTCAAAATTTTACTTAGTTCATCTCAGGTAATATACCCTTACTTTTAAAGCTCTTACAGTGTTCAGTCTCAGCCCATGTATCAACCTAACCAATATGTCAAGATTTTTTATATTTCCAGAACCAGTGTATCCCCCATCCCAGGCAAAGATGGCAAGAATTGGCAAGTATGGCGTTTTCCAGGAACTACGGAAACTGCTAGTGACAGACATGAACCCCAGCAACGCAGGAGAAACACAACTTTCTGTTAATTTTTATCAACTCTTACCGCTTCTGCTATGGAAGTTTTAAATTTTATTAATCTTTCACCATTCCTTAATACCATTTTCAGTGTAAAGGGAAATGATATCTCGATTCACTCACATTTAGAAAGCTAATGTCGCCTGTTTGCACATGTCTTTGTTCCACTTTTTTTTTTTTAACTCAAGACTCAAATAGAGGATTTAAAACCTACCCTAAATGTGGTACCACATTTATTTTATTAATGTTATTATTTTCTTAGAAGACAAGTTTGGAATCTTAAAGTGTCTTTCAAGTCTGTATTAGTATCCATTGAGATTAAAATAATGTTTTGCTTTTGTTGATGCATCTGTAAAAAGGTAAATGTTATCTCTTTGACAACCTAAATAATTTAATTCAGGTGACTCAACAGTATTATGCAAAATTTGGTAAATTGACAAACTATATATTCCTCTGACAAATATTAGCAAGTAATGACAATGGTGTAATAAGAATGTTGTCCAAGAAAACAAGACTTTTTTTTTTTTTTTTTTTTGAGACACGGTCTCATGCTGTCACCCGGGCTGGAGTGCAATTGTGTGATCAGAGCTCACTGCAGCCTCAGACTACTGGGCTCAAGCGATCCTCTTGCCTCAGCCTCCTGAGTAGTTGGGACTACAGGTGCATGCCACCAGGCATGGCTATTTTTAAAAATATTTTTTGTAGAGATGGGGGTTTCACTTTGTTGCCCACACTGGTCTTGAACTCCTGACTTCAAGCAATCCTCCCACCTCAGCTTCCCAAAGGGCTAGGATTGTAGGAGTAAAGCATTATGCCCAGCCCTCTGTTATTGGAATCAATAGTATTTTAAGAGAGGATCATCTGTAAACAATGGGAGAAAGTGTCTTATTTAATAAATTGTGTTGGAATAAGTGTTTGGCACTTGGTGGGGAAAAATTCACTTACATCTTGTAGCAATGACTTGTAATTTTCCCAGTATTCCTTCCCCCATTCCTCTTTAACAATAAGCCTCTGGGTTTTAGTAGGGCACCTCAATGCCCAGTTGCATTCCTCCAGCTTTCTGGCAGGTAGGTAAACAGTGCAACTTCCTGGGTACTTTCTTAAAAAGGAAACTGCATGGTCTTCATTCTTTCTGCCTTCCCATGACAGAGCACCCAGAATTCAGACTTGCCAGTGACCAACCAGCAGTGGCCATGAGGATAGGATGAAAGCCTGGGGAGATGACAGAGCAGTTAGAGGGAAGGGGTGTGGATCCCTGGATGATCTTGTGGAACAAAGCCTCCTATCCTGCCCTGCCCTCCTCGCTTAACAACTCTTAGACGTCGTATAGGAAAGTAATTATGAAATGGCATTAATAATTTAATATAAAAAACAGAAGCCACAGACAAAAGATACAGCCAGTTCATAGGAAAGGAGATAGGAATAGCTCTTAAACATATACCCAAACATTAATTTATTCTTAATAAGAAATGGCAAATTAAAATAGCATTTTAACCTCTCAGACTGGCAAATAATTAATAGGAACTGATAAAACAAAAACAGTAAACTTCAAGTAAATAAATGGGGAAAGGATACAAATAAACATCATACAGAAAAGGAAATATATATTGAAAACACCATGCCAACATTTCCATATATTAATTGGCAATGTTGATAATAATATGGTGCAATGCATATGTTCCAACAAGGTTGAAATGATGAAATTGGGTATAACCCTTCAGGAGAACCATAAAATTATTTTTGTCTAGGCTTGGTCAATCTATTATAATGAAATTATCCCAAATATAGCAAAGGTTATATGCATGAAGACATTCATAACAATGCCATTAATAACAATGAAAAATTAGAATCAAGATGCCCAACAAAAGATAAATGGTTATTATGTATCAATTTAGGGGAATTCAATCATTTAAAATAATACTTGTGAAAACTGCAACAAATAGCTAAAAGATTGGTATGTTTTTTAAGTGGAAAAAGCAAGATTCAACACTGCACATACGTTAATTTTGCTGTCACACTGTCTATGCCTATTTTGTCCACCCTGTATTTTCAGCCCAGTTCTGTCTTTTCAGCATTATCTTGAATTTCAGGTACCTATCTCTCCCTGTGTATGCCTTATCCTTCTCCAATAAATCTTCCACATTTCTGCCAAACTAATTTGCTCACTGTTTAGCCAACAAATATTTACCTTGTGCTAACCATCAGCCAGGAATAGTTATAGAGGCGTGGGCTACTTCACTGAACAACATCAAGATTTCTGATCTCACAGAGCTTATGCTTGAGTTTGGGGTGGAGCGGTGGGGGGCAAACAATAAACACAAGTCAAAAGAACTGTGCAGTAGGTTAGAAGGCACTGCAGGGCAGTTGGATGGGGCAGTGGGGCAGGTCATCATATCAAATAGAACAGTCAGAATAGGAACTCATTGAGAAGGGGAGATTGGAAGAAAGACTTAAGGGAAGTGATAGAGTTAGCTAAGTGAGTGTTTGAGAGAAAAGTGCTCCAGATCGAGAGAACAGCCAGAACAGAACTCCAAGGTGGAATTGTGCCTACCATGTGGAAAACCCGCAGGGGGCCACTGTGGCTGGAGTGGGTTGAGTGAGCCAGGGCACAGTGACAGACGAGGCCAGGTCATGCAGGCACATCGAGGTTCTGATCCAAGGCAAATGGGCAGCATTGCAGGGTCTGAGCAGCTTAGGGGCTCTGACTTGGGTTTTGGAAGAGCTCCTCTCCTGGGCTATGGATGGCAACAAGCAGGCAATGGTGGAAGCATGGAGACCAATTTGGGGACGCTTCCAGACATCTAGATGAAAGATAGTCATTCACACTAGAGTGGTAAGAAATGATTGGATTTTGACTCTCTTTGAAGGTAAATCTACATATATCTAATGATATATGTGAGTGGAGAAAAGAAAGCCAGGATGACTCCAAGCACTTTGGCTTGAGCAACTGGAAGGATGTAATTGTCACCAACTGTGGTGGATGTGTGAAGTTTAGATGTCTACCACACCTCCAAGTGGTGATGTTGAGTAGACAGGTGGATGAGACACAGCCATGCTGCATTTTTTTTTTTTTGTTTGAGATGGAGTCTCGCTCTGTCACCCAGGCTGGAGTACAGTGGCGCTATCTTGGCTCACTGCAAACTCTGCCTCCCGGGTTCACGCCATTCTCCTGCCTTAGCCTCCTGAGTAGCTGGGACTACAGGCGCCCACCACCAAACTGGCTAATTTTTTTGCAGTTTTAGTAGAGACAGGGTTTCACCATGTTAGCTAGGATGGTCCTGGTCTCTTGACCTTGTGATCCGCCCATCTCAGCCATGCTGCATTTTAAAGAAATATTCATATCAATGTTTGACTATTGAAGGATTGGGTTGTTATTGACTCCTTAGCACTATGTTACATTCTTTGTTTCCACTGCAGTTTTCCTTTTATTTTAGAGACAGTCTTTTGGTTTTGGGTCTCAAAGGTCCAAACGAGTCTGTACCCTGGGTGCTGTATCTATGGTGCATCAAATAGGCTGGCAGAGTGAACAGTACTCCTTTTCCCTGAGCTCCTTTCCAGTTTCACCTAGGCCACTGTTCCCATTGTACCCTCTGCAACTCACCCAGACCCATCTCCCCCATTTCCTCTAAATAGCCTGGGTGTCCCCCACATTGAGAGCCTTCTTTCAGGCTGTCAGGCTTCCCTAATGCCGAGTGCCACCTCCCTCATCTTCTTACATGTTTGTCAATGAAAGGACTGAAGACACACAAAGGTAAATATCATCAAATGATAGAAGCCGTGCCATGGTAATGGGCTTCTGATTGTCTTCCGCATTTTTGAGGAATTCTGTAGTTGAGTTACATTGTTCAAATACCATATTTACCTATTGAAAGTACATTATTTTTCTTTGCTTCCAAATTAACTGCAGAGAGCTTGATTGTAACAGTCTGACCTGGCTGTCGGCTTTTCCGTTGACATACACCTGCTAGAGATGTGTGTTATAATCAGAGTACTGCTGGGATTGTCTTCCTTCGACCTCCACTGAAATGCTGGGGATTTAACATTCTGATGGTATTTGGAGACGAGCCAACTCACAAACGAATCCAAAATGATAGTTGTGTGTTTGCTGCAAAATGAAACCTTGAGCTCTTAGACAGGAAGGTCCATTCCCCCAAGCAGAGCTTAACAGGTTGTGATGGATTTGTTTCTGAGCAGATGGTGAAAAGGGAAGTCTGATTCCCAACTTGTTTACCTGTCTGGTGGCTGGTTGGGACCCAGGGCGGTAGGTGGGTGTGGGGGAAAATGTGTATGAGAACATGTCAAAGGGAGTGTGACAGAACTCCAAGGTGTCTAGCATGAGTCATCCTGGCTTCAAATTCTTGCCCTCTGTGACCCAAGACACATTTCTTAATATTTGGCCCGCTGTGTCTTTATTGTAAAACTAGGGATAAAAAAAACTGTCATAGGGCTTGTGCATGTGTGCAAGGACTTTGAACATTTGGAACATAGGTGTACCTGACACACTATGCTCACGGTAAATGTTAATTTCCCTTCCTCTCATTGGAATATTGTATACTATTTGACGTGCTATTGATACAAGAAATCCACAGGCTGAGGTGGTTTGTAAAAGATTTTGTTGATGTCAGAGATGCCTTAACACTCACCTGGATCTGAAATAACCAGGCTGAATGTTTGTATGATGACAACTGATCATTACAGAGTGCCAGCTGGGAGCCTTGGCACCTTGTGTCTATTTACCTGACAGTCCGAGGAGGTGAGAACGGAGGTGAGCATCCCTGTCTTACAGCGAGGAAGAAGTCAGGGAGACTTTAGCAAAATGGCCAGATGTGAGCTGGCAAGGTGCTTGGCCCCTGACATGGCACAGTCTATAACCGGGAGAGACAGGTTTTGGAGAGGCTGCCCGGGATCCCCCCACTGCACCATGCTACCCTCCTGCGAGTGCCCGTCTGCTCATATAACCTCTGTCTTTGGGGATGTGAAAGTCCCTATCAAAGAGCACCCAGTTCCTAAATATACAAGTAGCCTCTGCTGAGTCAGCCCTGTTGACTAGGCACATGCAAAGATCTTAATTCGCTGTGACTGTAACACAGCTATTTTGGCCCTTCCTGTGTGACTATTAGACTCACAGTGACATTGCAAACATGTGGCACAATTGAAATAAAGCATTCTTGGAAGCTAGCTTTGCAGCGGGACTGTCAGGACAAGTACTGTGTATCCAAAGGTCCTCTCCTCTGCTCTATTGAGCCCTAGCCCTATGAAGTGACCCCAGAAAATGCTTTCCTTCCAATTTCATCATTTACGCTGTCTGCCAAGCACCTCGTCAGCTCACATCTGGACACTTTGCTCAAGCAGCATGGGTGAGTCAATACCTTGAATCATTCAACAGAGGGATGTCAGGATGTCAAAGTCAGCTCCTGCTCTGCTGGAAGGTGTTAAATCTCAGTGCATTTCTGTAAGGACTTCCTCAGGTCTGTAAGGTTTCAAAACATCAAGGCTCCCTATTCATCTCTTTTACCACTGTTGACATCTGACACATTAAAATTGCCTCGGAATCTGTTCAAACATTTGAACTTCTCTGTCTTATTGTTTCTGGTGCTCAAGAGAATGTCAACAAACAACAGGAATCCGATGGCTCTATCAGCAGTCTCTATGCATTGTCTCCTTGGCTAGGAATCTGCCTTAAGCTCTGTGCATGAACAAAAGCAAAACCTGTGTCCAGAAATTCCAGCATGAGTACGCACAGGAAAAGACCACAGGGGAGTGTTTGCTGATGAAACTGGCATTCCTCAAATATGGAAGGTGGTATCTATTCAATAAATGCCAGATGCCTGAGGTAACTCGCTGCAGGAAGTGACAGCTGGGGTGGGGGGAAGGAGGAGGAGGGAAATTGGCTAAATTAAAATTTAGATCAGTGTTAACACTCTTACCCGTGTGAAACTCACAACGCAATCTTAAATGAGCTAAAATTCTTTGGGATCAAAATACTGTCTGACTAGCATTTGTATAACACTACCTGTGTTGCAGTCCCTGCCATTCCCATCTGCTCTGTTTGGTACCCAAATGCAGTGAACAGCAGATGACTCACTGCTCCCCCTCGACAGGGGATCATCTCTCCAGGGCCTCTCACACTTGGAGGCCATTGAAACCCCCAGTGGGGTGGGGTGCTCACAGATGCTGGGCTGGGCATGGTGGCCCATGCCTATAATCTTACCACTTTGGGAGGTTGAGGTGGGTGAATCACTTGAGCCCAGGAGTTGGAGAGCAGCCTGGGCAACATGGTGAAACACCATCTCTACAAAATATACAAAAGTGAGCTGGTGTGGTGGTGTGCACCAGAAGTCCTAGCTACTTGGAAGGCTGAGGTGGGAGGATCCATTGAGCCTGGGAGGTCGAGTCTGCAGTAAACTTATTGAGCCACTGTACTCCAGCCACACTCTACCACACTGCAGTCACCCCATTCCAGCAAAACTCTGTCTCAAACACACACACACACACACACACACACCCCAAAAAGCCAAAGACAGATGCTGGGTCAGCCCCCTCATGTCTAAATCAAAATGCTCGGGCAAAGCCTGAGAATTTGCTTTTCTGATAATTCCTTGAAGATGCTGATGCTGCTGGCCCACAGGCCACACTTTGAGAACCACTGGTCCACGTAAGCATAGACTGTGAATTTCTTTTACCTTTTGTAAATCCAGTAGCACTGGATTAAAGGTGGGAAAGAAATTGGCTTTGGAATTAGACAAACCTGGGCTAGAATCCCAGCCCTGCCACTTACCAGCTGTGTAAAGCTAGAGAAATTACTTAATCACTAGGATTAAGTCTGATTCTTTATCTGTAAGATTGAGATAATAAAAATCACCTGGCAGAGTTGTTGCACGGATACAAAGTCTGCCTAGATTATACAAATAGTAGCTGATAAAATCTCTGCTACCCCAGACTTTGCTCTCCACATAAGCCTTGATTGCATATAATAAAGTCCAAATCACCAACCTTTTAAACATATCTCTATACCCCAATAAACAGGAATCTCTTTCTGGAACATTTGGTTTCCGATTTATATTAACATTGCTTTTTGACTTTGGTTACTATTTGAGCAGACCGCAACATGGGAGGTTATACTTAGGTAATTGATTTTTGTCTTTTAAAAGAGAACATCAACCTAAACCACAATGGTAAATGGCTAGAATCGAGGTACGACACCCTGAGAATTTCATATCCAATATGTTAGCTGTTAAAGTTTGGTCTGAATGTTCTCAGTATCTCCTGGGTGACAAACATGTTAATGCCTCTGTGGTGAATTCTAGCTGATTCTGCTATTTGCTAGTGTTGTACACAACTATATGGTAGACCTCCATTAAGCCTCCCCCAGATAATTCCCTCCTATAATAATTTCCAAAAGAAAACTGGGAGCAGACAAGTGATGAGTCAATGTGGTGGCTAAGAACAGAGGCTCAGAAACAGCTGAATCTCTTCCCAGTGGTCCTCTGAGCTCGGTCATGCCCACGTCCCCATGTGGTTAAACACTAGTCACCCAATGAACTTTTGTCAGGTGATGTTTCATAGCAGCCTGTTCACAGTGGCCGAAGACTGGAAACAGTCCAAATGTCCATTGGTCTATACCCATAATGAAGTATTCAGTTTTAAAGAGGAAGGAGATTCTCACACCAGCTCCAACCTGGATGAACCTTGAGGACATTACGCTAAGTGAAATAACCCAGTCACAGAATAACAGATAAGAGGTATGAGTCCATCTATATGAGGTCCCTAGGACAGTCAGATTCATAGAGAGCAGAACGGTGGCTGCCAGGGGCTGGGGGGAGGAGGGATGGAGAGTGAGGGTTTAACGTGTATGGTTTCAGTTGTGAAAAATAAAAAAGTTCTGGAGATTGATGGTGGTGATTGTTGCACAGTAATTTGAATACGCTTAATGCCATAAAACTGGAGAGTTAACAATGGTTAAATGGCAAATTTTATGTTATGTATATTTCACTACAATAACAAGTGAAGCAAAACAAGTCAGGTTAAGTTCAGCTGAGGGTGGGATACAGGAGTGGTTGTCAGATAAATTCTGAGAATGAAGAGAAGCTTCGACATTACTGTGTAACATGAGAGTTAATCCATCGTGGCATCTGGAGGCTGCCTGAATGCCCCTTTAAATCTGTACTGCAAGCAAGTAACAGAAAGAAATAGCTTATGTGAGGAAAGGATATTCCTTCGATGAAACCAATAGGCCTATAATACGATGTACGTATGTCAAGTAAGAGCCCCAGAAGTTTTGCCAGTGTCTCTAAAACAGAAGGTAGCTGTTGAGAGGTGGTGGGAATTAAATCATTTATTTTCCCCTTTGCAGTTCAGGCAACGCTTTTCTTACATTCGGCAGCAGATTCTATTCCATGTAATTGAATCTACAGGGAGTCTTTGGCTGTTCTATAAAATGACTTTTACTGACAAATTCATTTTGCAAAGATTGCAGAAGAAAGGTCTGCTCCCCACGTTCCCCTGTGTCCCTTCAGGCAGAATGAGCTCCTGTGCAGAGGCGGTGGGAACTTCAGGATGCTTCTCAGCAGCGCTTTTCCTTTCGCACGTCTGGGTCTCGGGCTTTCTTTTCCTTGGCGCTTTTGCTAACTCATTCACATCTGGGCGCACATGAAGGCCCAGGGAGATGCTAAACACCATAGCTAGGGAAAAGACAGAGTGAGGCTGTCCTTTAGAATTTATTACAGGATTACTGAGGTGTGGCAACGCACAAGAAGGGGAACGTTTCTGAGCACCTGTGTGCTAGACACTATACACAGACTTCCGGCACTTAATCCTCATCACATTTCTGGCCAGGCGCTGTGGCTCAAGCCTGTAATCCCAGCTACACGGGAGGCTGAGACAGAATCGCTTGAAACTAGGAGACGGAGGTTGCAGTGAGCTGAAATTGTGCCACTGCACTGCAGCCTGGTCAAGAGAGCAAGACTCAAAAAAAAAAAAAAAAAAAAAAAAAGTCTGAATCATTGCTACCCTTACATTGTAACTGTGTAAATTCAGGCTCAGAAAACGTTTTTAAAAGGACCTAAATGAGATCCCATGATTGTACGTGGAAGAAATAGAATTTGAAACCAGATCTTTAGGATTCAAGCCTTTTGTATTTCTTAGTACCCCTCATGGGAAAAAACACTGGTGTGATTTCCCCTCGTCATCTTTGACCAACTTTTAGTATCTGAACTGTTGAAAAGGACGGATTCATCCCCACAGCAGATGCTTCAATGTTTGTTTGTAAATAAAGACAGACAAGTAGGCAAGGTTGAAGGAATTTATTACGTGATTTAGTACTTCTCAGAGGGACAGGCAATGTGAGAAGGCACATAGAAACCTCATCACAGTACTTGTAATGACAGAGTAGCGCAAAAGGAGAATTGGTCACAAATATTGGGGCAAATAGTGTATGAAAGTAGTGCCAAGACCAAGGCATACTATTTGGATGCAATATTTTTTTTTTAAGAACATAGACTGTGACATACAGTTTTAAGGTGATGTTCTGAAGGCATCTGTACTCCATTCTCCCCTTGCAAATCTCCCAAACAATAGAACACATATAAGACACTTTTTAAAAGAAAGTAGAAAACATCAGTAAATCCCACTTAAAATTTATAATCAAGACCTAAAAAGTGCATTGAAGATAAATCAAGAGTGGGAGAAGACACAGAGACATGATGCCTCAGGCAAGGTCAGCAGAGCGTGAGTCTCCACAGTGTGTAAGTGCGGGAGGCAAACTGACAGCTCCTCACAGGGGCTGCCTGGGTCCCAGGTGAAGACAGCGACGGAGAGAGCATATGAACATGCCATCCTTGTAGGAAGCAAGCTGTTAATAAGGCTGGATAATGGACCCAGAGTCTGAATTGTGACTAGCTCTAGAACTGCTGATTTCCGTGGGCTGAAAAAGCAAAGATTGCAGTAACACCTGCTCTCCCCCACCGCATGTGTCTCTTACTCACTCCTCTCTCTCACTCTGACACACACACAATCAATTGTGCATTATAAAGACCTTCATTTTGATTAAGATACAAATTTTGCTAGTTCACACTGCTCTTCCTTTCCCACGTGAATATTCCGAAAAGAACTCATAAAATATAATAAAGAAAAAAGAAAAGTAATAGAACATAGAATCACAAAAACTGACAAAAAAGAAATAGAAAACTGGAATGTCTTATTAAGGAAATTGAATCAGTAGTTTAAAATCTCCCCACAAAATGAACACCGATCCCGTATGGTTTTACATGTAGGTTCCGCCATGTATTCAAGGAATCCTAATCTTATGCAAAGTTTTTCTGAAAACTGAAAATAAAGGATGACCCCCAACTCATATTTGAGGTCAGCATAACATTGACCCTAAAATTTGACAGGAAAAGTACAAGAATGAAGAATTTTAGGCCAAACTCATAAACATACATTCTATTATTTTACTATATTAACAGATTAAGAAAAACCAAAGAGATCATTTTAATATGTGACTGTGAAAGCATATATTATAACTCAACACCTAATTATTATATAAACCCTTAGCATAAGTGATAAAGGATAGGTATCAAAAACCTATAGCAAAAGTTATACTTAGTGATGAAATAATATAAATATTCCTTTAAAATCAGGAAGAAGCAAGAATGTTCACTATCACTTTTTGTAATCCACATTGTACCAGCAGTCCTAGCCAACGCAGCAAGGAAAAGAAATACCAAGTATAAGGATTGGAAAGAAAAAAATGTCATTCTTGACATATAATATTGAAGTCTACATAAGAAAGAGTGTTCATCAAGTTGCCAAATAAAAGTTCTATATTTTAAAAGATTTCATTGCTATATAACAATAGCAACAAACAGAAAATATAATTTAAGAAAGAAGATATTATCTAAAATAGTAAAAAAAAGAACATACCTGCTAATGAATTAAACAAAAGACGTGCAAGAATAGTACAGAAAAAAAATTAAAACTTTGTGAGAGAAAAGCACAGAGTGATATTTCCAAGTATTTTCTTGTTGTACACATAGTTTTTTCCTCCCTGGAATGAATGATGTTAATGTTCATCTCCTCCATGCCTGCTAAACTGTGGACACTGGGCTACTCCAGAGAGAAACGGAGCCAGCTTCTGTCTGCCCCGCTAGAACTTGTGCTCCAGAAGGAGTCACTCATCAAAACCAATTGATGAAATAATTATTGAATGACTATTATGGAACATGCCTCCAGGAAGATATACGGAGTGCAGCAAGCATGTGAAATAGGAAGCTTTCATAGCGTGGATTTCAGGGAGTGAGCTCAGATCTCAAAGAGTCACAGTAATGATGCAAGATGAGGGGAAAGACTTCCCCCAGTTGAAGCAAATAGCCTGGGCAAAGGCACTGGGGCAGAGAGGGCTATGCCCATGCACAGATTTGGAAACTCTCCCTCTTTTTTTTCATGAATACATTATGACATATTTTCTCATCAACAAGTACTTTCTGTGGCATCATTTTAAGTGGCTGAACAGTGTTTCAATATAATTTATTGAACCAATTGCTTTTTTAGAAATGATTATTGTGTTGGGATCTGTCTCTCTCTCTCTCTCTAGCTCTAATAATATTTGTTTTATATATCTGGGTGCTCTGGCATTGGGTGCATATATATTTACAATTGTCATATCCTCTTGCTGAATTTATTCCTTTATCATTATATAATAACCTTCGTTGTCTCTTTTTATGTTGCTGTTGTTTTACTTAAAGTCTATTTTGTCTGATATAAGTATAGCTTCTCCTGCATGCTTTTGTTTTCCATTTGCATGGAATTTTTTTTTTTTTTTTTTTTTTTTTTTTGTCACTTCACTATCAGTCTCTGTGTGTCTTTATAGGTGAAGTGAGTTTCTTCTGGGCAGGATATAGTTGGGTCTTTTTTTCTTAATCCATTCAGTAGTCTAAAAATTTTAATTTGGGAATTTAAACCATTTATATATAGACAGATGAGGACTTACTCCTGTCATTTTGTTAATTGTTTTTCTGATTATTTTGTTTATCCTTTGTTTCTTTCTCTTTTATTATCTACCTTACAATTGTTAGTTTTTTTGTAGTGACAACATTTGACTCCTTTCTCTTTCTCATTTGTGTATCTGCTGTAACAGTGAGTTTTGTACTTTGGTGTAGTTTCATGATTGATATAATCCTTTCTGAACCAATTTCTTATTGCACATTTCACTTGTTTCTTTTTATCTTCTATTGTCAATGCTGGTTTGAAGTACATGCTTCTCTGAGTACATATGTACTTATTTCCTCAGATAAATTCCCAGAAGAGGAACTATTTTACCAGGGGGAAAACAACGTTAAGATGTTTACATATTGTTAAAACATGATACAGAATGTTTATGCGAGTTATATCCCCATCAACAGAGCATGAGAAATCTAGTTCCACATGCAAATGCTGACTATTATTATCTCTAGAAATCTTGCTAATTTTATAATGAACAAATGGTATATAATTATTTTATACTTTGTGTGTGTGTTTGTTTATTCCTGGTAAATATCAACATAGCAATCAACTAAATTTCTTCTTTAATTATCTAAATACTTATATTCTTTGCCCATTTTTCTAATGTGATATTTTTTCTTGATTTAGTTTTAAGAGCTTTCATGTATTAAATATTATTTTCTAGATTTTTCCCCACATTATAGTTGGCCTTTTAATCTCTTTCTGTTTTCTTTTTTTTCACATTCAGAAGCACATCAAATCTTTCCATAGATACCATTTGTGCAATTGTGCCAATATACCTGTAATACAAATTCCTACATTTAGAATTACTGAACCGAAGATAAGGTGTATTTAAGATGTTGATAGATGTTGCTAATTATATAACCCATTTTATGACCACCACAACCAAATGAAGTAGCTATTATTTTCACCATTACATAGATGAGGAAACTGAGGTTCTCATAGCAACTTTCTCAATGGTACACAGCTTGTAACTGGAAGAGTTCAGAATGGAATCCGGGTCTCCAACTCCTAGCCACAACGTACACTGTCTCACTGGTATCTTCTGCAAGAAAAAAATAGTACTCAATTGGCAAGTTCTCAAACTTTTCTTCTACCAGAAATTAGCACTGTAGAGGGCAAATTAAACAGTTTAAAAATAATAAACATCAAAAGAGAACATGACCTAAGTTTGGAAAGAGAAATCTAAATTTGCTGCCAAGTGATGGCCTCAGCATTGAAGCCTGCTTGCAGCATCTGATGCAGCATGTTGCTTAGAATAGGCATCTAGTTCTATTTTTAGGAATTGCCCCTCCATGTCAAATCACATAAAACACCTTGCCATGTCCTCAGTATTTTTTAAATGTCTCTGAGTATTTTAGAACCTGTGATAAATCTTATAAGAAAAAAATTGCAGGCATTGAAAAAAATAGATTTTTGATTATATTCCGCATAGGTGAGTCACATCTGTAATCCCAGCACTTTGGTTAGGCCGAGGTGGGTGGATCACTTGAGGCCAGGAGTTCGAGACCAGGCTGACTAACATGGCAAAACCCCGTCTCTACCAAAAACACAAGCCAGGCATGGTGGTTCATGCCTATAATCCCAGCTACTCGGGAGGCTAAGGTATGAGAATTGCTTGAACCTGGGAGGTAGAGGCTGTAGTGAGCTGAGACTGTGCCACTGCACTCCAGCCTGGGTGACAGAGAAGACTCTGTCTAAAAAAAAAAAAAAAAGTTTAGATAAAAACATTAAGGCTGGGCACGGTGGCTCAAGCCTGTAATCCCAGCACTTTGGGAGGCCGAGACGGGCGGATCATGAGGTCAGGAGGCTGAGGCAGGAGAATGGCGTAAACCCGGGAGGTGGAGCTTGCAGTGAGCTGAGATCCGGCCACTGCACTCCAGCCTGGGTGACAGAGCGAGACTCTGTCTCAAAAAAAAAAGAAAAAACATTAAAACATCATTTCAGCTTTGTGGGTAACATGAGAATAAATATGCACTTTTATATGTTACTCTTTTTTCAACTAAAAAACAATTTGAGACATTTCAAAATAGTAATACTGTAATGAACATTTCTGTCATAGTAAATAGCTGTAGCCACTCTCCCAAAAGTCATTGAGTGTTTCAGAAATCTCCCAGGACTGAAACATGTTGCCAATGAACTTGACTATTTCAAAGACAATGTCTTCTAGTCCCTTGACTATGCTGTACCCTGACAAGATAAGCTTCTTGTGTCAACGAAAACCCGCCTCTTAAACAAGAGAGATCTCTCTTTGAATGCAAGGTAACCTAATGAGATATCATAGATATAAGGGGAGGAAGATGGTGACACAGCCACAATTAAGGATTGTGGTTTCCAGAATCCACTTTAGACAATAATTGGAGGCAGACATACGATCACTGTGGAGCTCACAGGAAGGAAGCAATGGTGGTGTGGAATGCTGTATTTAATAGATTCCAACACACGCATATTTTCCTATAGTAACACCTCTGACGTTGCGATGTGTGCCGCAATCAACAACACCTTCTAGTTGACAGCTTGCCACAGTTTATTTATCAGCGATTTTTTTCTTCCTTAGTGGCACAGAAAATAATGGTGCATCTTACAACTGCCAGTGTCATAATGTGATGAAGAATGAATACTTATTACCAGTGAGCAAAGCGTGGAGGGCCTTAATGAGTGGCAAGTGAGCACTGTTCACACTCACTGTTATCAGTTAATTGTGATTATGGCAGGAGAGCCTAGCACACAGGCGTCAATGCAAGGTGAGACGGATACGAAGTGTTTGAGGAGGAGAAGGAAGATTAAAAAAAAAGATTATGAGGCTGCCTCATTTACCATTAAACCGAGGAAGGATCTAGCTCTAGACCACCATGAAAAATTGTCATATTGCTTCATCTCCCAGAACCAAAGAAGCTGTTTTTAAAAAATAATAACCACATTCTTGTGTATTTGCAGTATGGCCTAAAACTAAGTAAATCACGGTTTTCACAGAAAATATTGAATTGTTTTGAACACAGCATTTGTACCTATTGATTGTGATTTGTAACAATTAATTAATACTCAGATGTAACAGCTAAACAAAACACTCCTCTTCTACAACGTGATTATAGGATTGATTTTCTCCAAACATTTTAAAGGAATATGAAGTTAAACAGCTAGGAAGATGTAAGGAGGCTGGGTTTAGAATTTGAACTGGAATCAATTCCAGTCTTTTTAAATTGGAAAAGTGGTGGCAGGACACAAGACACCAGAGACACTTGACCTAGTATCGCCCAAGCCTGCGCTTCCTGCACTGAGTGGGAAGTTGGATGAGACGACTCAGGTCTTTCACACGTACATGCCTACAGCATCATCGGAGGTCATTGTGTGAAAAGGCTGCCTGGCTCACCAACTCTCATATAAAGTAAAGAGAAAAAAAATCCCACAGCCACGGGTCTTCAAAGGACAGACATGTGCACTTGGTTGGGATGGGGTTGAGGGCAGACTAAAAAAGCTTCACAGAAAGGCTCATCTGAGATGGACTTTGAAGGTGGGACTGCATGACGTGCTGATGGGCAGGACAGATGGGTGTGTTCCATAGAGGAGGAAACTCATGTGCTAATGCAAAGCGACACAGTGGCTGTCAGTCGTGGCTGTATATGGGAATCACCTGGAGCGCTTTAAACAAGCCATGCCTGTGCTGGGGGCATTCCCTGCCCAGCCAGATCCTCACCATTGGCACGGGCTCTGCTGATGCACAGTCATGCAGTTCTTCCTCACCCCAGGTCCCCTGAGTCAGAATCTCAGAGGCTGGGGTTGAGACAGTGATATTTATTTATATTTTTAAGTTATTCTGTTATGCAGAGTTGAAAGACTTATGACTTTTCGTACACTGGGTAGAAAAGCGTCACTGAGGTTCAGGCTGCGAGTTAGGAAGATAGAAGAGCAGAATGGAGAGGTAGACTGAGTTCATTTACCCGGGGACATTTATACTCATTTTGTTCTAGAAGGAAAAGTCAGGTCAAGAGCCTCTGGCGGTTCACAGAGGTTGCGGGCAGCATTAAGGGACTCAAGAGATAATGAGGCATCAGGACGGTGTCAGTAGGGAGCAGCCCCTCACCCCTAGATCTGGGGAAGGAAGGGGCAGAACCCCGGAGGAGGGGCCAGCCGGCAGGGCTGTGCTCTTGGGGGGATCCAGTCGCTGCTCAGTAGCACTGAGCAGGGAAGGTGTGGGCAAGACAAATGCCACCTCTTTCTCCTCTTGTCCATCAATCTCCTGTTGCTTCTTCCAGTTGTTTGAGCCCAACCGGAAGCCACCGGGGGAAAGCCCAGACAACTCTGTTCTCAGAGATCAGCCTCCTGGAACCCCGGGATGAGCATGGGGTGGGGTGGGGGGAGACAAATGGATTATAACAAGCACAACACTAAAGGCAGAGTTGGAAGTTTTGCCCAAATTCAATAGGCAATGATAAACCCCTGGAGGCTTTTGAGTGGGATTGTGAGTAGAGCCATGCTTTTAATATGTTTAAACTGTCATGATATTAAAATTAATGTAAGTGGGGGAAAATATTGGTATGTAGGTTGATTCAGGCCAGGAGGAAGCAGGAGATTTTCTGCATGCACGCCAGCCTTGGCGCTGCTCCGCCGGGTCAGAGGCTCTCCCCAGGGCTGATAATGATGGCTGGGAGCGTGGGCGATCTGCTGGCAGCTGCCCTGACCTTGGCCTGCCTGTGCAGTTCGAGTTTGCTGCAGATACTCTATTCTGAAGAACAAAGCCCTGTCTGTTAATTATTCTTCCAGTCGCTAAGGGAAATAACCAAGGTTCATGGGATTGATTCATCTCTCGTCAACATGAAAGCACTAGGAAAATGTTGACGAACACACAGGGACATGTCGATTCTGGATTCCTGCGTGGGACTCAGGAATGGATCGTTCCTTAAGGGATGTGTGGGAGGGAGGGGGGTCTTTTCCAACTGAAGCAACCCTGGGAAAACGCAGTGTTGGGAGGAGAATTCTGGTCCAGCAATGTGGGTCTCCACTGCTGAATGAGAAAAGCGCCTCTGTAGGCTTTTCAGTAATGAGCATCTGTGAATCGGGGAATCCGATTATCAGAACTGAGTGCTTGCGGTTGGGGAGCCAATCAAGGCATCTTCTTTTGCCTGAAATGGGCTGGCGAAGTCTATTCATAAAGGAAGAGCTAACATGTAGAAGAGAGGGCAGAACTCCCAGTGCTCTTTGTGGAGCAAGGACCAAGCTAAAAGGGAATATTACAGAGATCCTTGTTTTCGATCAACATGTGCAAAAACTCCGACACTCAAAGTTGCCCAGCAAAGGAAAGGGCTGTCTTGTGAAATGGTGAACTCCTCATCCTTTTAAGGACCCAAGCAGATGTCTGGCAGCTGCTTTCATGACTGATATTTTGGAAGGTATTCCTGCAAGGGCACTAGAGCAATGACCAGGTTAGGTGACCCTCTGTTAGGGGCTGAATTGTGTTCCCTTTCCCATGCCAAATTCATTATGTTGAAGCCCCGGGAACTCCTAGTAACTTAGAATGTAACCTTATGTGAGTTAAGGTCTTTAAAGAGATAATTAAGTTACAGCATGGTCTTTTGCATGGGTTCTAATCCAATGTGACTGGTGTCCTTATAAGAAGAGGAGATTAAGACACAGAGGAAAGACCATGTGAAGGCACGGGGGATGACAGCCATCTACAAACCAAGGAGAGAGGCCTCAGAAGAAGACAACTCTGTCGCCATCTTGGTCTCGGACTTCTAGCTTCCAGAACTGTGAGACAATAAACATCCGTTGTTTAAGCCACCCAGTCTGGTTAAGAACCCCTCCATCTTTCTAAGATTCTATTCTTTGATTTGAAAAACATTTAGAAAAGCTTATTCACTGGAGTTCCGAATAACACTACAAGATAACAAGTCCGGGCATTTAATAAAACAGCAGGAGCCTCAGGCTGCAGTTGCATATTACTTAGCTTCCTAAATAATTGAAATAGGAGGGTATTGCTGAGAAGAAATCACTTACAGGATGTATTCGTTCATTAAAGCATATCTGTTGTGGGCTTTCCGTGTGCCAAGAACATCAATTCAAAGCCATAAGCAATCAGCCGGCCTGTTTGCAGAATGCAGAGCTACTGCAGGGAGGTGACTGGGATTTACTCCACAGAAGGGCAGGCAGGAATATCCAGGCAGGTGATCACTGGATATCTGGGTATCTGGGTATTAGGATGTATGAGCAAATGGCTCTTGTGTGAAAGAGAGAATTGACTTTTCTCTGCATCTCTGTAACTAAGAACAGTAAAAAGAAGTTCTGAGAAGTAGATTTTAGCTCAACATTAGGGGACCTACCAAACTCTCAAGCTCATGATGTTGATACAGGCTTCTGTTGGGGTGAAGAGGGATCTAAGTATTGGCTTTACAATTACACATGGGGATGTTCTAGCATGGTTCAAGTATCAGAAGTGAAATAAACTAGAACATCTTAAGGAGCTTTGCAACCTCATCTTTCTGTGATGTTTGAAGACAATCATACCATCATACTATCATACCTTCCACAATGGTATGATAGAAAGATGGAAGTGGGAAGGCCTGTTGTGAAGCCGTTGAAATAACTCAGTGTTGAAAGCCTACAGATCTTCATAAGACTATACCACGCAACTGGGAAGGAAGAGCTAGACAAAGTGAAGACAAGTAGACTCCCCAGCCCCATCTCCACGTCACTCTGCTGGCGTCCCCATAAAGTTGATCTGTCCGGGTTGCATCAATGGGTTCTGTGTCCTCTGGTGTCTGGTTGGGTTTAGCCAATGAATAGCCCAGCAGGGAACTGGAAGGAAGGAGCAGGAGAGGGGTGGGGATATTTATTTCCTGGTTCCCCCAACATTAACAAAAAGATACGAAGGTCCTCTCAAAGTGGCCTGCTCTGCACGACTGTCTCCCCTTCCCAGGCTCTACGACGTCTCCCTCTCCTCCTCCCGCCAGCCCTGGAGGTTGGAGTTGGATGGCAATCTTGCAGCTGTTGGCCTGAATTCCTGTGCTTACCCCTCGTGGCTCCCTACCCTCCACCACACCTTCGAAAAAGGTCCCTTTGTAAATAAAACCTCCTCCCATTATCCTTGTTTGAAAGTACCATCTATTTTCCTTCTTGCTTTTCCTGACCCACACAGACTGTATGACTGGATTTGGTCAATGATAAATTTTGTGTAAATCAGTGCATTTCAAAATACACTTTTCAGGGGCTTGTGGGGATAGGGGGAGTTTTGTCTGGGGCTAATCAAAGCAGCTCCATTAACCTCTTGGGCTACTCTCTGAAATTCCATTTGAGGTGGAGCACAGTGCCTCATGCCTGTTATCCCAGCACTTTGGGAGGCCAAGGCAGGTGGTTCACTTGAGGTCAAGAGTTCGAGACCAGCCTGGCCAACATGGAGAAACCCCGTCTCTACTTAAAAAAAAAAAAGTACAAAAATTAGCCGGGCGTGGTGGCATATGCCTGTAATCCTAGCCGAGATCATGCCACTGCACTCCAGCCTGGATGGCGTTGTAAAACTTTATCTCAAAAAAAACCCAAAAACAATATAATAAAATACCATTTGTACGAAGGATTTTACAACTAAGACTCCGTTCGAAAGCTTTAGGCAAAAAATAAAAATTAAAAAAAAAAAAACAAAAATAAGGCCTGAATTTTAAGTATGGATCAAGAATTGAAATCATCATCTGATCCTTGCTCAGACCTTAAATAACCCAGGATCTGGTGCATTTCTTGGGCTGTACCTTCACAGCACAATAATGAAGTAGAGTCTTGGCATTGTTGCATTTAATTTGATAAATGTACACGACTAGCAAGGTAGAGTGGCTTAGTGTCTAAAAAAATCCATTTGGATTTAGTAACCCGTCTATATTAATCAAATCAGCTGGCTAATTGCCAAATCTCCAACTTCTTTCTGTATTACTTAGGGCCAAGATTGGATGTCAGAACGCAATGGGGAGGGCAGGGAGGTTGACTCTCAGCCCACATCTTCATAAAGACGCGGTTAAACAAAACCTCCTTGACGTGCCTACCAAGCCTAGGAGAGCCTGCCATGAAATACCTTCTGTTCAGACGGCTCTCAGACCTGAAATCAGGACAAACTGTGCATCCTCCAGGATAGATCTTTTGGTGAGAATGTACTTTAGAAATCTTTGAAGGATGAAATTGTGGGAACCAAAAAATATCTTCCTCCCAGTGTGAGTCAGCTGTGTTCAACTACCAAGGATGTCATAGTCAAAATTAGATGCAAAGCCTAACTCCACATTCATGGCAACGTGTGAAAAGAGATGCTCTGTCAAGCACAATATTAGACAGCACCTGTTGTGTGAGCACCTGCGCTCAATGAGGAAGGCAAATTAGAAGTGAAAACTAATTGGAAAAGCAGATGTAAGGGGTGTGGGCAAAATGAAAATACTCTGATAGTTGCTTTGGGACAACGTCAAGTGATACAGAATATTCGGAATTGTTTTGTTCAAAATGGGATTTCTGATTTCTAGAGAGAAAAATCCCACACGTTTCTACTTTACAAGGTACAAGACTAGTGAAATTTGGAGTGCAAGGGAGAGAACATGCCATGGGGCAGTGGCCGCTGTGACGTCTCCCTGTGAGTTCCTGAGTCAGGGATGGGGAGGATGAGCCCAAAGAGGCCTTTGGAAAGATGGCCTTCGATGGCTGAAGATTTGTTTATTCCGTGTCTGTGTATTACTTCTTCCCAGCAGAATGGTGGTTTGGAAAGAATGTTGATGTGGGTCTCAGAAGTGCTGGGGAAGAGTCTCACATGGGTGGCCACTAACCAGCAGTAAAGTACAAATGGTGCAGTTGCTCTGGTAGACTCGAGAGCCAATGCAACAGGGAAAGACAGGTCATGGCGGAGAGCCTTTGACCTGAGAAAGCTCAAAGTTTGTAAGCCAATTTGAACATGAAGGGAGAGCGAGGCCTCTTCACAAATGCTGGTCCTCTTTGGATGGATTCCATGCTGGATCTGAGAGTGGAAGGATAGATGGGTCCACAGATGAAGGGCGTTGGGATGAGAGAACTACCTGTGCCCCCTGTGCTTCTGTCCCTCTGTTGGAGAAGTGGGCTTTGGCTAAATAATTTTATCATCTCTTCTGGCCATAATGATCTACAATTTTATCTTCTACTCATCTGTGAAACACCAATTTTTCTCTCTGAACTAATTGCCCCTGAAGAACTCATAGAGTTCTTAACATACCAAGTAATCTTTCCTTTCATTAAAAAAATAGAAGATGAATACATAGATGACTGATTTTCATATACAACTACTCTCAATTTAAAGCTTTTTTTCTACTCATACTTAATATATAGTTTTGAGTTGCTATAAATATATGTGTATATATAGTCATTTTTAATGGATGGCATTTTAGCCTCTATAAACTAGAAGGATTGCCTTCTATACTTTAACAATTCCATGGATGATGCAAAAGTATTGGACTGATTTGATCTAAAAATTTGAAGGTCAAAATTCACTCAGCATTCTCAAGTCTGGACATCCACTTTGAAGGCAAAAAAAAAAAATCAGGTGGGATTGTCAAAAAGATAAAGGCCATTTCACTTCTGTTATCACAGGAATCTTCCCAAGGTTAGAGTGATCAAATATCAATCGAGGAGCTGATATGTTGACTCATAAACGTCAATTTTCTGTTCTCCAAGACGAGAGGGACAATGTAATATGAAAAATAGGCACAAAACTCTTGCTGTTGGAGTATCAGAATCTAAAATACAGACCAAATCAAGACATTCGAAAATGTCTCCTAAAACGGTATTAAAACACGAAGCACGTCTTCCAGCAGTGAAAGGTCGGAAGCTCAGAGAATTTAAAATAAGAATAAAAATTGCCCCTAAATCTGCAGCATCTGGTTTTTAAAAAATACTTGAAATTCTGATCTCTCTGGCTCTATCTTTTCTGAGCATGCGAAGGCAAATATTCCCTGGGAATGATGTTTTGTCAGCCTGGTAGAGCAATTTAAAGGACATCAGAAACTTGCAAAACCGACAGCAGGGGACATGCTAATAGGTTATGCTATTAACCACAGAATCTTAATTTGAGGGGCTCCCAAGTCCAACAGAGTAGCCTCCTTTCATGATTTCAAACCAACAGCCAAGACCAAGTCTTCAAAATATGCCCTGATTAAATCATTTTGAAATGCACGGTTTGTTGCAATAATTTGTAATAATTGCAAGTAACTTTTTTTTTTTTTTTTTGGCATGGAGCAGGGCCCATCACATTTTTAGTGAGAAGACTTGTTTAAAAACAAGTCGTGATTGAAATGTACTGTTTCCACACCCAGGATCTGGAAGTACCAGGAAAACACACTCCAGAAAGTTATGCATTTATTCAGGTTTCCTGATAAATAAAATGGATGTGAGTTTCACCCTTCGGCTGCTCACACTGAGGCTTCATTTTGTTTTGTTTTGATCAGCAGCAAGTAAAGAGCAGCTGAGGGGAATTCCAAGACTTCAAGCCTCCAGGGACTGATCATGGCCGAACACAACTGCTTGTTTTTGTGGGTGAAGCTCAGTGTTCTGGCGCCAAGGTGAGCTGGTGCTCAGAGCCAGCAGGCCTTCCCTGAGGTGCTCACCCACGGGCAGTGTCCTGTACCTTGGGCTGCAGAGACTTGCTGTTCTCTCCCAAGGGGAAGAGGTGATGCCTAGGTCATCCTTACGGGCTCTGCATAAGCAGTCAGTAATGCAAACTAAGCAGAACTCTACATCCTGACTTCCCACTGCCAAAGCAGAGGAGGTGGACGGAATGTAGTTGCATCCTGACAAAGGTTGGCATTTTTTTTCCACGCAGAGGTCAGGCTCATGAACTTCCTCCTGTCTTTCCTGCTTTTTCCCTCTAGTGCCTCAAACATTCCAGAAAGGTTTTGACCTCACCAGGGCCTGCAATCCACTGATTCTAGCACCCTGTCTCTGATCCTCATCCGGGCTTGCCCTCGCCTTCAGTTTGAGGGTCTTTGCACTGGCTGTTCCCTCTGCCTGGAACATTCTTCCCTCTGATACCCATGCAAGCTGGCTCACCTCATGCAAGCTGCCCCTCAGATGATGTCATCTTGAAGTCTGTCCTAACCGTTTTTAAATAATTACAATCCACATCTGTCTCCCCATGCCTAATCTCTCTGGCTTACTTTTGATAAAAGGTTCTCCTAACATTTATCATCTCTAACATAAGACTTCAAGTGCATTTTTATTTGTTATGCTCATTATTGTCATTTGTCCTCCCTCCGCAACTAAAAGGAAGGCTCCATGAATGGTAAGGTTTTCTGTCTGCACTGACATTGCAAACATCTACCAGACACAGAGTAGACTCTCAGTTAACACTGCTGAACTGAATGCAGAGACGAATTCCACAGAGGGACACAGAGGCTGCAGCTCTCTTTTTAGACTAGAAGGACACTTGGTTCCATAGGAAATCAGATCTGGGACACCAGTGTGAATTCATTGACTTCCGAGTGAACACGTTGTTGACTTCCCTATTTCAGAATGGCAGTCACATATTTTAAATCTATTTTGCTACAAGCAAAATTGAATCCAGAGTGTGGATCAAGGGTTAGACATTTTTCTTTCTTTTTATTGAAGCCATAATTGTTTTAGCATGTAAATCTCCATCAGATACGATACAATATGTGTACAAGTTCCACGACCAAAGTGGCCTGCTTGATATCTGTCCTTTATGCTAGTTTTGGAGGACATAAAACAAATGAAATATGCAATAGATTATTTTACATCTTTTATACTTAGTCCTCTTGAACAGGCCAACTTACCCTCATTGATATTGTACCGTTACCTTATAGAAAGAAAGAAAAAAATATTTTCAAGGAAATCCTCATTTTTCTCTTACACACAGATTTGGGGACTGCTCACAATAAGCCTTGCTAATGGTCCTCACTATGAAGATCACAGCGGGGGCACTCCGGGCTTCCAGCACCGGGGTCCTGCGCCAACAGTTCACAGTTGCTCAATATTTATCCTCATCCCACAAGAAATGTTTGGTATCATCTAGACAGGTGTGTGTCGTTAGGCCTATGGCTGAGAAGCATGGTGAGAAGAATGGGTCTGAATTTCTTTGGAGACACATGGTGAAAAAGACAAGTGCAGGAAATGTAAAGCCTTACAGAAAAATGTACAAATTCTCATTTACTGCAATGTGTTAATTTGGGCATATCATTTGAAAATTCCTAAACGTTAGAATGATAACTGTCTCTTTTTCATTTCTTCTACATTTTTCTAAATCAGAGAGATTGAAGTGAAACTCATTACTTTCAATGTCATAAGAGTAGTCTAGAATGAGTGATGTTTAATACTTGTTAAGTGGTGAGAATGATATTAAAATTTATCTCCTCACCAATGACTGGCTTAATAAATAAATGAAAGGTACAAAAGCATGTGGCATCTATATACAAAGACACATGCAGGTTTCATCCATCCACCCATCCATCTATTCATCCATCCATCCATCCATCCATCCATCCTCCCATCCACCCACCTATCCATCCACCTGCCCACCTGTCCATACGTTCATTTGTCCGTCTGTCCATTCTCCATCCATCCAACCATCTACCCATCCACCCACCCCCGATCCACTCATCCATCCAGCCAACCATTCACCCACTTATCCATCCATTGCTTGAGCTACTGGAGGATGTACATTAAACAAACTGATATATAAATAAATTACACACACAATTGACAACTGTGATGAAGAGAATGAAGATGTAAGGAATGTGAGCTGCCTGGTGTCGGAGTTTGAAGTTAGGGCTTAGAGCTGAGAGCAGTATAGGAGGCAGAATGCCCCAATTCTCCTCAACACACATGCACACACAAACACACACTCATAAACACACAACACACACCCACACACTCATACACACATGCAAAACATACACACACATATACACACATGAACACACACACACAAAACTGTACACACATTAAACATATATACAAAACATACAGACACAATACACAACACAAAATATACACACAAAACATGTACATGCCAAACATACACATACACACATTAAAAACACATACAAAACATATACACACTCAACACACACATACAAGTTATATAAACCCATGTAAATACACACATACAAAATATATGTACAAAACACACATATAAAACATATACCAAATACGTAAACACACATACATCCATGGCATACACACATCCATGGCATACACACATACACTACACACACATACATACACAGAACGTGCACATTCTAGGGCCTCTTGGCAATGTGGGCTTGTCATGAGAGACCTGCCCTGGTCTTCTGCTGGAGGTGGGCCTCTAGGAGCTCTCTGGGAAATACTGGGCCCTGGCCCCTTGATCTCTGTGCAGGGTGTTGACAGAGGCAGAGCCTGAGGCCCCTCAGAGGCAGTACTTGGTAAACTGAAACCTGAAGGAGGGCCATGAATGTGGGAAAGGGATGGTGGCTGTGTGCTCTGAGCACAGGGAGAAAGCCAGGACCGAAGTTCTGCAGGGCTCCTGTGGGCCTCCTTGAGGGGCTTAGTTTAGTACAGACACAAAGCGAAGGACAAGGTTTGAGGCAGGGGCGTGATGTGACCAGAGGTGGGGAGGGCCACATGGATCTTCAGATGGATTCAATGTGAGAGGCCGGTGCCAAGGAAGACCCCCAAATTCCTGTCATGCGTACGCCCTTAGGTGGCTTCTATATTGTCACCCATGAAATTGTTTTTGTGTATGGACTTCAAATTATTTAGAATAAATTGGACACATTAACGTTGCTCCATTTGTACCATGATAGGAATAGTCAAGTTCTGGCCATGTTGGTTTGCTCCACCCACCAACTCGTCATTTACATTACGTATTTCTCCTAATGCTATCCCTGCCCCAACCCCCTACCCACTGAGAGGCCCCGGTGTGTGATGTTCCCGGTCTTGTGTCCAAGTGATCTCATTGTTCAGTTCCCACCTATGAGTGAGAACTTGCGGTGTTTGGTTTTCTGTCCTTGTGATAGTTTGCTGAGAATGATGGTTTCCAGCTTCATCCATGTCCCTGCAAAGGACATGAATGTATCCTTTTTTATGGCTGCATAGTAAGGAATAGTCAAGTTCTACTTTGAAACCAGACAATATGTTGTCAGGCAACAAGAGTTAATTTTCCCAATATTTATAGAGTTAATTTACTAGTGACATGTCTGTTTATCTTCTAAAACCATGACACACTCCACCTGCTGTAGGCCTGGAGTTAAGGCTGATTAGAATGACAAATGAGTGACCACACAAATCTGAAGCTGACCATTACTGCTGTGACCAGGATGTTTCTACAAAGAAACAAAAATTCCTGAATAATTTTTTTCCCACAGGCAGCACAGATCAGATGTTGTGTGATTTCATTCAGATTCAGTGTGTTATTCAATAAGGCAGTCAATACATATTTTATCAAAATAGATCATAAAATATTTATTCTAATTAACAGAGTTGTAATTCTGAATCATCATGGAATATATGAAGGTTAGAGTTTTCTCATATTTTAAATTGATACATAATAGTTGTGCGTATTTATGGTGTACCTGTGATATTTTGATACATGCATATAATATGTAATGATCAAACCAGGGTAATTGGGATATCCGTCACCTCAAACAATTTTCTCTTCTTTGTGTTGGGAACATTCCAAAGGTTCTCTTGTAGCTTTTTGAAATATACAATATATTGTTGTGAACTACAGTCACCCTACCATGCTATTGAACACTAGAGCTTATTCCTTCTATATAATGGGATATTTGTATCCATTAACCAACCTCTCTTCATCTCCCCGCCCCAACCACCCTAGCCTCTCGTAACCACCGTTATACTTTCTACCACCATAAGATCAACTCTTTTAGCTTCCACATGTGAGTCAGAATATGTGATATTTGTCTTTCTGTGCCTGGATTATTTCACGTAACATGGTGTCCTCCAGTTCTATCCATGTTGCGGCAAATGACAGCATTTCACTCTTTTTTTTGGCTGAATAGTATTCCATAGTAATAATATTCCATTGTGTATATACACCACATTTTTGAATCTATTCATTCACTGATGGACACTCAGGTTGATTCCGTATCTTGGCTACTGTGAATAATGCTGCAATAAACATGAGAGTATAGATATCTCTTCAATATACTCATTTCCTTTCCTTTGGATATACACCCAGTACTAGGATTGCTGGATCACATGGCAGTTCTGTTTTAGTTTTCTAAAGAACTACCATACTGTTCTTCATAGTGACTGTGCTAATTTACCTTTCCACCAACAGTGTACAAGCATTCCTCTTTCTCCACATGCTCGCCAACATTTTTTTCCCGTCTTTTTAATAACAACCATTTTAAATGAGGAGAGATGATATTTCACTGTGGTTTTGATTTGCATTTCCCCGATGATTAGTGATGTTGAACATTTTTTCATATACTTGTTGGTTATTTGTATGTCTTATTTTGAAAGATGTCTATTTAAATCTTCTGCACATTTTTAAATTAAATTATTTGATTCTTTTTTTCTATTCAACTGTTTGAGTTCCTTTTATATTCTGTTTTTTTGTTTTGTTTTGTTTCGTTTAGATGGAGTCTCACTCTGTCACCCAGGCTGGAGTACAGTGGTGTGATCTTGGCTCACTGCAACCTCTGCCTCCCAGGTTCAAGTGGTTCTCCTGCCTCAGCCTCCCAAGTAGCTGATACTACAAGCACACGCCACCACCCCTGGCTAATTTTTGTATTTTTGGTAGGATGAGGTTTCGCCATGTTGGCCAATCTGGTCTTGAACTCGTGGTCTCCAGTGATCTGCCCACCTTGGCCTCCCAAATTGCTGGGATTACAGGCATGAGCCACCGCGCCCTGCCATTATATTCTGGTTAATTAATCCCTTGTCAGATGGACAGTTTGCAAATGTTTTCTCCCATTCTATAATTTGTCTCTTTATTCTGTTGATTGTTTCCTTTGCTGTGCAGAAGCTTTTTAGATTGAGGTAATTTCATTTGTCTGTTTTTGCTTTGGTTGCCTGTGCTTTTGAGATCTTACTCAGTAAGTCTTTGCCTGGCCAATGTCCTGCAACGTTTCTGTAATATTTTCTTCCAGTAGTTTCATAGTTTCAGGTCTTACACTTAAGTCTTTAACCTGTTTTGATTTAATTTTTGCATACAGTGAGAGAGGGGTCTATTTTCTTTCCTCTATATAAGGATATCCAGTTTTTCCAGCATCATTTATTGAAAAGACTGTTCTTTCCCCAGTGTATGTTCTTGGCAACTTTGTCGAAAGTAAGTTGGCTGTAAATACATGACTTTATTTCTGGGTTCTCTATTGTGTTTCATTTTTTAAAGTTTGTAATTCCTTTAATATCCTTTCCCCACCAGCTTTATTGAGGCATAATTGACAAATAAATATTGTAGAAATTTAAAGTGTTCAATATGATGTTTTGAGAGACATATACATTGTGAAGTGGTGACCACAATCAGGCTAATTAACACATCCATCATCTCACATAGTTACTATTTGGTTTCATTGTTTGTTAAGTGAGAATACTTAAGATCTACCTTCTTAGCAAATTTGGAGTATACAAAACAGCATTGGTAACTATAGCTTCATGCCGTACATTAGGTCTCCAGAATTCATTCACCCTGCATTGCCGAAGCTCTTTACCCTTGAACCAGCATCTTCCCATTTCACCCAAAGTAGCCTTTGGCAACCACAATTCTGCTCTCTGCTGTAGGCTTTTGTCATGTTTAAAAAAATCAATGTAATGTACAGTTTCCAAATGAAATAGAATAAAGAGTTCATAATAAAAGATAATTTTTTTCTGTCCCACTTTTTCCAAAAGAAGTTTTAAGAAATTTACAGATTTTAGGTATAATTATTTTTGGGATTCCTAACATATACAATATCAGAAATATTAAAATCCACCCTCATCTCTATTAAATGTAATTTTTGGCTCTAAAATATTAAAATAATTTTTATAATTCTACTTTTGAGATTATTTATCTTCAAGTGACTCAGAAATGATGGTACCTGTTAGGGGATTATTGCAAAGTGAAAAAATCTGCAAATTTGTTTTCAAATACATTAATATTTTCATGCATATTGAATTTAATAATTAATGAGGTTGACAAAAATTGTAGACATTGAATAAAACTTTTATAAATGTTAATTTAGCTGTTCTTTTTGATTTTGGTTTTGTTTTGTGTGAAATCACAGCTTAGGGACTGAGAGCTGTGGAATTGGCTTACCTGGACTCAAATCTCCATTCCTATTCTAACTGTGGTCATGACCTTGGTTCACATAACCTCTCTGTACCTCCATTTTATAATCTGTAAAATGGGAATATCACTGTCTTTTAATTCCTCACCTGTGATTGTTACCAGAGCGAACTGAGTCCATTTGCCTGCATGCATCAGAAAGCCAAACACCGAAGCTACTGGATTTTTGCAGACAGAAAGATGTATTGTAAGGCAGCTGAGCAAGAAGACAGGAGACAGGCTCAAATCTGTCTCCCCATACTGGCTATAAAGCTGTATATTTAAGAGAGGGATGCTTGGGGAAGGGTTTTGGCGTTGGTTAGTGATTGGTGAAGGAAAAGGGGAAGTTTGGAAAGTCTCCTGGGCGTACACAGTTATCTCATCATGTCTCTTCATGGGTCACATGTGTAAATTTGGGGGGGGGGGGGCTAGTGTGAAAGGTGGTGGCAATTTGGGTTATGACATCAAAAGGCTCATTCTGCACAGATTCCAGTCAACCATATTGTACACAACCGGTTTCAGCCAACTTTGTTGCTTTGTAAGTGAAGGGGACTTCAACAAGATGTTTTCCTATCTGTTTCCCTATAAAAGAAACTTCAGAATTTCTGTTAGCCATCAGTTTCTTTAATGCTTTGGGGCACCATTTCATGATTTTGAAATCTAAAGAGTTTGGAAACTGAGAGTCTGCAGGAAAAACCTCACAGGATCCAGTGAGAGGCTATTTATTCTCTTTATTTATCCCAGTGACTATAAATACCATATGTTTCAATCCCCATCTATTATGTGTGCCTGAAGCGCTGCCCCACACTCTGCTGGGGGCTTGGGTAACATACAATGTGTGCATCCTGTTTCCATTCTAAAACTGGAAAAATTCTGCATTCTGAAACCTATCTTGCCCCTAAGAGTTTCCAAAAAGGGAGTGTGGGCCTGTAACATCTACCTCATAGGGTTGGAAAAGGATGAAGTAAGTGAATACAGATGGTCGCTGGCATGATTTTTCGACGTTATGACGGTGCAGCAGTGATGTGCACTCAGCAGAAACTTTGCAATTTGGTCTTTTCCTGGGCTACTCTGTGCAATATAATGCCTTCTCACACTCCTGAGCAGCAGCAGCAAGCCCCAGCTCCCAGCTAGCCAAGTGATCACGAAGGCAAACCACCGATGCTGTGCTCTACTGTGTACTGTATTCAATAAGGTGCACGAGATATGCGAGGCTTTATTACAAAAGAGGCTTTATGTGAGATGATTTGGCCTGACTGTAGGTTAATGTAAGTTTTCTGAGCGTGCTTAAGGTAGGCTAGGCTAAGCTATCATGTTCAGTAAGTTAGGGGTATGACATGCATTTTTGACTTACAATATTTTCAATTTATGGTGGGTTTATCAGGATGTAATGCTGTGGACAGTACACAGCACCATTCCTGGAAGTCAGTGAGCACCGAAGGATGTTAGCCGGGATTATCTCTTGTATCATTCTTTGAATCTCTCAGAGCTCTGTGTAGGTCTGGAAAAGCCCAGGGCCCAGCCCACTCCCCAGAGACAATCACTTTGACCTAGTCTGGTTGTGGTTACTCATGTGGCCACCAACACACCTCTAAATCGTAGACTTTGACATTGATTTTTTTGTTTATCAACCCACAAGGGTTTTGTTCACTTACACCACAGCCTGTCTCCCTCCACTCTCTCCGCAGAGGTTTCTCCCTGTATTCTTTTCTTCTGTTGGTAACCTTTGCATGTCAACAAACATTCTTCAATCTCGATTTCTTGTCCCATCCACCAGAGATATGATCTCTTATCTCCCACTTTGTAAGACGTGGTATTCAAGGGCTCCTATTCCCACATTCCCTTTGTCTCTTCTCTAGTTCTTTAGCTTCTCCAAAACTGGGGTCTTTAAAAATAGATAAGACTAAATATGGGCTTTGTATGGCTAAAGTTTTATCTCTATACACTTTTTTTTTTTTTGAAACAGAGTCTTGTTCCGTTGTCCAGGGTGGAGTACAGTGGGTGATCTTGGCTTACTGCAACCTCCACCTTCCAGGTTCAAATGATTCTGGTGCCTCAACCTCCCGAGTAGCTGGGATTACAGGCGTGCACCACCACGCCAAGCTAATTTTTTTTCCCCTCTGGCATTTGTAGTAAAGACTGGGTTTCATCATGTTGGCCTCAAGTGATCTGCCCTCCTCGGCCTTCCAAACTGCTGGGATTGCAGGCGTGAGCCTGGCCCCTACAAACTTTTTCATTGCTGCTTCTATTATATCTTGTTACTTGTCATTGGTCTATTCAGGTTCTGTATTTCTTCATGTTTCAAGCTTGATAGGGTGTATATTTATAGGAACTTATCAATTTCTTCTAGGTTTTCCAATTTATTGGCGTAGAGTTGCTCTGGAAGGCTATAGTGACAGCAGTGTTCTGCCACTGCAGATAATCCCAGTAGCAGTAACGCATTCCAAAGGCTGGTTTGGCCTTATTTCTGATGCTGCTAATGAGAAAGAACCATGGGGTTTTGACATCCAAGTGACCTCTCTCATCTAGTATGTGAGAAAACAAACTCAAAGCAATCAATTGTTTTGACTCAAATCACGTCACCAAAATCTTTGGTAAGAGCTGAACGGGGACTGGACCCCAGGTCTCCCAAAGCCCAGTGGATGTTCTCAACCCCAGCCTCAATTTCCCCTGCCCGTTAGCAAGAGCAGGGCTCACTTAGCCAGTAAGCTTCTCATGCATTTTCTAATGCATATCCTAAAGCAACTGTCCTCCAAAATACAACCACAATGGGACCACTTTTGGTGACCTCTCCAGCTACACCCTGCTCCAAGCACCATCCCGCGTTACCTTCCTAAGGGGTCTCCTTGCTTTCACCCTTCTTCCCTGTGGTACAGTCTCAGTGCGGGTACTCTCTTTAAATCCTGCAGTGGAGCAGCCCACTGCTCTGCTCAGGTCTTGCACTGACGTCTCTTCACTCGGAGTACGAAGGCAGCATCCTCCTCAGGCCCTACAAGACCCTGCTAATCAGGTCTCCTGTTTCCACTTCACCCATTTCCTAAGCTGTCATCCCTGCTCACCACACTCCACGCGCACTGACGTCCTCGCTTGCCCAGAACTGACTAGGCATCTCCACCCAGAGTCTCTTCACTCGCTCTTCCCGCTCTTGGAGATGCTCTCCCCTTTGATACCTGTGTGTCCCTCACTGCCTGCAGGATTCTGCTCCAGGGTTATCTTCCTGCTGAGACTTTCCTGGCCATCTTATTTAAAATTGCACCACCCAACAGTCCCAAATTTCCTTTACAGCTTCATCCTACTTCGAGCCCAAGAAGGCAGGGGTTTGATCTCTTTTATTTACAGCTTTCTCCCCAGCCTCTAGAGCAGTACCTGGCACAGCGATGCCCATTAGATATGTGTCGAGGGAATGAAGGGACATTGAGGTCATGGGTCAAAAGCACTCCACCAATAGGGGAGCATTTGCAAAGTTCTGTCAGAATAAAAGTCCTGTCAGAATATCCCACTTGACTTCAACTAGGTGTTGGGGAATTCTGAGGACCAGAGTGGTGAAGAGAGCAGTCACTTTCTAGAGGCCAGAGGAGGTAGCAGCAATAACTAGCGAGAAATCCCCAGGCAGAGACTGAACCTCAAGGGATGGAAGTGAGTCTGCAAGGTCTTAGATAGAAATCCTGGTTTTCATTCCATTTAGGGGAATGACAGCTTCTTTCCATGAGTTCAGGATATTCTAAAAATCATCCTATGCTAAAAAGAACACAACAAAGTAGCAGGTGGAAGAACCATAACAAAGTAGCAGGTGGAAAATAACAGGACTGATGGCAGTTACGGTTTTGAGGACGGGTCACATTCACCAAGTAAAAGATGCCAGAAAACTGCTGAACCAATGAGGCCTTTTGTTGGTGTAAACTGCTTTCCCCTTCCTGGGTTTCCCCAGAAGCACACCTTGAGACAAAGATTCAAAGTTCACCATTTGTTTTGGAAGGGGATCCCTGGAAACATGGGCAGGAGACAGAGAAGGGAATACAAAAGCCAATAAAAGGTGCATTAGGAAGCAAGTGATCCTGTGGGCAGTGCGGCTCAGCCTTCAGGGAAAGTACAATAGACAGTGTTGACCACGCCTCAGTGGTGCCCCTGCAGAGGGGCAGGGAGCTGGAGATCTATACACCCTGTCCCATTAGGGACATTAGCTGAGGGCTCTTCCTCATGCGATCAACTCTCATGAGCTCCTGGCCTGCCTTTAGCATGGCACAATGGTCTCTGGCTGCCAGGGGAGCCCTTGGGAAAAATGCTCAAATGTTTGTCTCCCGGATGCAGGGAGTGGTGGGAGCTCAGGGGCGTGGGTGGGTATCCCTCACTGCCAGTCTGCTCCTGGAAAGATGAGACATATGGTGCCTTGCAGCCCAAGTGCATGTTTATCTAATTGCATGGAAGAAAAGCAGGATTCCTAATCGGTGTCATAGTTTCCTGCGTATAACTTTTGGGGTTTCAAGTATTAAAGTATTGTAAAGATATTCTAGGATAGAAGTTAGCCAGGAGTGAGCAGAAAAGAGACAAAATTGGGAAGAACAAAGGAGTAAATGTAAGCAGAATGAAATTGCTCAGTTCAATTGATTGGGTTAGTGCATTCCAAGATAAAGAAATCCACAACAGATCATTACACTTTGCAGTATGGTGCCCCACCCCACGGCACTCACACTGCCATATTATAATAGTCATCTAAGGACTCACCTACATACAGTGCACACGTGACAAAGGCAGCAGACATATATCACTCATGTACGTGGACAAATACACCTAGCAGCAATTTCCTTGGTTTTCTACGTCATGGTCATCTCCAGCTTCACCTCCTCCCTCAAACCCCTATAAAGGAAAATCAAAAATCCTGCATGTCTTCAGATATTAAGGGTCACTGTGATGTAACAAGAGGTTACAACAAACTGTCCAGGGAATATAAAAACAAAAATCACAGCACCAATAAGTACTGCAAAAGAGAGACATATGTTGTGCTGAGAGCATATATTAGTAAGAATGAGCCCAGCCAGGAAGGAAGGTTAGCAAGACTTCACCAAGGAAGTGATGACTGAGCTAACACGGGAAGGAAGAGTAGGAGGTACCTGGCTGAAGTGGGAGGGAAGGGCCTCCGGGGAGAAGGATCTTTCCAGACAAACGCCATGTGACGATATTTGCCTGACTTGTATTATACAACTCACTGCGTATGTGAGAAAGAGAAGAGGCATATATTGCACACATATATAGACACACACACCCACCCACCAGTCTTAGTTAGGAGATGATGTTGCAGAATGAGAGTAGGGAATTTAGAAAGCCTTCCTACGAAATACCTTGCAAATTCTTAGAAAGGAAAATTAACTGCACGTCATGATGAGTTGGTGACGGGCAAGTTGAGCAGATATAACAGTGGCCTGCCCATCTCCTCAGCCAGAGCCTTGGATGGACAACGCCAGCCCCTGCATCTCTGGGCCTTTCCCTGACTCTCGAGATTCAGCAAGCCAGAGAACCAGCAAATTAATACCCTGCCCAGCCCCAGCAACCTTCAACCACTGACCTGAGTTGGTGGATAGATACCCCAGCTTCCTCTCCACCCTATGAGAGGTACAAGTTCCAGAAAGTCTCTCAGAGCTCCCCAGATTCACTGAACACCAGTTGCCTTCAATGGCAAAATGCTTAATATCATTCTGTCCTGGCGTGGACTGCTATAGCAAAAATCCCAAGACTTAGGGGACTTAGGCAGCAGACATTTATTTTTCATGGTTGTGGAGGCCACGAAGTCCACTATCAAGGAGCTGGTCGGTTTGGTTCCTGGTGAGAGCTCACTTTCTTTCTGTCTCATAGATGGTCCTTCTTGTTCTTTCCTCATCGGGGAGACAGAAGCAAGCTCTCATGTGTCACATCTCTTCTTATAAGGACACTAACCCATCATGAGGGCTTCACCTTTATGACTTAGTCACCTCCCAAAGACCCCACCTCCTAATACTGTCACATTGAGATCAGGGCGTCCACAAATAAATTTAGGGGGAACATAAACATTCAATCCATAGCACATACCTTTTATTGGTTTCTTCTTTTCCCTGTCCCACATCCCTGCTTCTCTCCCCTCCTTGGAGATAAACCATTTGCCCTAGACTCGTGGTGGAGGGTCTGCTCTAGGAACACTGCAAAAAGACAGGGTAGCCAGGTTGACTTCAGGTTTCCATTCACTAGGCTTAAGGGTCCTAGAAAAGAGTTCAAATGCAAAAGCCAAAATTCAGTATTTTTCTCTTCAATAGTAATGATAAAGCAAGACTTTATAATAATGAATAGCATAAGGCCCACTGCCTACAAATGAATCAAATTTGCAGGAGAGTTAGGAGGCTTTCCAAAAGGACGTGCTTAGGAGGTATGTGAATTCTCTGTTCAAAGGGAAGGTGTATGTGGCCGCACAAGGTGGCCTCCCAAGGCTTTGGGAGGACAAGGTGGGAGGCTTGATTGAGGCCAGGAGTTCAAGACCAGCCTGGGCAACATAGCAAGGCTGCATTCCTACAAAAAGTAAAAAACATTAGCCAGGCACGGTGCCATGTGCCTGTAGTCCCAGTTACTCAGGAGGCTGAGGCAGGAGGATCACTTGAACCCAGGAGCTCAAGGCTGCAGTGAGCTATGACCATGCCACTGTATTCCACTGTGGGCAACAGAGTGAAAACTTGTCAAAAGAAAGAAAGGAAGGAAGGAAGAGGAAGAAAGAAAGAAAGAAAGAAAGAGAGAGAGAAAGAAAGAAAGAAAGAAAGAAAGAAAGAAAGAAAGAAAGAAAGAAAGAAAGAAAGAAAGAAAGAAAGAAAGAGAAAGGAAGGAAGGAAGGAAGGAAAGAAGGAAGGAAGGAAGGAAGGAAAGGAGAAGGTGTACAGCAGGAGTGGCCTTGGACCTGAGAGTGCAGGGTTGCAAAGCTGCGAGGCAAAGGTGCTGAGGGATCCTCCATCCGTGGCAGCCATGTGCTGGGCTAACAGCTAGAGAGAGACACTTTTATTCAGGAAATGCTTCAGGTGTTAAAATAGAATTGAGAAGCTCAAGCTTTGTTTCCCAACTTCTTTTAACTTAATTTTCTTTCTTTTTCTTTTTCTTTTTTTTTTTTTTTTTTGAGAGGCAGGGTCTCTCAACATTGTCCAGGCTGGTCTCAAACTTCAAACTCCTGGGATCAAGTGATCCTCCTGAGTAGCTGGGACTTGGTTTCCCAATTTTTGAAGTATGAGATTCTTGGATTTTGTTTGCAGAGCTTCAAGGACCTCTTCTGATCTAGTGACCAAAATTCTGGAGACAGCATCTAGAGAATATGTTGCCTTGTTTTCGCTCCAGTTTCCTTCATATGAAACCAAAGATTATTTCTAACAAGATACAGGCATTTTCCCATTGGCTGAAAAATTGGCAGTGCTGTGTTTTGGTTTATAAGAGACAAAGGCAGCAACTGTCTTGAAAATCTCATTGCATATTTCTCCTTCAGTTATTAGAGATAGGGTGGAAGATGATCCTGAAGAGGGCTTTTAAGTGCAATCCCTAAAAGACAGAGTTCTCACAAAGAAGAAAAGAAAAGACAAAAGTAGGCATCTGTGCACACAGACAAAGCATTTATTCACCCCAGCGGGGGCTCCACGTCAGCAGCTGGAGGAGTGGAGGTTTCACCGCCGGAACCCAGTGCCTCGCGCTGGCTGGTGGGATCAGCTTATATAGATATTCCCATACAGGGCAGGTGCCCAAAATAAAACTACACATGGCAGACCATCGGAGGTGGCAGTGGCCCCACCGTGCCCCCCAGGAATCCTCTCTGGCAGCACTCGGAGTTGATTCCGTGTTCCAATAGCCTCTGACAGTAGAAAGTGGCCTGAGTATAAACAGTTATATGGGGTTTTAAATACCCTGACATTGGTGATAAGGACTATATCTTATTTACACTCCTCTCCCTGGCATTTAGAACATGATTGGTTGAACATTCAAGAGTAATCCAACATTAAATGGAATTTGTCTTTAAGAATGCCTCAGAGGAGCAAGGAAAAAACATCCTAGGACTTAACAGACTTTTATCATCTATTCTTATCCTAGAGTAAATGATTTTTAAACACCACTCTTCTCACGTGGCGGGGATGAGGACTGTTTCGCTTCAAAGGCTTCTGTAGTGAAAGCGGCAGCTGGGTGATCCAAGAGCAGCCTTCCCTCTCTACTGGTGGCTTGCGTGGGAGGCAGGGGTGGCGTCACTACCGAAGGACATTTGTTCTGGGGACACAGTGCTGATGGACCAGAGAGTTCAAGAAGAGACGTGGTTGGAAGATGTGTGGTTTCCTATTTATGCTACAAAATACCGAATAGCAAATGTGACAGGACTGGAAAATGAACAATCATCCACAGTTTCCTGTAAGCCTGGGTAACCCCTTCACTCATGGTTGTCATCAACAAAGCACAGCAAAACCAAGAAAGCTCATGGGAGCCAGCGTTCATGGGCGCAGGGAGGGTGGATGTGCAGTGTCCCAGGTCACCACGGAGCTGGCATTGAGTAAATGGTGTAGGACAGCTGCAAGAACAGGAAGTACATGTTGTCCAATGCAAAGGGGCCTTGCAGAGCGGGCCGCTATGGGAGGTAAAAATCAGGCAGGAGTGGCATGCTGGACAATCAAGAACATGAAGGGACAGACCACACACACACACACACAAACACACACACACATACACACAGAGACATGTAGAATTTTCTAGGGCCCCACACACCCAAGGGGCCACCCTATTTGCACTGGTCAGCCTAACTCTGTGATAAAACATGGATTTCATGATCTTCTCCCTAATACAAAATTTACTTCCACTCTGATTACTTAGAGATGTTATTCTTCCAGCCAACTGTGTTAGAAATCTATAAAACAGGTTCTAATTATTTGTTATTCCTAATGTCTCCCCACCCTCACACTCTTTCCTCACTTGCCTTGCTTTGGCTCTTGGCTCATTATTTCTTGCCCGAAAAGAGCCAGCTGGGTGATGACCTGGCCTCCGGAAGTTATTTCCTGCTATCTTCCCACATTTGTTTTTCAGACTAGTCACGATGAACTATTTGCAGCTGCAGGATGAGAAATGTTTCTTGTGCCTTCCCACCCATGCACCCACTGTCCCATCCTTAGCAAATTAGATGTCTTCCTCGCCCAGCCCCCATGGGTCCCCTTTGTTGATCCTTTAAGACTAAATGTCCCCTAGGATTCTTCCTACAATGTCTTGGGCAAAAGACTGGTCCTCTGTGTTGCCAACTACTTCTTGAACATATATTAGTGTTTATTGCAAATCACACTAACTCCCTGGTCAGCATCTTGAGAACAAGGAATTTGTCTTGGAGACAGTGTTTTATATTGAGAATACAGTTTGGGAGAAAGATTGACCTGGGCTCTAATTTTTTTTTTTTTTTTGCATTGTAAGGGCAAAATATTACTAGGTAGATAAAGGTAGACAATGCATGCTTTAAGGCAAGCTTGTCCAACCCACAGCCCATGGGCCGCATGCAGCCCTGGACAGCTCCGAATGCATGTGGTCCACCACAAATTCATACCCTTTCTTTCTTTCTTTCTTTCTTTCTTTCTTTCTTTCTTTCTTTCTTTCTTTCTTTCTTTCTTTCTTTCTCTTTCCTTCCTTCCTTCCTTCCTTCCTTCCTTCCTTCCTTCCTTCCTTCTTTCTTTCTTTCCTTCCTTCCTTCCTTCCTTCCTTCCTTCCTTCCTTCCTTCCTTCCTTGAGTTAGAGTCTAGCTCTGTCACCAGGCTGGAGTGCAGTGGCGAGTTGTCAGCTCATCACAGCCTCTGACTCCTTGGTTCAAGTGATTCTTCTGCCTCAGCCTCCCAAGTAGCTGGGATTACAGGCACAGGCCACCACACCCAGTTAATTTTTGTATTCTTAATAGAGAAGGGGTTTCACCATGTTAGCCAGGATGGTCTCGATCTCCTGACCTTGTGATCCGTCCACCTCGGCCTCCTGAAGTGCTGGGATTACCGGCGTGAGCCACTGCACCTGGCCAATTCATAAACTTTCTTAAAACATTATGAGAGTTTTTTGTAATTTTTTTTTCCCCAGCCCATTAGCTATTGTTCATGTGTTCATGTTACTCTATCTTATGCATGGCCCAAGACAATTCTTTTTCTTCCAATGTGCCCCAGGGAAGCCAAAAGATTGGACACACCTGCTTTAAGGTGAGCAAAGGGTTGAGCGCAGAGCTTAACACATGTAGATGCTCAACACATACAGGCTGTTGTTCTTAGTATATGTGCTGCCGAAGCGAGCACAGGCTGTTGTTCTTATCTTTCCATTCTCAGTCAGTCTTTAGCCCAGTGCTGGAGGCAAAGTACTCACTTGGTGAAAGTGAAGCGGGAAGTGGATGGCTGCTGTGTCTGACGCTACCATTTGGGCATCCAATGCTCGTTTCTCCTTCTTTGCTAACAGAGCTCTGTGTTTGTTCAGAGCAGCCCAGTGAAAACACTCCCTTCCCCAGCTTCACTGCAGCCAGCGAGCAGGGCCACGTAGATCTGATGATGTAGGAAACCACAGGGTGGGGCTTCAGAAGCAATGTTTTCTTACCGTTAAGAATGGACAGACTTGCTGGGCATGGTGGCTCACGCCTGTAATCCCAGCACTTTGGGAGGCCAAGATGGGCAGATCACGAGGTCAGGAGTTTGAGACCAACCTGGCCAACATGGTGAAACCCTGTCTCTACTAAAAATACAAAAATTAGCTGGGCGTGGTGGCACATGCCTGTAATCCCAGCTACTCAGGAGGCTTAGGCAGGAGAATCGCTTGAACCCGGGAGGCAGAGTTTGCAATGAGCTGAGATCCTGCCACTGTACTCTAGCCTAGGTGACAGAACAAGACTCCGTCTCAAAAAAAAAAAAAAAAAAAAAAAAAGCATGGACAGACTTAACTACCACATGCCTTTTGTCTTCGATGTCCCCCTCTCATTCCACTGACTCTGCAGGTGTGATGCCAGAGGTCCAGCAGCCATCCTGTGACTATGAAAACAGGCTGCTGAAGCAAGCAAGGAGACACTCTCAAACAGAGCCCTGGACTTCTGATTTCTGAAGTCTTTGCTTTGTGAAAAAAGAAACCCCTTACCTGTTCAAGCTGCCATTTGTGGGGTTTTTATATGTGTAACTCAGTAGTCTTAATGGGAGGAAACAATTTTACCTTGGGGGGACATTTGTCCAGCATGTTAGACTACTGTGACTCAAGCTGAATTCACTATCTTTATCACAAACTCCGCTCTTATGCCTCTTCCTTCTATTGGTCACATCTACTGTCTGCTGTCTTGTATTCCTTCCATTTCCACAAAGCATTCCTTCTGTAGCTCATAGTGACTTTTTCCATTCTGCTTTCCCCTGGCACCTTAAACCATATTGTGATGTGATGCTTCATATTACTACTTTCACGTATGGGCAGCTTGGTTTTATACACAGGCCATATTTGTAAGACAAAGAGTATGGCTAAGACTCCCGGGTCACTCATGTAACGCTTTCCCACTGAGCTGGGCATGTAGCTGGTGCTTTGGAATATTCCCTGACCAATCCTGCAGAGTCTCTTCCATAAACAAGTTGCCATGTAAGGCTCGGCTGGAGGCTTCCCCCTGAGCACTTGATCAGGGCAGAAATCAAAGCCAGACAAGATTAGGCTTAAGCAACACGTTCCTTCTTTCCTGAAACCCTGGCTTCTCTTCACCAGTGTTACTCTGACTGGAGTCTTCTTCAAGAGTGAACGTGGCTTCCCGGGGCCTCCTTGTCGCCTCACGTGCTGTGGGCGCTCAAACAGTGCAGAACAATAGTGCCCTATGTGCCCGCGGGTATGCGTTCATTGGACCTCCACATAGCCTTCAAGGAAAATTACAGTTCAGTGCATTTATGCCATGGACAGCTGGGATGAAAGCAGCCATAATTCAGTGATGCCACTCCAGGGATACAACTTCAGCATAGGATGAAAGGAGAAAATTAATTGCAAGATAAAAAGCAGTGCTTTAAAAGACAAACTCTTGTGAGTGTCAGTAAGAGGGAAAGCAACACGTGAAATGCAGACGGCAGGGGAGCACACTCACATTTGCCGGATGACACTTTGGAAAGGACTTGTTGCGTGAAGTCTCCCGTCACAGCCACCACTTCTAGAACCGCTGCCCCACATGACTCACGGAGCTGACGAAACACAGCCGGGGAAGGAGGATGGGACCCAGGGAACATGAGCCTCCTTCAGCCAGCTTGGCATTTTCTTCACTTAGCTCAAATCTGTTGACCAAGTCATAAGTTTAGGGCCAAAATACATTAAGTACTCTTTATTTTTAAAATAACAAATAGCCCATAGAAATAAGCCAATACAGTTGGGATCCTTGCTATAATCATTTTGGCTGTGTGTCAGAACAGAGTGTGATGACTCCTGAATTAGACTTTTTTCCTCTCTGAAGCCGTTTTTTCAAATGTGGACTTATAATTACCTAGAGTGTCTAAAAGGCAGATTTCTGAGCCCCACTTACTCTTCCTTTATGAGATTTCCATAGGGGAGGCCCAGGAGGCTCCTTTTATAAACAAGCTCCTGGTGGGAGGTGGAGGGGGAGCTCACAGCACAGGAAAGTCTGAGAAGCATGTCTCCAGTAGTATACTCTATGGACTCTGAGTTCATTCAGGGACATAAAATAAGAGATTACCCTGGGAGGCTCTGATGACAGAGAGAGGTGGCAGGAATAGGAAAAGTTGTCAAATAAGGAAAATTAAAATAAGAAAAATCGTATTCCCCACAACATTTCCTTTCAAACACATATCTTTTTCTTTAAATAAGCTCTCTGAACATCAGCGGGTGCATAGCTCCTGCAGATGTTCTGGAAATTTCTACATGTGTGCACGTCATGTAGAACAGAACATCCCCCGAGGTCTCACTTCTTCTCAGCATGGAGGCGCCAAGGTCTCACTTCTCAGCATGGAGGTGCATGCACAGCTGGGCTGAGAGCCCAGACCACTGGGTGATGCTGGCTCCAAACCACAGCACCCAGGGCTGCTGCCACACACCTTCCATGGCACCCTGTGACCATGAGCTGCCATCATGAGTCAGAGAGAGCCTCGATGTACATTTCTAGGGACATTGTTGAGGATTTAAAAGTTGTAATGTTGATGTATTTATTGTGAAAAAAACGAGCACTACACAATGACAATGATGCTAACTGCATTATTTCCCCTGGCTTTTATTCTCTGCTATCCATAGGGAAGCATTCTTAGCATGATGCGCAAATCCTTCTCATCAGATCCTAGGTATATAGAAATCTATTTGTGTGTAGTCAGCTCCTACAAGTTACAGTGGCAGGATCATTTCTCGTGACACGGAAGATGCTTATCCCCTCTCTTTGCACATATCCTCATGGAGATTGTCACAGCAGCTCCAGGATAAGCTGCCCTCTCAGCTACTGCACTGGCTCCTTTACCAAGCACCTCTGAGCTCCAAGCGCAGCCTCTGCCCTGGAACACAGCAGCCTGTGTTCCCCAGACTCTCTTTTCAGAGGTCTTCTAGTTGGTTTCTGTCAATGGGAGGTCGGCAGGTCGGAGGAGAGAGAAGAAACTTCCACTCTATTTCTGATGCCAACTTTGCCCAGGAGCAGCAGACAATGGCCCCAACCTTGGGCTTCTCTCAGCACTGCCAGCCCCAACCTTACTGGGGCCCCTCTGAACTACCAAGACAAGCTTTGCTGTCTTCTCACGACTTCCTGGGTCGTGTGCCTTCCAGAGAGTCCTGCACGCCAGCTGCCTAGAGCTTCCCCGACTGAATTCCTTGTTCTTGCTCCTGGTAACATCACTCTTCTCCCATGTTACATCAGTCCTAGGGCAGTTGCTGCTTCTGAGGTTATTGGTAGCATCCTCTGGTTCCCTTTTGGTCCTCCAACATCCACATGATCAATTCCCTGGGTTTGAAATATCCAGGGTTGGTTCTGTTCTTGGAGTGGGTTGTGACTGATGCTGATAAGAAGATTTTGCAGTAAAAACAGGTAAATTTTGCATGAGTCAGGCTTTGTTCTGAGAGATAAGCCTATGGTTGGAACGAGATAAAGGATATAAAAAGCTGACCATACAAACAGGCAATGGTCAGACCATATAAAAAATAGAACTTGAGGCCGGGTGCAGTGGTTCATGCCTGTAATCCCAGTTCTTTGGGAGGCTGAGGAGGGTGGATCATGAGGTCAGGAGATCGAGACCATCCTGGCTAACACAGTGAAAGCCCATCTCTACTAAAAATACAAAAAATTAGCCCGGAATGGTGGCAGGCGCCTGTAGTCCCAGCTACTCGGGAGGCTGAGGCAGGAGAATGGTGTGAACCCAGGAAGCGGAGCTTGCAGTGAGCCGAGATCGCACCACTGCACTCCAGCCTGGGTGACAGAGCAAGACTCTATCTCAAAAAAAAAAAAAAAAAAAAAAAAAAAAATTGAACTTGACCCACCACCTGTGTCCAAGGAAGCCAACCTAATATCTACAGTAACCAGCCCAAGAATCTACCCTGCTACCTGTAAGTCGTATTTGTAGGAAGTCAGACCACTGTCTCTAGCAATGGTCCAGGAAGGCAAGCCATAGACCTGTAATAATCAGCTTACACAGACAAGACTTGATTCATAACTGACGGCTGCCCTAATTTTCACCCCACTTCCAACTTGGGACCCATAAGAGAAAGCCAAATATGACTCCCCAATCAATCACATAGGAGGTCCCATTTCTAGTTGGGACTTTGCAGCTCCTCCAGACCAACAGTCTCCAATCAGGGTACACCTGGAGCCTTCTTCCTTTCACCATGAAGCTTTCCCGCTTCTCTGCCTGCCTCTGAGTTTCTGCCAACACAGGTGATGGTGGCCGCTCCCTTACTCTAGCAAGCTCTGAACAAACAGCCTTTGCTTGTTCTCATTTGGGTGGTCTTTGTTTTCATAGCTGAAACCATGATGCTTATGGCCAAATACATGCAACAGAGAAGAATGTGAATGGGACAATAGTGATTTTCTCTCTGCAAAGGAAATGAGAGTTGCCATGGGCCATAGGATTGAGGTGATGTGCTCAGGTCATACACAGTGGGGGCACCCAGGAGAGGTCACCACACCTTGCCCATCCTGAGGCACCAACATTGGGAGTATGCAATGAAAACTTCAGGGAAGTCTGAAGGATTATTTGGTTTACCCAGGGTGTGTCCTTGAAGGCTGCAAGTTTCTGAGTGAAGTCTCATATCCAATATGGCACCTGCTAAGATTCTACCTGGGCAGAAGTTTCCTAGGGCAGCCTCTCTCCTCTACTGGAGACAATGGGAGAGTTGAGGGGCACTTTTGCTATGGACCTAGGACCGTAGGGGCATGGATACCAGTGTGGGATGGTACCCAGGCCAGGAGTGATGAGCTATGGCAGTGAAGGTGTGAGGGCAGAGCACAGCACTGTCACCCTCTGATGCCCAGCCACACACAAAGCCTTAGAAATGTGGTCTACCTTCAGGAGAAGAAAGGGGGAAAGAAGAGGGGGAAAATCAGGACTTGGCTTGAATGTAAACCTTGAATTTCTCACACTTAAAATAGGCAGATTTGCCTTCTGCCATTAGCAGACATGAGGATTTGTGAAACAAACTGGGCTCAGTCATGGAGAAATGCAGAAAAGTATCATTCTGGCCTCTGTGTGTTGAATAACAGCATAAGATGTATCACATCTCTCATGTATATATGTATTTTTTTACACACATAGAATTATACTAACCATAATAATCTGAGAGCAATTTTCACTTCAAATATTTTGAGCACCCTTTTTGTCTTAGTAAGTTAAAAACTTACTATAGTACTTATTATAACTTCTTGTAACTTACAATGGATTTTTCTAGCTCCCAGTGAGTGACATTTTGGTTGTTTCTAATTTTTGCTGCTATAAGCAATGCTGCAATGACCATTGTGGTGGAACAGAACTCTAAGACTGTTGCCAAGATTCCTGCCCATGGGTGTATATACCATATATAATCCTTTCCCCTTGAGGGTAGACAGGACCTGTGATTAAGTTACTAATCGGTTGACTTTGAGTTAATCAAAAGGGTCAGGCCTCTGGGGTGAGCCTGACTTAATCAGGGCATCCCTTTAAAAGAAGATGAAGCATCAGAGAGACATTCTCCAGCTGGCCTTGAAGAAGAAGAAAGTTGCCATTTATTCTATACCACAAGGAACTGAATTCTCCCAATGATCTGAATCATCTTACAAGTGGACCCCAAGTTCCAGGTGAGAACTGCAGACCATCTGACACTTCAGTGGAAGCCATGTCAGACCCGGAGCAGAGGACCCCATTACAGCACGGCTAGACTTCTGATAGGTAGAAATTGTGAGGCAAGAAATGAGTGTTGTATTAAGTCACTAAATTTATGGTAATTTGTCACGCAGTAATAGAATAACAAACAAACGTCTTGATGTATCATTTTTATAGCTACCTGTCTATCTATTTTTGACTGTATGTTCAGATAATTTTATAAGGAAATCCAAACCAATTTTCAAGTGATAAGATACATACCTAAATCTTGGGATTGTAATTGTTTTTGAAATGTATATGTAAACTTTGTTGGTAATTTACATGATATTTTGTTTTACAAGGATTTCTTCCATGTATGCTAAGACGATGGCATGTTGTAAAACGTCAGCAATATGGTGTATAGTGGAATAGCTTATATTGGACTATCCTGTGGCTAACAACTATATATTCTGAATAAAATTGTAACTAAAATAATTATTTGAAGGCACTAGCAAACAGCGAATAACAGGGAGAAATTGGAAAAGATTTGAATTTTGAAAGAAGAGAACCAACATGGCACAAGTATACATATGTAACAAACCTTCAGGTTATGCACATGTACTCTAGAACTTAAAGTATAATAATAATAATAAATAAATAAATTAAAAAAAAAAAAAGAAAGAAGAGAACCATGCTTGGTGAGGTCTATGTTTACAAAGATTTTCCCAAGGGCATTTCCAGTCCATGGGCTGCAAGAGGCAGGAAACTGCAGTCTTAGCTACATATTAACTTGATGTATCAAAGCTGCCTGAGCAGCTAGAACTGAAGGAAGAAACCTGGGAGGGAAGGAGCCATAAATGGATGAATCCTAAATTCTGCACATCATGCTCCTCAATGCCTTGACTGAATAACAGTTCATGCCGGTGGGAGTCTCCAAAAAGTCCAACAGAAAGCAACAACTGGAAGGCTGAAAGAAGTGACCAGAGATTTTAGCTGCTGCTCTCCTCAAAAGAGACAGAATTTGGAATTTGAGTCCTGACTAATTGGCAAGGTTTGGTAAATATCTTAAGTTTTCCACTGAAAGCCCAGAAAGTCCATGTCTTAGGAGTAAATACTGGGCCCCAGTACTAAGAATTCACTTTAGTACTAAGGGGAAACTCACAATAGACTTGCCCTAACACAGCATATAAAGAAGTCTCAATAAATTTGAGGTGATTGGCCAGCAATTTAATTCTTTGCCCTTCAGAACAAGAACAAAGAAAGTTGAATCTTTACAATGTATCATCTATAATGTTCAGTATAAGATTTTAAAAAATAATAGACATATGAAGAAATAGAAAAATGTGAATCGTAGTCAAGAATAAAAACTGTCAATAGAAAATGAACCTGAGATGATCCAGACTGGAGTAAGTAGCAGAGGACTTTGAAACTGCTAGCCTAAAGATATTCAAGGAACTTAAGGGAGGAGATTGCTTCCAAGAGTGAAGAGATGGAGAAACTCAGTAGGAAAATGTAAATTAAAAAAAGAACAAGAAGGAAATTCTAGAATTGAAAGTACAATATCTAAAAAAGAACATTCATTGCATGCTTTTGCATGTGATAGACAAATAAAAAGTTTCCACTCTAAACAATAGAAAGACAGAAGATTTTTAAAAATGAACAAGATTTCATTAACTCATGAGGCATAATTAAGGAATCTAACATGTATGTAATTAGAGTCCCCAAAGGGGAGAAGAAAAAAAAATTAGTTAGGAAAAGTGTTTGAAGAAATAACGGTGGAAAATACCTCAAATTAGATGAAAAACATCAACTTAGAGTTCTAAGAGTCTCACTGAAAATTAAGGATAAGTATCCCTAAATCACATGTACATATATAATTGTCAAATTGCTAAAGACCAAAAATAAAGAGAAAACCTTGTAAGCAACCAGCTGAAAATACATACTACATGAAGACATCTTCTCATCAGAAACAGCAATGGCTAGAAGGATGTGTAGCAACATCTTCTAAAAGACACCCTTCATACCCAAAAGGTAACTGTAAACTCAACATTCTATATCCAGCAACAAATGTCTTTTACAAATTAGAATGAAATTTAAAAAACATTTTGAGATAAGTGAAAGCCAAGAAAATCTGTTGCTAATAGACTTGCACTATAAGAAATACCAAAAGAAGTCTTTCATGCTGAAAGGAAATGATACCAGATGAAACTGGCATCACATCTATGGGAAAGAATGAGGAACTCGAAGTGGTAAGTGTGTTTATACATATACACACACACACACACACATATATATACACACATATGCATGTATATATATGTGTGTGTATATATACATACATACATATATATTTTGAGACAGAGTTTTGCTCTTGTTGCCCAGGCTGGAATGCAATGGCGCGATTTCGGCTCACGGCAACCTCTGCCTTCGCATTCAAGTGATTCTCCTGCCTCAGCCTCTCAGGTAGCTGGGATTACAGGCATGTGCCACCATGCCTGGCTAATTTTTTATTTTTAGTAGAGATGGAGTTTCTCCATGTTGGTCAGGCTGGTCTCAAACTCCCGACTTTAGGTGATCCACCCGCCTCAGCCTCCCAAAGTGTTGGGATTCAGGTATGAGCCACCTCGCCCAGATGATACATTTTTTAAAAAGGCTACATTTTTTCTTCTGACTTCTTTAAAAGAACTGACTGTTTAAAACAAAAATCATAGCGCTTCATTATGAGGTTTTTATGGTGTGTCGATGCACAGGAACATGACAACAATAGCACAAACGAAGGTGGAACATGGAATTCTATTGGTCACAATTTCTTACATTTTTCTGAGAAGTGGCACCATATTAAATCTATGTAGGCTGTGTTAAGCGAAGGATGTATATCGCACTTTTTAGAGCAACTACTAAAAATAGTGGTAGGATATATAATTAAAAAGCCAACAGAGAATTAAATTCAAGGATTAAAAAATATTCAATTATTCCAAAAGGAAAAAAGAATGGAGAAACAGAAAGGCAAAAGTCGCATGGGACAAATAGAAAATAAATAGCAAAATGGTGTACCTAAATTCTACTATATAAAATTCTACTATATAAAATTATGAAAATCAGAAATGCTACCATTATAGATCCTGTAGGCGTTTAAAGGATAATAAAAATATATTATAGAAAACTTTATGTAAGTAAATTCAATAATTTGGATGAAATGGTCAAATTTAATGTAGTTAAACTAAACAGTAATTAAAAGGTGGAGATTGTTGGATTGGATTAAAAAAGGAAGATACAACTAATGGTACCTACTAGAAATGTACTGAAGACTCTAATAAGCTGAAAGAAAAAGAATGAAAGAAGATATACCACGTAAAGCCAAGCAAAAGGAAGCTGTATGGCTAGAAGAATCACAGACAAAGTAGACTTCAACATAAGGATCATTGCCAGAGATAAAGGGATACATTTTATAAATATTTATGTATGTGATGATAAAGTGTCAAAATATATGCTAGAACTAAAGAAAGAAATAGAAAATGCACAATTTCATTTGAAGATTTTAAACATCCTTTTTTCTCAGAAACTAATAGAAGAGCTAGGTAAAAAAATCGATATGGACATAGCAGAATTGAGCAATATCAACCGACTTAAGTTGACGGCGATAACAGAATATGCATTCTTTTTAAGTACACACAAAATGTTTATGAAGCTAGATAATGTGCTGGACTATAAAATAAAGCGCAGAAATTTTCAAAAGATTAAGTAATGTTATCTAAGCACAACAAAATTAAATTAGAAATATGAAAATGAGACCTCTAGAAAATTCACAAATACGCAGAAATTAAATAACACACTTCTACATAGCCCGTGTATCAAAGAAGAAATCGCAAGGGAAATTAGAAAATACTTTGACCTGAATAATTATGAAAATGTGACATACTGAATTGGAAGACGCATGACATATTGAATTGGAAGAAGCAGCTAACACAGTGCTTAGAAGGTAAGGTGTAGCTTAAATGTCTATAGAAGAAGAGAAGAAAGACTTAAAATCAAAAATCTAAGCTTTTGCTTTAAGAAGCCAAAAATGAAGAACAAATTAAAGCCAAAGTGAATGGAAGGAAGGAAATCACAAAGATAAAAGCAGAAGTCAGCGAAATAGAAAACATAAATGTAATAGAGAATATAAGCAAAGTCACAAGTTAGTTCCTGAAAAAGTTTAATAAGATTGACCAGCCCCTAGCAAGACTAATCATGATAAAAATGCTACAAAACACAAAATTATGAAAATCAGAAATGTTATCATTATAGATCCTGTAGGCATTTAAAGGATAATAAAAATATATTATAGAAAACTTTATGTAAGTAAATTCAACAATTTGGATGACATGGTCAAATTTCTTGAAAAGCACAACTTGAAATAACTGACATATGAAGAAATAGAAAACTCTGAATAGGGCTATAGCTAGTGACAATTCAAGAACTTGAACTCATAATCAAAATCTTTCCCAGGAAAAACTCTCCAGGATCAGATAATTTCACAGATGAATTCTATCAATTGGTTAACGAAAATAATGCCAATTTTACACAGAGTTTCAGAAAATGAAGAGAAGAAAACACTTCCTAACTTTTTTTGTGGGCAACTAAAACACTTATACTCATACTTGACATACAGATCACATGAAAAGAAAATTGCAGACCAATATCCCTCATGAATATAAAAATGAAACTCATTAATAAAATACTAATGAATCAAGTCCTGCAATGTTTAAAGAGAATTTATCATGTTCAAGTGGGGTTTGTCTTATCTGAATTTAACATTAAAAAAATCAATCAATGTAACTTATCATGTTGCAAAACTAGAAGAGGACAATAGGTGATTATCCCAACAGAGGCAGAAAATGCAGTCAGCAAAATCCAAAACCATTCATGATCAAAATTCCCAGCAAACTAGGAACAGAACTTTCTTAAACTTATAAAGGGCACCTACAAAAATTCTATGGCTACTTAATGGTGGAATATTGAGTGCTCAGGAACAAGCTACAATTGTGTTGCAAGCCTTAACCGTGAGAAGACAAGAAAATGAAATAAGAGACCCAGATTTAAAAGGAGGTATGAAACTGATTTGAATCACAGGTGATGTGACTCTGTATATAGAAAAATCATTTGAAGTCTACAGAACAACTGCTAGAACTAACAAATTTAGCAAGATCACAGTATACAAAGTCAATATACAAAAATAATTTTTAAAAAAATTTCTTTATGCAATTTCATTTCCTAAATAGATTATATTTTATTTCTATATTAAGTTCCATCAAAACCATAAAATAATTCAGACTAAATTTAACAAAAGATGTGTAAGACCTGTACACAGACATATTGCTAAAATGAATTAATTTCTTAATTACTTTAATAACTTAAGTAAATTAAATTAATTACTTAAGTAAATGAAGAGATATTCCATGTTTATTAATTGGAAGTCTCATTACTGATGAGATGTCATTTTGATCTATAATTCAACTCAATCTCAATCAAAATTCCACAGAACTTATTCTAAAATTTACAAGTTAATTCTAGGCATAGGGATTAGACTGGCCAAATTCTTGAAAAAAGAACAATGGAAGACTCATGCTATCTGATCCAAGATAAAGCTACATAAATTATGTAGCTTGTACTTGGGGTAAAGCTACATTAATTAAGACAGTGTGATACTGGCATAAGGACAGACAAAGAAGTCAGTGAGCCCAGAATTAGACACACTTACGTAGTCAATTGATTTTTGACAAATGTGCCAAAACAATTTAATGAGGAAACAACAGTCTATTTAAAAAGTGATGCTGGAACAACTGGATAAATATGTATGTTATGTACATGTAGGGGATGGGGGAGGAACATGACTCCCACCTCATACCACACTCAGAAGTTAACTTAAGAAAACTAGATCGAGCCTAAAATCTGTAGCTCTAAAGCTTCTAGAACAAAACATAAGATGTCTTCATGACCTTGATGTAGGCAAACATTTTTTAGAAAGGTCACTAACAACACTAACCGCAAAAGAAATATTACTTTAATTTCATAAAAATTAAAGACCTGCTCTTTACAAGATCACTAAAAAAATAAAAATGCGAGCCCCAGACTGGGAGAAGACATTTAGTTTGTGTGTGTGTGTGTGTGTGTGTGTGTGTGTGTGTGTATATATATATATACACACACACACATATTAAGTTATATATATATACTAAATATATATATATATATTTGACAAAGGATTTATATGTAAAGAGCTCCTCCAAATCAATTTTTTAAAAAAGACTAACAACTAAAAAATGAGCAAAAGATTTGAACAGATACTTCACAAAAGAAGATAAATGGACAGGAAGTCCATGGAAAAGGTGAAATGTAAGTTTAAAAACCCACCACTTCATATCCACTAGAATGGCTAAAATGGAAAGGAATGGCAACACAAATATTGGTGAGGAAATGAAGATAACTCTCGTCTTTTGTTGGTGGCAGTGCAAAGTGGTACAGCCACTTTGGAAGAGTTTATGACAGTTACTGGGAAGGCAAAACACCTCCACCATGACTCAGTAAGACCACTCCTAGGTATGCGCCTAAAAAAAATGAAAACCAATTTCCATGAAGGACTTGTACAAAAATGTTTATGACAGATTTATTCACAATATCTAAAACCTAGTAACTCAAATATTCATCAACTGATGACGAATGGACAAGCAAGCTGTTGTGCATTCACACTCAGCAGTATTGAGGAATGAAGTAGTGATTCGTGCAATAACAACGATGACTCTCAAAATAATGATGCTGAACAAAAGGAGCAAGACATGAGAGTTTATACCCTTCACATTTCCATCCAAATGACATTCAACAACAACAGAAGCTCTGTGAGTTGAAAACCATTGATTTCCTTTCCGTCATCATACTCTTAAGATTTATAACAAGGGGATGTGGTGAATTACACCAATTCTATTAAACATGTGATTTCGCTGAATTGGAGAACGACTTGGGTGGGAGTCTGAATGTTGGGAAGCGCAACTTCACAGAAGTAGGAAGGAATGACGGGTGTGAAATTGTCTTTGGAAACATTCTCTCCTGCTGGCCCCTACGTTCCTGCTCGGTACCCACATGACTCTCTAAACCCTGTGCGGCGGCCCCCACCCAAGCCTACCATAGCTCCCAAAACTGTTCCAAGCCTTAAAGTTTCTTTGGTTCTGGTGTCTCTGGTCAGTGTTTTTACAGTAATTTTTGCATATTTATGATGCTTGCTGAACTGAGCTATCAGTGGAATTCTATGATTGATATGTTAGTAGTATTTTTTTCAGTGCTGTTAAATACTATTAAAATTAAAATGGGCCCTCTAAAATCTACATTCATCTCTATGAATTTGACTACCCTGGGTACCTCATATAAGTGGAATTATATGTTCTGTTGGTCATTCTGTGACTGGATTATTTCAGCTAGCATAATGTCCTCAAGGTTCACCTGTGTTACAGCATGTAACAGGATTTCCTTTCCTTTTACACTTAATATTTCATAGTCTGTTATACCACATTTTGCTCTTACATTGATCTGTTCACGGACACTTGAGTTGCTTCTATATTTTGGCTATGTAAATAGTGCTGCTCTGAACATGAATGTGCAAATGTCTCCTCAAGTCTCTGCTTTCAATTTTTTTGGACACATATGCAGAAGTGGATCATATGGTAATTCTATTTTTAATTTTTTGAAGAATCTCCATCCTGTTTTCCGTAGCGGCTACATCATCTTATAATTCCAACAGTGTACAAGGATTGCAATTTCTCCGCATTCTTGCCAACACTTGTTTTCTGTTTTGTTTTTCATAGTAGCCATCCAAATGGGTGGAAGTAAATCTGATTGTGGCTTTGATTTGCATTTCCCTAATGATTAGTGATGATGAACGTCTTTTCATGTGTGTATTAGTTATTTGTATAATTTATTTGGGGACATGTCTCTCCAAGTACTTTGCCAGTTTTTTCTAATTGGGTTATTTTGTTGTTGTTGATGATGATGCTGAGTTGTAGGAGTTCTTTATATATTCTGGGTAATAAGCTGATATGGTTTGGCTCAGTGTCCCCACTCAAATCTCATCTTGAATTGTAATCCTCAAATCTGTACATGTTCAGGGAGGGACCTGATGGGAGGTGATTGGATCATGGGGGTGGTTTCCTCCATGCTGTTCTCATGATAGTGAGTGAGTTCTCATGAGATCTGATGGTTTTATAAGTATTTGACAGTTCCTCCTTCACACGCTGTGTTACATGCCACTATGTAGGATGGGCTTGCTTCCCCTTCCACCATGATTGTAGCTTTCCTGAGGCCTCCCCAGCCATGCAGAACTTGAGTCAATTAAACCTCCTTTCTTTATAAATTACCCAGTCTTGGGCCGTTCTTTATAGCAGAGTGAAAATGGACTAATACTTAAGCCCTTAACAGATATCTGGTTTTCAAATATTTTTCTTCTGTTCTGCAGGCTGCCTTTGCACTCTATTGGTTGTGTTCTTCAGATGTACAAGTGTTTTAAATTTTGATGTAGTGCATTTCATCTAATTTGTTTTGCTATTACTTGTGCTTTTGGTGTCACATCCAAAAAGTTGTTGCCAAATCCAATGTTATGAAGTTTTCCCCCTATGTGGGCATCTAAGAGTTTTGTAGTTGTAGTTCTTACATTTAGGTCTTTAATACATTTTGAGTTAATTTGTATATGGTGTGGAGTAAGGGTTCAGTTTCATTTTTCTATATGTGGATGTTCCATTTTCCCTGCACTACTTGTTGAAAATAATGTCCTTTACCTATTGAATGATTTTGGCACCCTTGTCAAGAATCATTTGGTCATGTATATGAGGGTTTACTTCTAGGCTCTCTATTCTATTCCATTGGTCCACATGTCTGTCTTTATGCTAGTACTGCACTGCTTTATTACTGTAGCTTTATAATTAGTTTTGAAAACAGAAAGTGTGAGACCTCTAACTTTATTCTTCTTTTCCAAGATTGTTCTGACTATTTAGAGTACCTTGAGATTCCATATGAATGTTAGGATGGATTTTTCTATTTCTGAAAAAATGCTATTAGGATTTGGACAGGGATTGCACTTCATCTATCACTTTGGGCGGTATTAACATCCATCTTAACAATGTTAAATCTTCCAATACATGAACAAGAGCTGTCTTTCTAGTTATTTTTGCTTTCTTTAATTTTTTTCACCAATGTTTTGTAGTTTTCAGTTTGCAAGTGTTTTGTATTTTTGGTTGTTTATTCTTAGTATTTTATTCTATTTGGTGCTATTATAAATGGAATTTTCTTAATTTTCTTTTCAGATTATTTATTATTAGTGTATAGGAATGCAACTAATTTTTGCATGTTGATTTTGTATCCTGCAACTTTGCTGAACTCATTTTATTAGTTCTAACAGTTCGTGTGTGTGTGTGTGTGTGTGTGTGTGTGTGTGTGTGTGTGTGTGTGATCTTCAGGGTTTTCTTCCTATAAGATTATGTTGTCTGCAAAAGACATCATTTTATTTTTTCCTTTCCATGTTTGACATCTTTTATTTCTTTTTTCTGGCTTAATTTCTCTGTCTAGGACTGAGTACTGTGTGAAATAAAAGGGGCAGGAGTGGACGTCCTTGTCTTATTCCTGATCTTAGAGAAAAAGCTTTCAGTCTTTCAGCATTGAGTGTGATGTTAGCCATGGGCTTTTCATATATGACCTTTATTATGTTGAAGTAGTCTTTCTATTCTTGTTTATTGATTATTTTTGTCATGAAAGGGTGTTGAATTTTGTCAAATACTTTTCTGTATCAATTGAGGTGATTATGTGGGGTTTTCCTTACATCTGTTAATTGGATTTATTACAGCGATTGATTTTTATATGTTGAACCATATTTGCATTCCAGAAATAAATCCCACTTGGTCATGGTGTATAATCCTTTTAAAGTTGCACTTTTTAAAGACAGAAATTCTTTGTTGAAGACAACGGTTACTGCGAAAAAAAAAAAAGACACTTGAAATAATAAGAAAATAATCCCCCTATTTTCCCTTTAACTAAAAGGCTGCAATGAATTGTACAATGAAAACACATAGTCTATCTAAAAAATATGAGATGTGGTAGCCCCAATCCTAACGTCTTCAATGTATGGTTTACCCCTTTAGCTTTCCTTGTACAACTTATGTACCTTTGCATTAACTCCTAGACTTCCAACTTTCACTTTAGGTTAGGAAAATTAATGTTTAAAAAGTTTAACATAGATATACATTAATTGCTTGGAAATCATTGCTCAGTCAGAGATTGGTCTATAACTGGGTCTACTTTATTTGTTGTATAATTTTGGATGGCAGTTATTTTAAAGTAGAATAGAATTTTACTCCTGGAAAGATCCATAGAAATCATCTAGACCTATCACCGTATTTTAGAGATTAAAAAACCAAAATCCCCAAGGAATTGAGTTCTTGCCTAAAGTTTCAAGGATAATCAAATGTTGGAAATGGGACTAGAAACAAGATCTCCTGGCCAGGTGCGGTGGCTTACACCTGGAATCCCAATACTTTGGGAGGCCGAGGCAGGCCGATCACTTGAGGTCAGGAGTTTGAGACCAGCCTGGCCAACGAGGCAAAACCCCGTCTCCACTTAAAATACAGAAATTAGCTGGATGCAGTGGTGAGTGCCTATAATCCCAGCTACTTGGGAGGCTGAGGCAGGAGAATCACTTGAACCTGGGAGGCAAAGTTTGCAGTGAGCCAAGATCATGTCACTGTACTCCAGCCTGGGCAACAGAGCGAGACTCTCTCTCAAAAAGAAAAAAAAAAAAACCCAAAGAAAGAAAGAAACAAGGTTGTCTGTCTCCTACTGGACTTCTGCTCACAGTTGGCTACATCCCATGCAGTGTCAGTGCTGGGTCACCTACAGTAAAATAAATTGGATGAGTTCAACAGATTCGCATAGATCTGGGATCTTTCTTGAAGCAGCTCCATCAGTAGCTTCTCCCTGGCCTCTACATTGGCTGGGGCTATAGGTACAAAACTCACAATGTATCTACATGCCTATACCGTAACACAGACAACAGTGAAGACACACATAGGCAAGGCCTGGTTGGTCGCTGTGTTTCCCCATCCCACTGGAGCACATTTGCAACTCCATATCTAGAAATGAAGAGATTGAAGACAATGCCATTAGATGCCATCCAATGCAAGATAATTTTCCAATCTTTTTTTGAAAATACAAAAGTCTCCTTAACGAGTAATATCAGAGGATGTGGACTTTGGTTTTCTCTCCTCTTCCAACCCAACAAATACACTAGTACTTCCCATCCTTCTCTATTTGCGTGATATTATGGAAAAACATGAATGTAGAATACAATTGTTATGCAATACATTGATTCACTCAAATTGTGTTTGTCCTTAAAAGTGCAAGTCATTCTTTCTCTGGCAATGGTCTGTAATTACATGGTTTTTGCCTCCTTGGAATTTTAATTATAACGTTAAGGTAATTTTTTTTTAATGAGAAGAAAAAAGTATTGGAATATCCATGTCATTATGATATTTTACTAGCATGAAATGCATGTAGATTTGAGAAGTTGCCTTTTAAAAATATATTAAATTATGGATCATAGAGATTTATTTTATTAAAGTGCATTCTATATTGCTTTGTTAGGTTAAAACACAGCATTTCTTTTTTAAGTGCCTTTTAAGGAAAATGTGGCAAGAAATTTATGAAGACAATTACTTTGCTTATTTTATAAGTTATACTTATTTTCAAATATTTAATTTTATGCTTACACTAAAAACCTATATTTAATTGATTTTAAAGAATTTTCTAAAATTTTCAGATAATGAATAAGACATGCTATAGAAAAAATTATTTACCAAACTATTGGTATTTACCAAATTATTTACCAAATTTAGCTAAAATTCAATACAGCTTTAGAACAAAGGTTGTTTTATTAAGTCAGAGGAGTTTGTTAGACAGAGCTCAAGTTAGGCTGAGATGAGTCCCTCCCCTCCCCCTGACCCACATAGTACCCTGCTAGAGTGCAATGGAAATTTTTATGTCAAAATTCCCTTTTCAGTCATAATGAAAGCAAAGAGATTCTTGTTTGATCATATAATCACAAAGGCTTTCTCTAAACACTAAGATTTGCACAAAAGGATACATCTTGAAAATTCCATTTATAGCCTGTGATCATAATGTCATATAACTTTCTCATGAGCTGGTTAGACTTGTGTAAAGAAAGCTGGATTTTATCTGAGTTTTCCTCAAAGCTGCTCCTGTAATTCCATAATTCACAGACTAGTTTCAGCAGCCAGATCTTTTTTTTGAGATGGAATCTTACTCCATCCCCCAGGCTAGAGTGCAGTGGCGCAATCTTGGCTCACTGCAACCTCTGCCTCCCAGGTTCAAGCAATTCTCCTGTCTCAGCCTCCCAAGTAGCTGGGATTACAGGGGTGACCACCACACCCAGGCCTCCCAAAGTGCTGGGATTGCAGGTGTGAGCCATCATGCCCAGCCTGCAGCCAGATTTCTCTGGTATTGATTATTAAGAATAGATCTGGTATTTATAGAACTTCCATTTGGAAATCAAGAAGAATCACTACAAATACACATTCCCCCCTGCAAAAAAAATAATAACAATGAAGAAAATAGTTATAAATAAAATACCTTCTCATTCACCTGTTGCTTTCTATTATTGCATGGATATTCTTCCAACTTAACCCTGGAGTCTTGTTTTTGATAGGTTATATTTTGGATGATGGGAGTACCTCAAAACTTGACTTAACAAAATGCTTCAAGCCATGCTCATGCCTGTAATCCCAGCACTTTGGGAGGCCAAGGTGGAAGGATTTCTTGAGCCCAGGAGTTCGAGACCAGCTTGGGCAACATAGCAAGATCCTGTCTCTACAAATTTTTTTTTTTATTAGCCAGGCATGGTCACTTGCTCCTGTAGTCCCAGATACTAGGAAGGCTGAGGTGGGAGGTTTGCTTGAGCCTGGGAGTTTGAGGCTCCAGTGAGCTATTATCATAGTGCCACTGCACTCTGGCCTGGATGACAGAGAGAGAGAGAGAGAGAGAGAAAGAAAGAAAGAAAGAAAGAAAGGAAGGAAGGAAGGAAGGAAGGAAGGAAGGAAGGAAGGAAGGAAGGAAGGAAGGAAGAAAGAGAGAGAGAGGAAGGAAGGAAGGAAGGAAGGAAGGAAGGAAGGAAGGAAGGAAGGAAGGAAGGAAGGAAGGGAGGGAGGGAGGA
>NC_045448.1:99003292-99063675 GCF_002776525.5 Piliocolobus tephrosceles
AAGGAAGGAAGGAAGGAAGGAAGGAAGGAAGGAAGGAAGGAAGGAAGGAAGGAAAGAAAGAAAAGAAAGAAAGAAAGTTAGTTTACCACTGCTTTGGCAGGGGAGTTGAAAACTCAGAACACCTTTTTTTTTATTGTATTTATTTATTTTTTTTAAACTGGTTCATTTTCCTTCTCCTCAGATTATCTTATAGAAGTCATCTTGTCAGTATCTGGTTTCATTTATCTACAGAAACCACATCTGCCTCCATGCAATTGGCTGCCCCAGGAGCATATTCAATATGATATCTTATCTTTCCAGGCCTTAGGCCATTGCAACTTTCTGGCAGACAAAAGTCTCAGGTTCCATCCTGGAACATGTTCTGAGTTACAGAAATCCATTTCCCAGGAGGCCGTGGCACTCATCTTTCACTCCTATACACTTACCCACTACCCAGCCATGGTTACCACAAACACATACACTCCTTACCATGCTCAGAATAGAAAATGAGGACTCATCTGTAGAACACACATCTCTGAAGTGCTACAATCACAATCATAATCCTCATGTCACCGTTGGGATGTAATTCAGAATCACCTCCAGCCCTTTTAATACGAATAGTGTTTAGAAGTAGCTCGGAGTAGATATCAGCCATGAACTTGTGGTGCCTTACTTAACGGGCCGTGAGGTTTCCTTCAACGCTCAGTCCTACTACCTGCATCTCCAAAGAGCTGAAACCTGGAAAAAAGAGTAGGAGGTGGCGGAGCCAAGGGAGATGCCCATATTGATGGCCATAGAAGGGGGGTGGCTAGGCCACAGCAGTCAATGGCAAATTTTAGTGACAAGAAGCAGGGCTGCGGGTAGACAGGACCTTTGAGAATGTATGTTCCTGCCATGGAGAGATTTGAACTGAAATAGGACCAGTGGGGACACCCACACTAGAAGGGTTAGGAAAGGAGCAGGGGAGCTGGGAGAGAAGGAGTGGAATCCAGGGCTGGAGTGGAAGAGCAGCTGCTTCCATCCTGTTCTAAGAGACAGCTGAGGGAGTGAAACATTCCTTTAGGTGCATCTAAGACCAAACCACTCCTGGGAAGTAGGAATCCCTAATAGCCCTGTCTACCCAGGCAACCCCTGTCTCCGCTTAGCTGAAACTCGGTTCAGAGAGGCATCTCCATTGGTCCTGCTGTGGCTTCCCAGGCTGCCACAGGCCCAGCACGCAGCCTCAGCTGGCTGACTCGCCCATGCAGCTTTATCATTTAAATGGAACAAAGATCTTTCAACCAAGTGAGCATCACTATTTAAGACATGTCTTTTAGGGCAGACACTTTATGGGAATTTTTTTTTTCCCTTAACTGGAATAAATTTCCCTCTCCTGGTGATTGTGGTGGCAAGAAAGACCAGGAGCAAATATACTGGGCGGCCAGCTAAAGGCCTTTCCAGGGCTCAGTTTCATTTGTCCATAAAGAACTTGGCTTCCTTTCTGGGAGCTGACCTAGTAGTTGGTGAGAACTCATTTCTCAGCACCGAGCAGTTTGAAACATCTGCGCTCGTAAGCCAGGCAGATGGGGCAGGTCCTGAGATAAGACGGGGAGGGTTAGGCACTGGGCTGGATCTGCAGACGTGCCCAGGTATAGTTGAAAGGCTCAGAATTTAAACTCACATGGTACGGTGAGAGAAGACAGGATAGATTCAGAGGACTACTGGAGAGAAAGAGCACAGGATGAGAGCAGCCCTCAGCTGCTCTCTACCTGGTTTTTTGTTTTGTTTTGTTTTTTGTTTTTGAAGCAGGCTCTTGCATTGTTGCCCAGGCTGTAGTGCAGTGGCATGATCTTGGCTCACTCAACCTCCACCTTCTGGGCTCAAGCAATCCTCCCACCTCATCCTCCTGAGTAGCTGGCATTACCAGCACACGCCATCATACCTGGCTAATTTTTGTATTTTTTTGTAGAGATGGGATTTCCCCATGTTGCCCAGGCTGGTCTTGAACTCCTGGGCTCAAGCAATCTGCCCACCTCAGCCTCCCAAAGCGCTGGGATTACAGACATGAGCCACAGCAGCCGGTCAGCCTTGAATTTTAAACCTGTCTGTCCCTGACTGAGGAGGCCTATGCAGGTCAGAAAACCACCCTGAGGCCCTCATTGACAAGTGAGGCACTCACACCAGACAGGCACCAAAGTTCCCCCATCCTGTGAGGCTGGACCAGGAGGCCTCTGAACCTCCCCTCAACACACCTGGTCACACCCTTCTCCAGCCTCGGACTGGCTACACAGCTTATGTTCAACTGAAATCAAAAGAGGGAATGAGGATAACCAACTTTACAGAGTGCATTTTAACAACTAAAAAACTGGGAAAGAACTTTCCAGAAAAACTCAAAAGAAAATCCAATGTACCACAGGAAGCACCTTTTTCAGGAAAAATCAAGAGTTGACTAAACCAGGGGTCCCCACCCCTGGACCACCCACTGGTACCAGTACTGGTCTGTGGCCTGTTAGGAACCAGGCTGCACAGCAGGAGGTGAGCTGCTGGTGAGGAAGCGAAGCTTCGTCTGTATTTACGGCCACTCCCCGTGGCTGGCTTTACCACCTGAGCTCTGCCTCCTGTCAGGTCAGCAGCATTAGATTCTCATAGGAGCGAGAACCCTGTTGTGAACTATCCATGCAAGAGATTCTAGGTTGCATGCTCTGTATGAGAATCTAAGGACTGATGATCTGTCACTGTCTCCCATCACCCCCAGATGGGACCGTCCAGTTGCAGAAAACAAGCCCAGACTCCCACTGATACTACATTATGGTGAGTTGTATCATTATTTCATTATATATTACAATGTAATAATAATAGAAATAAAGTGCACAATAAACCTAATGTGCTTGAATAATCCTGAAACTGTCACCTCCAACCTCCTGGTCCATGGAAAAACTGTCTTCCACCAAACTGGTCCCTGGTTCCAAAAAGGCTGGGGACCGCTGGGCTAAACCGCCTGAGAGGCTGTTTATCCTAAACAACAGGGCAGAGGCAGACCGTACACAAAAATACATGTTAGGCCTCTTGGGAATAGAAATTCTAGCTCTCTGCTCAAAATGAATCATTGTCATGGTGAGAGGAACACACTTGTTTATATACAAGCGCCTGGTGATCCTATTTCCATCCAGCTCCAGTCAGTGACTCACTGTTTGCTTATCAACGGCAAGGAGCAGTACTTTCAGCTTTCTGTAACAAACTTCATCTGCATCCACACGGAGACAGCACAGTCAGCTGCTCATCATCCATGCAGAGCAGAGGCAGATGCCTCCAGGATCTGCTGAAAACTCAACGCTCAACGTTAGCTTAGATGCTTTAAAATATATACATATAAAAGGCCACATTCTCTAGCTTGTGAAACCAGTCCTTTCTGTGTGACCTTAAACAAGTTTCTAAACCTCCCTGGGCCCTATTTTCCATATATATAAAGCAGGGTTAACAATGATATACACTTCAGAGAGTTGTTTTAAGGACTGAATGAGATAACATATACAGAGTGCTTTATATGAGGGTGTGGGAAGTCCTCAATACATGTTAGCCATTACATAATTATACATTTTTTTTAGACGAAGTCTCCCTCTCACCAAGACTGGAGTGTTGCAGTGTGATCTCAGCTCATTGCCACCTCCATCTCCCAGGTTCGAGCAATTCTCCTGCCTCAGCCTCCCAAGTAGCTGGGACTAGAGGTGTGTGCCACCACGCCCAGCTGATTATTTTTATTTTTATTTTTAGTAGAGACGGGGGTTTCACCATGTTGGCCAGGCTGGTCTTGAACCCCTGACCTCAAGTGATCTGCCCACCTCGGCCTATTAAAGTGCTGGGATTATGGGTGTGAGCCACCACACCTGGCTAATTATACAGTTTTGAATAAACTTTATTTTTAGAACAGTTTTAGGTTCACAGCAAAGCTGAGCAGAAGGTACAGAGATTTCCGATCTACCCGGTGCCTGCCCATGTGTACAGCTCCACCATGATCAATATCTACCGCCAGAATGGTGCATTTGCTGCATTAGATGAGATAACAATGAGACATCATTATCACCCAAAGTCCATAGTTTACTTGAGGGTTCACTCTTGTGTTGTACATTCAATAGGTTTGAGCAAATGTATCATGACATGTATCTGCCATTCTAGGATCCTACAGAATATTTTCACTGCCCTAAAAATCCTCTATGCTTCACCGATTCATCCCTCCCTTCCCCCTTGCCTCTGACAACCAACAATCTTTTTTTTTTTTTTTTTTTTTTTTTGAGATGGAGTTTCACTCTGTCGCCCAGGCTGGAGTGCAGTGGCACGATCCCTGCTCACTGCAAGCTCTGTCGCCTCCCGGGTTCACGCCATTCTCCTGCCTCAGCCTCCCTAGAAGCTGGGACTACAGGTGCCCATCACCACGCCCGGCTAATTTTTTTGTATTTTTAGTAGAGACGGGGTTTCACTGTGTTCGCCAGCATGGTCTTGATCTCCTGACCTTGTGATCCACCCGCCTCGGCTTCCCAAAGTGCTGGGATTACAGGCAACAATCTTTTTACTGTCTCCATAGTTTTGTCTTCTCCAGAATGTCATATAGTTGGAATCATACCGTATGTGATCTTTTCAGATTGGCTTTTTTCACTTACTAATATGGATTTAGGTTCCTAAATGTCTTTTCATGGCTTGATAGATTCTTTTCAGGGCTGAATACTATTTCATTGTCTGGATGTACCACCGTTTATTTGTCCAGCTATGACAGCTATTATTTTGATTATGTTTTTCACATTTGCACTAGCTCTTAGAAAGTAGAGCCCTGGAAGAACTCTTAAACAAGCTGGCTAGGTATCACACACACACACGTGTTATAACCATGGGACAAGATAGTAAGCTATCCTACCTTGATGTAACTAACTATGCATATGATTAGCTAGATAGGACAGTGTGCTACACTGGGCAGCACAGAGAGGGAATAGGACAATCTATTCATATAACAAAGAGCCAGTGGTTGCTATGGAGAGCAGATGCGTACGGGAGGGAGATGGTGCTGGCTGCTGGGTCCCAGGACTGTAAGGTGGACAAAAGGTGGCCAGGAGAGGAGATGAGTGTGAAACCAAGGCAGATGGTGCCTGAGAACAAATGTAGGAAAAGAGATGAACTTAGGAAACAAGAGAGAAGGGCGTTAGAGGACAGAGATCTCTTATTATCATCTATCTCCAACTTTCCTCATCAGATTGGAGAGTAAAGAGTTGCTGATTATGAATTTAGAGCCCTCTGGAGCTCCATCCATTGGAAGGAGCACCGCGGCTTGAGGGAGCACGGCGGCTTGAGGGAGCACGGCGGCTTGAGGGAGCACGGTGGCTTGAAGGAGCACGGCGGCTTGAGGGAGCACGGCGGCTTGAGGGAGCATAGTGACTTGAGGGAGCACGGCGGCTTGAAGGAGCACGGCGGCTTGTGCGCTATCAGCACATTGTATTGCACGTCCTTCTCCTTAAGGAAAAGCATAATTGGAACCACAGTAGGAATATTTTTCAAAAAGCCCAACTTTTTTCTTTTTTTTTTAGATAGAGTTTCCCTTTTTGTTGCCCAGGCTGGAGTGCAATGGCACAATCTCGACTCACTGCAACCTCTGCCTCCTAGGTTCAAGGGATTCTCCTCCCTCAGCCTCCTGAGTAGCTGGGGTTATAGGCACCTGCCATGATGCCAGGCTAATTTTTAGTAGAGATGAAGTTTCACCATGTTGGCCAGGCTGGTCTCGAACTCCTGACTCCGGGTGATCCGCCCGCCTCGGCATCTCAAAGTATTGAGATTACAAGCATGAGCTGCCATGCCCAGGCTATTTTTTTTTTTTTTTTTTTTTTTTTAGGACTAGCTACATCTCAACTGTAAGTGGTCTCAGAACACACATTTCACCAAGTGTTCAGTGTCTCCTGGGATGGTGCTGGCTCTGCAAGGACCATACGTGTCCCCAAAGGACTGGCAGAACCTCGGTCCTTTTCCTTTATTCTTTTGGAACAAAAAGAAACCTCTCAAGGACATTGGCCTTGACATGTAGTCCCTGTGGTCCTTCTCATTTTCCAGTAACTGGGCAGCCTTGACTTGTGCTAGGTTTAGCTGCACCGGGCTTGAGCACTCAGCAGACCTGGGAGCCATTTGCAGAATCCCGTCCCATTCCAGCCTGAGACAAGATGATGTGCTCAAGACTCTTCCCTGGAGGCTAGAAGAATTACAAAGGCAGTTTCCTTTCCCCCACCCCTTTCTGTGTCCTTCCCGCTCCCTCCCCGCCCCAGCACTTCCTTCATCCTCCTCCAGGGTCTGGGCTTGCCGTCTCCTCCCTTCTCAAGAATCACTTCTTCCTGCCTTGCTCTCCGTGTCTCTCATTCTTAGAACTTCAGAGGCACAAGAGGTCATCCAATTCAACCTCCCCGTTTTGTGAATCAGGAAACCATGTTCCAGATATGTCAAGGGAAACTGAGGTGTCACACAGCAGGTCAGTGCTGAGGCTGGGACCAGAGCCTGGCCTCCTGACCCCAGCGGTGGGTCCTTTGCCAACACAAGGCTGGTTCCCCAGAGACTTGCACTGTGCACCGTATTTGGCTCCCGGGGAATTCCGTTGTTATCCTGCCTGGCATCTGATCTGCTTTAGTCTAAGCTTCAACAATCATAGAGACCCTGACTTCCGTTCCATCTCATTCATTCCTCACATACAAAATTCTGGAGAAGCGTTTGAACTTCTCTGTGGACATAAAAGTTGATCAAATTCCCCAGCCTCCTAACTTTTCATTGGAATGGCAGACAGGAGCAACAAATGCCACACTGAACTCTGAATAGCCGTGGGCACTGGCCTTTGCTCACAGTGTCTCATTTCATTCTCACAGCTGCCCTACGAGGCGGGTGGGGGTTCTACCTATTTTACATACGAGGAATCTGGGGCTTTGAGAGGATGAGAATGTTGGCCAAAATCTCACTGCCAGGAAGCAGAAGAGCTGGGATTTCCATCAGGCATTACCCAACTCTAGGGTTACTAAAGCCATTAGACTTGGGGGTACTTAACGTGGTTCCTGCACCAGCAGCTCAGACATTACCTGGGACCACGTTCGAAATGCAGGGTCTCAGTCCCATTTGAGACCTACTGCACCAAACGCCCGAGGAGGAGGAAGCTGGCAGCCTGTGTGATTCCCAGGCAAGCACAAGCCCGAGACCTACGGCACTGGACTCTACGGCTGCCCCCTCTGGGATGCTCGACACCCCCAGAATCATTGCCTTTTATCATTGGACCAAATCTGCATTGTGTGCAAAGCCCTTTGCTCTTCCCATTTTACCCTTGTACACCTGGAGGTCTGAGAGACTCTCCAATACGCAAGTCGAAGGAGGAGAGGCAGAGGCTGGGGCTGAGCTCAGAGCCCTCACGCCAAGTAATTCTTTCTAATCATTACGTACCAGTCCCTCTCTTACTGGCCCCAAGCCAGGCCTGAAGATAAATAGCTAAGGACCTAAAATAAATGAAAGCCACACTCTCTCCAAATAGATCAATAATGTTCTCCACTCTGGCACGGACCTTCTCTGCGATCTGGGAACACATCGCTGCCAATACTTATTTAGCAAGGTTGTAGAGTCCTATCTGCTCCATCTTAACCATTATGGTTTTATTCATCATCTGGGTACTAGAAATCAATTATCTCAAAGGTGTTAGAGTTCTCTGCTGTCCTTCGTAGCATGGCTTAAAAGCACTAAATTTATTGTGGCATTTGTCATGCCATTGATCTGTTTACATACCTGTTACTGAAATCACAGTTTCAGTGGATGTGTCCCTGTGCAGAACAAATCCTAACACCCTTACGACTAGCTGACGAGAGGAGGCAATATTCATTTCACAGAACAAATCAGGTGTGCTAGGAGCTTAGCGAGAGGCAGCCTCATTTAGTTCAAGGGAGTCTTAAAATAGATTCTTTATCAGATGAGTAACTTCCAGTTTTTCTTTTCCTCTCTTCGCTGCCTCTCTCCAATCCCTTAAACATTATAGAAATACCTTCTCCAAGACTACAGTGAGAAACCAATGTGAGAGAAATGCTTTAGAACAACTATTTTTGGAAAACATATGTCTAAGCTATATAAGGGACATCTGAGGAAGGCTTTTCTTTCTTTTTTTTTTTTTTTGCAATATTCTCTGCATGTAGTAGGTGCACAGTTAAAGAGGCATATTGACTGCTGCAATGCCTCCTGTCTCTTGACCGACAAGGACTTCAGCTTGCTAGCTATTTGGATCCTGTCTTTACTGTGTAACAACTGTACTATTCATTCACGTGTTGCATTACTTACTCATTTATTATTTATTCCCATGTAGCAGGTGCGCACTAGAAAATGGGAAGTCAAAAGATGAATAAGAATCCTCTGCCCCCGACCCAGTCTTTCAGGAACTGGTCATCTGAGAGGGACACTGTCGGGAGCCATGAGGCCCGGAGTTAGCCGACCTCTGTTGCTTGATCTCCGCAAAGCGGAGACAAAATGGCACATTTCCGGGTTCTTCATTATAACCTGTTCCCGTGCGCGCCTAAAACCTTTCCCGCGCGCGCCTAAACCTTTCCCGCGCGCGCCCAAACCTTTCCCGCGCGCGCAAACCTTTTCGCGCCCAGAAAGATATGCAGCCTAAGGCGCAGGTGCGATCCCGCGCCAGAGAAAATTACAAACCCACGGCGCATGCGCAATTGTAATTTGAGAAGACCGGCCCCCCGTCACTGCCCTGGCCCAACCTCTTCCCCTGCCAGCCTATATAAGGCATCGCACCACCATTATTAAATGAGACTTGATCAGGCTATTTGTCTTGTCTCAATTTCTCGTGTTTTCTTGTCTCCTCCATTCCCACTCCCCCTGCCAGGGTCTGTTCGACTGTCCTGCAGGACGGGACAGGACACTGGCCCTGTAAACCTGGCTGCCTTCTGCAGGGAGTGACTGGGAGGATCTGCGTAGCACCTTTTGCCCCCAGGACACATTGTGGTCTCACATTTGAGGCTGATGACTTCTTGTGAAGGAAGCAGTCAAGACCGCGATGTGGATTTTAAAGACAAGGAAAAATGGAAGGCTCCCTAATTAAAAGACAACTCCAAATACGATTTTCCCAGAAGCTTTTACAGAGTGTGACAACGGAATTTAGCTTTCTGAGCAAATTCTCTGTGTCCCCAGAGCCATCTGCTAAGGACTGGGTCCCTGAGACATGGGCGGACGTGCTGGCGACTGAGCACGCTTACAGCCTGGGGTGGGCTTTCTGCTTCCGAGGTAGAGCGTAGCAGGACTCAGAAGCAATGCTCATGCTTCTGCTGGAGCGGATGAGGACGATGGGAGTGGTGGGGGATGGGGGTGGTGGTGCATGTTCCCTATGAGCCCGAGTGGGAGGAGAGGGAGGGGGGCCCCCTCTCTCTGATTCCCTGGGGTCCCCTTGGATGTGGGTGTTGGGGACCTTGAGACCATCCTGGTGGGACCCCTCTTTGCAGTGGCCGCATGGGCAGCACAAAGAGTCTCCCAAGGCCTTGCAAGCAAAGTTGCCTTGAATGATGACCCACTTTAAACAAATGCCCTCAGAATAAAATACAGGGAGGGCTGGCAAAAGACTGATCCCCTGGGCTCGCCACACCTCACAAGAGGCCCCCCAGTTTGAGTAAAATGTGGGCCTTCTTTTCTGCTCAGAGGGGACTGTTGCACCTGGGCCGGCCAGAAACAGGTGGGCCTTTTTTCCCCTCCTTCTATTCCCACATTTTATAATTTCACAGAAGAACTCCTGCGAGCACATAGTTAGCACCGTTTTGCACATTATCTCAGTGGTTCTTCACAGTCCTGTCTGTTTGGGGTTTATTACCCGCACTGTAGCAAGGAGGGAAGTTAGCAGTCCAGGGGCCTGCATCTGGGAGGTGGCAGCGTCCGGCTTTGAATGCAGGTTATTTCTACTGAAACCAGCTGAGACTAGGCAGCGACGGCAGAAGCCCATACCAATTCCTCTGAAAAGAGAAAGGGCTGCCACGATTCAACACCAATTGTGTTCAAAATTGGGAAAAGCTGAATAAAAAAGAAACATCTCGTAGGAAGGAAACCGAATCTTACTCGAGTCATCCTGTTTGGTGTTTTGTTTTTCTCTAAAAATGTGAGTTTTGTGGCTTCGTTGTTGACATTATTTTGTTTGAATTAAACATCTGCTGCGTGCCAGGCACCGTTTCGCACTCAGGTTTTCTGACGCCAAGTCTAGTGAATTTTTAATTTAGGCACAGCTGCCTTAACCCATCGCCTCACTCCTGCCTCCCCCTCCAGTTTCTCATGCTGTAACTCATTCCAGGCAATAAAGGATGTGGAGTTTGCTTGTGCTCCTTGGGCATGAGTAAGTGGGATGTGTCTTTCAGTATTCTGGGAAACCGTAACTGGGAAGGCTCATCTTTGCAAGAAAATGCAAGGCAACAAACACTTAGCAAGCCAGAGTCGTCTTCCTTCACCGCGTGGGTTATGCACCATCCCAGGCTTGGTAAAGCAGCATCCTTGTCCAGAAGTTTCATCTGCAGTACGATAATCTCACGCCAGAGTTTTCCGGTCAGCAAAAACAGAAAATTGTCCCTTTCTCGGGGTTTGCAGAAATATCAGTCTCCGAAGTCATTAATTTTCTCTCAAAGCGGTCAGGCATGTGGACAGAGGACTACAATAGCGCTCTCTCTCCCTGGAGTCAGGACCCTTCAGAAACTGCGATTTTGATTGTCACTGAATAAACCGTCACTGTGTCATTTAGAGATAAATACAAACAAGTGCTTTGAAATGGGGAGAAAAGTGTTGTTCTCAAAGAGCTCATGGTCCCTAAAATGCAGCCTCTGCGGTCACCCCTTTCAGGATCTCACAAAGAACCAAGAGGAGGGGTGCAAGCAAGACCTTCATTTTTTATTTATTGGTTTCTTAAACCAAAAATACCAAGTTTGCCTGGAAAAACAACCCGAGCTTGTCTGGGCAGTACCATCTAGGGAACGTTCCTCATTTGAACACCTGGAGTTGTTTGTTATTCATTTGCAAGAATTTCCTTGCAGCTATTTTATAGACACCCGGGATGGGCTGTTCTGAAAATCAACTGGAATGTTTACACAGAGCTGTGCTTCCTGTGATTACAACATGATGAAGGGTTGGAGGCCATCACTGTCGCCTCAGTTTGGAAAAAAGAAAATGCACCATGCATTTGAGACTACAGCTTATGTAGTCTCAAACTCACTGTCTTGCTCTCGTTCTAAATATTTGGGGAAAGAGAAAAATTCTGGGAAAGAAGGACTGTGATAGTTCTTGATCATTCTGTTTGCCTTGGCTTTTGGATTGCATCATTTACTCTCTACTTAGCTTTTGACAAATCTAGCTAGTTACATGAGGCATACTACTTGCCTTCCTTTGGCTACACCTGTAAGTGAATATCACATCCTGATAGACTTCACATTTTGGCTGGGAATAGTCGAGGTTGTCAAATGGAGTTTTGGGAGCCACACAAAACAAATTCCACAGAGATTCTTTTTCAGATGACCACAAACCCTCATCTCTCGCCCGATTGAGTTTGTGTAAAGTGAACGTATTTTCCATGTGCTGGTCTCTTTTTCCAATTGGACATTGTTGCATGTAGGTTCCAGTGGGTCGTGGTGTGACGTCCAAACCATACTGGCAAGAAATATCCAGCTCCTGGAGCCTGAGAGCTCCTGCTGGGGTGGGGGGAGGTCACATCATAGCAAGTCCTAAGGAGGAGTTTGATGTGGACAACATGCTGTGAGGTATATCTTCCTGGCTATTGACATCGCGAATTAACTCCTCCCTCATGAACACTTCTACTTACCGACCACAGGACTATGTAATGATAGTGGAAGCAAGTACTTGCCCTGGGCCTGACCACCTGCTGTCTCCCTCACCCCGATCCAACCTTCCCTCCTCTAAGCCTTTCTCCCTTGCACCTACTCTTTGCACCTTACTCTGTCTTCAAGTCCTATATCTTTCATCCAGTCCAGCCTCTCCTCCTCTGAAATCCCAGGGCATCTGGCATCCAAACTGACTATTTGACTCTCATAAATTGCCTTGCCATGGGATTATTTTGACTCATATATAGTTTCTCTCCTTTCCAACCAGATGGTAGACTCTTAACTGTCAGAGTTAGTCTGACGTACCTTTCATTCACATTTTGTGGCCGAGCAGCATCCTTCACAAATATTAGAGACTTAGAGAATTTGTTTATCCCCAACTCAACCTGCATCCCATGTGAACATGTGAGGTGGAGATACAAATGTTGTCTATTTTCAATGAAAATAAAGCAGTAATGCTATGTGGTCATGGAAGGCCACTGCCTTCACCATCAGGAGAGGTGGGTCCCAGTTTCCTCTCAACCCTCTCGGTTACCTGTATGTGATCTTAACAGCTGTGGGCCAAGCTGTTCTCACTTGTAAGGTGAGGAGATTGTCTCAGAAGATCTTTAAATATCTCTTCCACGGGTGGCAGGGGAAAGCATTAGGGAAAAGAGTTAGTACATGCTGGGCTTAATACCTAGGTGATGGATTGATAGGTGCAGCAAACTACCATGGCACACATTTACCTATGTAACATACCTGCACATCCAGGATATGGACCCCAGAACTTAAAAAAATAGAATAAAATAAAACATAGAAAAAGGTCTCCTCCAACACTAATATTTTGCTAATATACACTTGCGTTTTCTTCCTTGTAAGAAAAGATGAGTTTATAGAATCAAAATCCCTCAGACTTCCAATACTGAGGCCCCACCATCGCCCATGCTTCTGCTGATGGGGGTTCAGTACTCCTCTTCCTCTAATTGCTACAAAGCCTGATTATGGGGAGCTGAAATCTTCCTCCTTGTACATTCCATCTTTTGGCTCTTCGTTCTGCCCTGGAAACCACACAATCTGCAGAATCCGCCTCCCCCATGACAGCTCCTCATATGCTAGAATACGGATGTCACATGCCACCCTGCTTCCCCTTGCCTTTTCCAGCCCTCGCATCTGCTCGCCATTTGACTTGGCTTCCAGGCGACCAGCACGTTGGGGCCTCTGCCCGGGCAGCCTCATTTGTCAGAGCGGCTGCAGTGCCCCAGATGGGCTGTGCTCCAACAAGTGCACACCACAAAGGGCCTATTATCACCCTCAATGGACACTGTACTTTTATTAATACAGCTTAATATCACTCTGGCTTTTTTTGGCAGCCATGACCCATTTTTGACTCCAAGCAAACATATGGTTATCTGAAGCCCCCATGTCCTTTTCAGAGAAAAGGCAAGTTGTCTTCCCAGTTCCATTAACAGGCATGAGGTTTTTCTAGTTTAATTTTTTATTGAATCAAATGGACCAGCTTCTTCTAAATATTTTACTTAAGAGTCTGGTTACCTTGTATTGGGAAATTTTGTACGAATTGTTTTATACTTTTGAATATTATGTTGCTTGAATAATATTTTAAGTTAATTTAAAAAAGAACAATTTTTAGTACTTCCGTTTCTAAAATCAGTTTATTTCTATGTGGATAAGTGGGAGTTAAGATCTTTGGAACTCTGAATTAAAGATAAACCCATTTCTATTCACCCATTTCTCATTCTCTAATGTGTATACTATTCCAAATATATCAGACTGTCATGTTTGGAAAAACCAGTATAATCGAACAAAGGATCTTTAAGAAATTAAGTGATGTTGTTTGAAAGGAGCATTCAGCTGCTTTCTGGGTTGCTTAACTGGAAACAAAATTAATTATGGGATTCACAGATTAAATTTTGCAGTTATGGAATTTGTAGACATTTTCAAATCCTTCTGTAAGTTTTGGTAAATTTCTTGTTTGGTGATTTATCAGTTGTTAAGTACAAACAAATCATCCCAGCAGTTTATTATTAACTCTAGGCTGGATTTAATTTTGAGACACAGATCAAGGTCTTTTTATTCCAATTTGCTAGTTCAAGTCACTGGGACCATAGACAGAGTTGCGTCAGTCACAAGGAAGAGGCTCCAGTCCTGGATGGTCTAGGCAGGACAATCGGTGGAATTTATGACTGCAATGCCAGTGAAATATGAGGGAGCATCCAATTATTCAACCATCCAATAATTGGCTTTAAATGAGTTGTTCTGTAAACCTGGTCATATGTGTTTCTTTATAGAAAGTGAAATTAATCTGAAAAAGGCCTTTGGAAATATTTATGAAATCATGCGGTCACTCAGATCAGAGCCACCCAGTGTTCTTCCCAGCACAAAAATAAGCCATTTTCTCTGACACCTGCCATTTCTAACTACCATGGCTGGATTTTTGGACTGGGAAGCATCACCAGCTGTTCCTAGTTTGTGTGTGTGTGTGTGTGTGTGTGTGTGTGTGTATGTGTGTGTGTGTGAGAGAGAGAGAGAGAGAAGGAGAGAGAGATCTTTTGTTAGCACCTTTTAAAAAATAAAATAGTTTTCTCTTAAATATGATACATATATTCATTGCAGAAAATTAGAAAAGTAAATTAAAATATAAAAGAAGAAAAATAATTTCAACATCCTAGTCAACATTCTGGTATATTTTCTTATTCTTTTTTCAGTTTAGAAATATAAATATTTAGAGTAACTTTTAAATTAAAAATGGTATAATTTTGAATATATAATTTCAGAAACTATTTTTCTCTTAAAATTATAAAATGAGCAGTTCCACGAATCATTTCTATTGTTTAAGTATCCAACTTATAATGACTATGTAATATTCATATATATATTTAAGAAACATTTATATATTGTATACATATGTGTATAGAGAGATAATACATATTGATATGGAATACATATTTATATATAAACACATAAGTATATTTCTCCTAATTTAGCACATTTGGGTGACTTCAAATCTTTTGCTGTAATAGTGCTATGAGGAATGTCTTACATCTCTAGCCAAATATCTGATTATAGATTTAGAATAAATTCCTGGAAGTAGTATCACTGTGTTTAAAGGAATTAATGGTTTTTAGGACTCTTGATACACATGGACTAGCTGCTTGTAAGAAGACTTTTTCCAGGACAGACTTATCTCAAGAGTGAATGAGAATGTAGCACTGAGTCATATTTTAATTTTCATCTGCCTGTTTTATCAGTAAATCTAGTTTTAATTTGCATTTTTAAAGTAACTACTTATGATGAAAGTTTTTACCTGTAATATATAGTGGCTTCTTTTATGAACTGGTTCTTCTTGTCATCTGCATATGTTGTGAATTGTATTAACCTTTAAAACATTTAAATGGTTGATCTTTTAAAAAATAATTCCAGAGGGTTTTTTTTTTGAGATGGAGTCTCACTTTGTTGCCTATGCTGGAGTGCACTAGCATGCTCTCAGTTCACTGCAACCTCTACCTCCCAGGTTCAAGCAATTCTCCTGCTTTAGTCTTCTGAGTAGCTGGGACTACAGGCACATGCCACTGTGGATGGCTAACTTTTGTATTTTTAGTAGAGACAGGGTTTCACCATGTGACTATACTTCTTTTGAACTCTTGACCTCAGGTTATTCACCTGCCTTGGCCTCCCAAAGTACTAGGATTAAGAGTGAGCCACCATGTCTGGTCCAGAAATTTCTTTTATTATTATGAACTGTGTCTGTATGTAATGTGTTATATGTATAAGTTAATTGTGGATTGTGGAGGTTAGTGCTAGTGATTCTTTCCAAAGCATTCGACTTACTTCTTTTTATTCAAGCAACTTTTCTCTTTTCTTTTGGTCTCCTATTTCATAACTTGAGATGTTTAAGCAAATTATACGATGTTAAGAATAAGCTAACATTTAAGAACAATTTTAAGGCCAGGTGTGGTGACTCATGCCTGTAATCCCAGCACTTTGGGAGGCCAAGGCGGGCAGATCACTTGAAGTCAGGAGTTCAAGATCAGCCTGGCCAACATGGAGAATCCCAGTCTCTACTAAAAATACAAAAAAAAAAAAAAAAAATTAGCTAGGCATGGTGGCAGATACCTGTAGTCCCAGCTACTCAGAGGCTGAGGCACGAAGATCATTTGAACCTGGGGGTGGAGGTTGCAATGAGCCTAGATCGCGTCATTGCACTGCAGCCTAGGTGACAGAGTAAGACTCATCTCAAATAAATAAATACATGAATAAATAAGGAAAAGAACAATTTTAAGAAAGGACATAAATGAGTTTGGAATGGACACAACTTGCTTATGGGGTATATATGATTCAACAAACAGGGTCAGACAGACCTAGGCCTCCTGGAGGGGCCCTTCCAGCCATAAGCCCAATGCTGGGCCTGAGTCTCTGTGTTTTCCAGGGCAATAAAGCATGAGGGATGATTGGTCCAGCTGGCCTGTTGAGTGGAGATGGGCTAAGAGGGTCTCTTGTATATCAAATCTGAAGAGGGATGCGATTCTAGGTTTGTCTTCATTTCTTCTTTTCTTTGCCTAACTCTCTGGTTTACCCCTAAATGTTAGGAATGTGATTAATTCACAACTTCCTATTCTTTTCCTATGAGCTATTTCGTGCTATCATCCCGCAAGATTTCTGGCCATTTTTGGCAGCCATTTGTAAAGTCTAATAATGATATGCAGCAAACTCATAAAGGCCTGTTGCATGAATAATAAGCAAATGAATAAATGGATGAGCTGCCAAATATGTTAATCATAAAAATCACAATTACTGTCCAAAGACTGATGTTCAGGCTATCACAAGTGAAAAAAAAAGTTATCCTTCCAGAAGATGAGCATATTTCTCAGAGACTCGTTGACAGCCTGTGGAATGATGACTGAGGAAATGTCTTTCAGGACTGGGCCATAAAACAATGGCCCTGTTGCCATGTGTGTGGTGGATAAAAGGGGCAAGTTGCTGTCCATGTGTTGGCTGGAAAGTCAGCGAGCTCAGGTGATTTGCAATGGAGATGAGTTGATGGTCCATATATCAGATTATGGGCAGGATTAAATGAAAAAAGTAGTGGAAAAACAAATTGGGTGAAGAGAATGGAGAAAAACAATAATTTGGAGATACTAAAAAATCTTTTTGCCTTGTAAACCAGGGATATATGTAAAAACAAAACAAATGCATCCTAAGCATCACATGTCCCCAAATATTTAACAAACACCCCCACCCCACTTCAATAATCAAGCAGAATACATATCTCAGAGCAGCAGGTGTGGGTGTCTGGAGTGCAGTTTTACACGACACTCCATGCTACTTTCTTCCAAAATGTTTTGCTCTGTTAAAAATCAACTTTTAGCAGGTATCAGGAAATGTGTCACGTGTACTCTGAAGAAAAACACATACAGGGAATTTGCTACAAATTTTACATCACAAAGCTTAAGTATAAAAGCTAAACAGAATGAACTCTTGTAGCTTTTACCTTCTCTGGACTGACTCACCTACCTCCATGCTATCACCATGAAGCCTAAGTCAACAGCTTTCCTGGCAACAATAAAAGTACTGTCATATGCTTTAAAAACCAGAGGTTTAGGCAAATTCATCTTACAAATTTAGCCTTGATTTTTTAAAAAATCATGAATTGTATATATTGAGTGGACTGTGGTACCAAAGTGACATCACCACATGAAAACTAAAGGCATCTGAGCCTCTCTTGACCTTCAGGGTGGCACAGGGGAGGAGGTCAAAGATCACAGATGCATGCAGTGGCTGGAGAAGGGCCTGTTCCCCTCTGCTGTGCCTTTACTTCTATCTAATAAATAAGAGTCTGTGGTCGGGGATGGTGGATTTGCTAGGTGATTGCAGGGGCTGCAGAGGCAGGGCCTGGCAAGGGGATCTCTTGGTACAGGGCAGACACCACCCTCTGGGGCTCAGAGGGCAGCCTTGCCTTTGTACACATCTTCCTACCCCTTCATTTATCATTTAAAGATTCATTCTCCGTGAACTAATAGAGATGACAAGAACTGAAATTCTTTCTCACATTTTGAGGGACCCCGAGTCATACCTCAGAAGGCAATTTGGTTGAAACGGTCATGTGGATAATAGATTGTCTCCTTTTCAATATCACTTGTCTTGTAATTCTGCCTCAAGGCAGGTTTCCACGAAAATCCTTAAGAAAGTAAAACTAGAGATCATATGAGATGCCACAATTGCAGACATTTACTTAAGATTCATTTTCTGAGTTTCATGAATCAAAATTGGAGGATTGAAAATATTTACGAGGAATCAAAATAGCACTCTCTTAGTTTGGGTTCCCCCAGCAGTGGACCCTGAGGCAAGATCTCAAAGGGGTTTCTTAGAGAGCATTGGCAGGAAAACCCCACTGTTACAGAGGGAGAAGGGACGAAAGCCCAACCAGCTGCAATATCAACAAAGACCCAGGCAGGGTTACGCCCACTCAGTCCCACAGGGAGCTCTGGACAGCGAGGCTCATGCCCACAGGTGCCCTGATCAGGGTGCAGGAAAGCTGCAGGGTTTATGCCCTCATATCCGTCAGTCCTTGGCCATGAGTGGGTACCTCGAGGCAGCCCTTGCAGCAGGGGCTATGGAGAGACTTTGTGGGCCTGGGACTGAGGGGATAAGGCAGAGCACTCACAGATCTGTTACAGGTGACATTTTAAGGTAAGGCAGAATCATGCCTCGGGTGCCCTCTGCAGCAGTCTGAGGGCTGGCTCATGGCAGGTGCTGTGTTCATTTGTCTAGCCATTCACGATGCTCCACTTCCTCCTGCCTTCCCTCCTTCCAACCACTTCTCTTCACCCAAAGCCTACATTAGGGAATGAAATGAAGTGAAATCCTTGCCACCTTCAACATCGTCCCCCAGGGTTGTCATCACAGGCTCAGAAGCCACACTGTCATTTGGCTGTACCCGCCCAGGCCACTAGGGAAGGATGCAGAAAGAACATTGGGAAATGCAGCCAGAGAGGAGATGCAGAGAAGTCCAGCAAGGGCAGGAAGGGGCGGGTGGTGTTCCCTGCTTGACTCCTCCACTACCCCTCTCCTCACCATCCCTGAGTAGTGGCAGCACACAAATCAGATCTCCTCTCTCTCCCGCAGGTCTCCAAGCCAGGGGCCACGTGGAGGGAGGCAGCAGAGATGAGGTGCCTGGGCAGGAGCTGTCCTGCAAGAGCCTGGAGTCTGCAGGAGGTAGTGGCCACTCCAGCTGGCTTGACATTCGGGGCTAAGGATTTGCCGAGGACAGTTTCATAAATACATTTTGCAGAGGCTGCACTGAGTCTCCTGGGCTGGAATACAGTACGATGCTCTGTGTTGCTTTGATTTCACCTCTGGCACAGGCTGCGTGGACATGATTTTAAGGAGCCTGTGTTTTCCCTTGAAGACAAAAGGAAAGATGAGCCACTGCCTTATCCACACATATCCTCATTTAAAACCTGCTGCTACCTTTAGAAAATGTATTTAGATGTATATTAATTATTTTCACAATCATCCGTGTTTGTCATCCTTCAATAAAATGTTGACAAATAAACATAGCATCACATTTTACAAATCAGAGCATCACCAGCATTCATAAAATTCTTGAGATTTTCCCCATCTTGTTCTTTAACCAGACACTGGGTCTCTTGAGTCTCCCTAGACAGCACAAGGCGTCCACCTTCTGTCCATCCTTGATGTTCAGGATGGGCAAATGTGATGGTTTGCCGAGTTCCCAGCAGCCAGTACCAAGGTACACTGGCTGAGAGCATACCTCAGGTCAAAAACGAGTGGGGAAAACCCTGGAAAAATGAGAGGAAAATACTGTCAGTTTTCCCAGACTCCGAGTCTCAGATATATCACCAGAACAGATTTAAAAACAAAGTAGCTCTCGCCCAATTATGCATGTTGCATTTTTAGCACACTGGAAATGTTTTGCAGTTTATAGGCACAGCTAACTGAACCCTATTATTCTGCTTGTTTGTGTGACCTACATATTCTAAAACAGAATTCCGAAGGGAGGGTCTGTGCGGAACAGGTGTACACAAGGGATCACTTAGTCTGCCTGAGTCCCAGCCTGTCTGTGCGAAACTGCCCCAAACTCCCATGCCTGACATCTGATGATATTCAGGAGATGGGTACCAGGCCCCTTCCTACCCTAAACAGTGTGTGGCTTTGAGTCACTCCTTTCTGTTCTAACCCCTTGTCGCGGATGAACACTTTTTGAAGAAGAGGTGCTAGAGAAAAACAAAGCCAGATTAAAAAGCATTTCCAAGGTTTCCTTCAGTTGGTAGAGCACCAACTATTAACCAGTCCACACACATTTCTAGAAGCTTCTGGGGAAGTGTGCAGGGATTTAAAATGACTGAGATCAGCATTTTTTCCTTTACCCAGACATAGTTGCTCCCTCTCTCAATAAATGACTTTTCTAAGACTTATAATTACTAATAAGTGTCTCTCCCCAATCCTGACCACTAGGATTATTTTTGTCTCAGAGGGGAATAGTGGAGTAGTGTCTTGTCACTAAGAGCCTTTTCTACATGCTTCCACAGTATTAGAGTTAGACCTTGAAGGACATTTGCTGACAGCTCCCGGAAGCTTGCAATTTAATCTGAATCTATAACTAAATACACACTGATTAAGCACCCAAAAGGATATGAGTTTTAAATTAAAAACATTTCAATACTTTTTTTTCTTGTGATAGAAATAATATATTTAACTCAGAAATGCATAAATGTGAGAAAAAGAAAACGAACATGAGTAATAAGCCCAATGCCTGAAAGTAATACCTACGGACATATTTTTGTGTGTATGCATATGTATATTTATACACATATGTGAAATTCTATTGAATGTATTCGCCTATTTCAGTTATATTGTATCTTCTCATACACTATGTCTTCTTTTAAAAATATTATGCATTGTTTAGCACTTACAAAAAGAGAGGGAGAACATCCTTGGAGTTGCCCTCCAGTAAAGCAATAAAATACTGTAACATATTTGAAGGTCTGTGCGCACACCTCCCAGCTGGCATCAGTTTCCCCAACCAACAGGCAACCTATTTTTATATTTGGGTGATCATCCTAAACATTTCTTTATACCTTTCCCTCATACATTTGTATTCTTAAGCAAGATGCAGCATTGTTTTTAAACTTAAATGATGTCTTATTCTACATATTTTTCCTCTGTGTGCTTCTTGCCTTCCATTATTTTATTTGGGAGATGGATCCACGCGGAGGTGTGTCAGTCCTGGCAATTCGTCTTCCGGGTGTGCGGTGTGCCATTGTATGAATGAGCTGCAGCGTTTCCACCATCCTGCTCATGTACATGCTCACTGCTCCTCACGTTCGTTCGGGTGCTGACACCCTTGCCACTGCCATTCTTGGATTCATCTTCCTTCTCCACATACGTGAGACAGTTTCTCCAGGGAACATACCTGGAGTGGGTTCTTGGGCAGGTGTGTCTTCTATCTAACTAGCTACTGCTCAACAGAGCTCTGTGTGGTTGTAACAGATTTATTCCCACAAGCAGTGTATAGAATTCTCGTTGCTTCGAGTTCCTATTAACACACAAGATTGCCAGGCTTTTAAATATTTACCAGTCTGATGGGAGTAAAATGACGTATCACTGTGTTTTTATTATGGATACATAATAACTGTTCATATTTTCGGGGTGTATGTGCTAATGTGATACATTCATACAACGTGTAAAGATCACTGTGGTTTTAATTAGCACTTACCCATTGTTGAAAAACACAATTTTAGTGGATGTATAATATCCCATCATAAGGAGGGGCCACAATCTATTCATTTTTCCCTTATTATCATACATGCCGTATGTTCCCAAATTTTTACCATATAAGCAATGCTTCATTGAATATCCTTGAACAAAATTGTTTAACCAAATGCCCGATGGCCATTCCCACGGATAAGTGTATGGAGATGTACATTATTCACAGTGCTTACACACACCGCCCAATTCCCTGCCGGAGGACGTCCCGTCGCCTTGCTGCATGGCAGCTCCCGAGTGTGCCTGTCTGTCTGCACATCCATCAATACTGGTTTAATATTACTTAATAAACAGTATTTATCCACTTCACAGGTAAACAATTATAGCCTGTTTAAATTTGTATGTTATTTTGTCACTGGCTAGCTCAGTCATGCTTTTATATGTTAATTGACTGTGTTTCTTATTTTGTAAATTATTAACACATTCGTGTTATCTGTTTTTACAATGAGTATAGAATGAAATAGCTTGAACATAGAAAATATTGGTATTTAAAATAAATTTTTCTATCAATACCATTGTAGGAAAATTTCCCCCTAAGCAAACAAGCAATTTTGTAGAATGGTCTATGCCTGAAATTGTCACATGGTACCATTAGGAAATAATTACATAGACTGGGACTTTTGGAATCACTTTGGTTTTGATTTTAGCTCAGGTCAAGCCACTTGCTAATGTTTCTTAATAATTATAAGCCTGGAATTAATAGGTTTAACACTGAAGATAAGTTAAATATGTAGAAAGGATATTTTCTATAAATCCAGGAGAATCTTGAGAGAAGTCTCACAGGACCAGGGAGCTCCTTCTGAAGTGCTCACGCACAGAGCATTCATAGCACTTTCTCCTGGCAAAACCCATAATTAAGTGTGGCTATAGATGGGACCATAATTCAGGGCTGAGACCATTTTCTACTATGACACAGAGCCCTAAGAAAGAAGCTCACTCTAGCTAAGAGAAAAAGCATAAAACAAGCTGGTAATGAAGCTCATTTGCAAGGGAAATGCAGCATTTGTGTGAGCTGAGCTGATTGCTTTCCTTAAATGGGAAAAACACTGTCATCTTTTAAACCTGATAGGAAGACACTCACTCTCTGAGGAAGACTATGCCTGTCTCCCCAATCAACTCTTCTCCTCCCTACCCTAGGGTGAGAAGCCTCAAGACGGTGACATGGCATTTAATTAAATGCCAATAAATTCATAAATATGCAAGAATTGTGAGAAGTAGCTGGTTTGAAGTAAAATGAAATAACTATAAATCTGAGGAAAACATAGCATAGAAAGTAAAAAAATCAAAGACCAAGAATCTAAACATATATACATATACACATTCAATTTTCATTATGCACAGTACTTATATTCCATAAAGCTACTTGAACATTGAAGTAATGAATACCAATCCATTGCTCCCAGGAGAAATACAGGGTTAGGTTCCTTCAAGCTTCTGGTCACATTTTCATAAACAGACCAATACATAACATTGCTTTATGTGTGTTTCTGTTTAAAGACACCTAATCAATACGTATTGTTGATTCATTAACATGGAACTCACAGCCAACAGCACCATAACTCATTCTGTAATGAGGCTTCTCTAATACACATAGGTATATTTTCACATGTGTATTGCACATCACAGCCTTCTTGGACTTAGACCCAAGTCAGCACTTCAGTACCACACTTGGGGGCCACAGTGAAATCACCACCAAAATCACAAACATTGACAGGTATGAAATAGTCACTGAAAAGGACACTTGCTTGACAGCAGGAGAGCTGAAGCAAGAAGGCAGAGTGCTACCTTGCACCACTACAGCTGGGAAAGTGATCGGGCGACTCGAATTTTTCACCACCCTGCACATGTCTGAATGACCTCAAAAGCATCCATAGTATTGATTTTGGAGTTGCAAATGCATTTTAGTAAGTAAGCAAACTTGAGCAGGCAAACTCACAAATACGAAACTCGTGAATAATGAGGACTGACTGTATTGTAAGTGCCCTACTTCAGCACTGCCTCTTTCTAGGCACTAGGAGTGAGGTCGAGCTCTGTGCCTGGTGGGAGACGATTGTTGCTTCAGCCTCCCCGACTCTTTTTTCTGACAATATTGCTCAGTTCTTCTGGAGGAACTCCTACCCTGCATTTGGTGTGCTTGACGGCATTTTAGTCAAGGACTTTGCTCACTTTTGTTCCAGGGACGTACCTGTGACCCAAGCTGCACCAGTCGGAATGTCCTGCCAGGGAATGTGGGTCTTGAGCCGAGTGATGCCAGGATGGAGCGTGGTGAAGGCTGATTCGTCCAGACAGCCTCCCCTGGGGGAGATTGCCCTTTGGTTCCCACACTCTAGATCCCAGCGTCTGCTCTGAGTTGCATCCTTTCAGCTTCCTCCCAGATTTTCAGCTGCCTCCCATCTTTCATTCAATTCTTTTTCTGCTCAAGTTAGCCAGATTCAATTTCTATTGAATTTGACCAAAGCACCTGGACTAACACGCATCCTAAGGGTGGGGAGGAGGGGGGCTGTACTTATTGCTCAGCCAGTGCTTCTCATTTTGACTCCTGCCCAACCATAGCACTTTCTGTTCATGGATTGAGGTGGAGCTGAGTGAGAAAAGCAGGATCCTATTATCCACACATTTTAGGGCCAGAGAAGGACTCCGTGCTTCTATATTTGAGTCCTTGCGGACAAACTGCAAGGTAGCTTAATAGGCAGACAAGATTGAAAACCTAACTTAGGAGTATCTGCTTGTAACTACAGCTGAGTTGTCTTGGCCAATTCCAGCAGCCATACTTCAACCATTCACACACTGCTGAGTGTTCAAACTGGGTTCAAATAAGGCAAACGCCAACTTTTAACCAACCCAGCCATTCTATACCTCACTTCCGATTTCTGTACTTTATTTTCCTTTTTTTGTCTGTAAGTCTTCTTCCACCACGTAGCTGCGCTGGAGTCTTTGTGAATCTGCTGTGATTCTGGGGGCTGCCCGATTCACAAATCATTCATTGCTCAATTAAACTTCTTTAAATTTAATTCAGCTAAAGTTTTTCTTTTATCGAAATGAAATTGTGGGAAATTTCCATCCCTTTTTAGTGTGTATGCTTGGCATTTTTTTTTTTTTTTTAACTATAACATACCCGTTGGTGGAAAAGGATATAGAAATATGCAAATCACCTATGGCTTCATTTGTTGACAGTTAAACCTCAACAGCCACAGAGAGCCAGACCTCAGGTTGCTATATCAGAGGCACTAAGGGCATTAGGCAGCAGCTGGTGGAGAATAAAAGGTTCTGGAAAGCAAGGGTCCCATCCTCATCTTTTCTAATGCCCTGACTCCGGTGGAGGAAAGCAGGGCCTCTGTTATTGCTTCTCGTTTAAATGAATAGCACAATTCCACACATCCTGTTTCTTTAGCGAAATAGTTGGCCTTATTTTTATTCTTGTTGAAATGGAAAGCTGGGTTGATAGTCTAATATGCAAGTGTACTCCCAAATATTATTATTTGAAAAGCGATGATGGAATTAATCAACCCAATTATTTTAAAGGCAGCTGCTCCTAAAATTCTACAGAGTTCATCTATTCATCCACTTAATAAACACCTAATGAGTACCTGCTGTGTTTCAGGCACTGAGCGAAACATTGGAGACCCAGAGATGCACTCCGCCATTCACAAATATTGGTTGAATGAATCAGGAAACCCAAGTTTCTGCCTTGGGGATCAGTTCTGGTAGAAGTTTACTTACCAAACAAAAGATAGTCAAATGCACTAAGTCATTGTTTATTTTGTAGACTCTGGCTACTCAGAGCACGCCTTGAACCAGTAATATCATCCAGCTTGTACAAATGCAGAATCCTCGCAGCCCCCAGACTGCCTGGATCAGGCTCTGTATTTTAAGAAGACCTCCTGGGGAATTTGCATGCTCTAAGGTCTGAGAAGCACTGGGACAGGACTGATAACTGAGTCAGGAAAGATGACCATCTTGGGGAGGGGTTGCGGACTTCCCCAGGAAGATGGGTTTGAAAGAATGGTCCATAGGAGTTTTCCAGAGAGGGTGTATGCAAAGGTGTGGGGTTGTGAGAAGGTGCTGGGGTTGTCAGAGATGAGGGAATTCTGTGTGACTGGAAGTAGGGAGTGGAGGAGAAGGGAAAGGGCATGGTTTGAAGGAGGGATCATGCTGTGTAATCCAGGCCAAGAGTTAAATGGAGAATGGAGCGCAGTGGGTAACATGGTTTGGATGTCTGTCACTTCCAAATCTCATGTTGAAATATGTTCCCAATATTGGAGGTGGGGTCTGGTGGGAGGTACTGGATCATGGGGGCAGATCCTTCATCAATGGCTTGGTGCCATCCCCTTGGTGATGAGTTCTTGCTCAGTTAGTTCATGTGACATCTGGTTTTTTAAAAGTCTAGGACATTCCCCTTCACTCCCTCTTGCTCCTGCTCTTGCCGTGTGACCTTCCTGCTCACCCTTCGCCTTCCACCACGATTGCAAGCTCCCTGAGGCCTCCCCAGAAGCCAAGGAGATGCTGGCACCATGCTTCCTGTATAACCTGTAGAACTGTGAGCCAATTAAACCTCTTCCTTTTTAAAATTACCCAGTCTTGGGTATTTCTCTATAGCCATGCAAGAATGGGCTAATGCATAAGGGAATCTAAACCAATGGAAAAACTATACACTAGACAAACGTCACGGAGCCCAAAGCCACAAATCCCAAATCGCTCCATGTACTTTCTTCTTTCCATTGCACAGGTTTGTACTTTCCAGATGCAATCCTCTTTGGCTTCCTTGGAGTCTTCATTGTGAATAAACATTTTTCCAGGATCTACCATGCTAGTGGTGGTACAGGCACTGAAAGGGGACTCAGGGATGCACAACGTGTACACTTGTCCTTCTCAATGTCTACAATTAGCTTGGGAAGGTGGGATGTTGACTGTGTCCTCACACAATAGAAGTACAGCACAAGAGCATGTGAGCCAAATGCCAAGTACAAGGAGAGTCAGTAAATGCTCAGGGAGGAGGGAGGTGTTGCTAGAGCTGTAGGGAAGACATTTAGAGAAGGTGGGGTTGGAGGTGGGTCTTGAATTGCCCCTCTGCTGCTGTCATTGGAAGAAAACACCGAAGCTGATTCTTAGCTGCAATTGTAACAGTGTAGAACCATTCATGAAACACAATTGTAGACCAGGGATTTCTACACTCAGGTAAAGAAATGTTGCATTCTTTAATCTTTCTAAATCACATTAACACTATGCTCAGTGCCCGAGTCTCAGTTGCTAGGATGCAGAGAAGAACCACTCCAGCCATCAATGGGGCTCCCTCATCACCATCTGAGCCATGCAAAAGCCCTGGAGCTCTTTCTGGCAGAGTTCCCTGTTCTCCAGCCCACGTTGAGCCCTGTTGATATCTTCATTGTCTAAGTTCTGGCATCCCTTGAAGGGAGTCTGTATTGCTTCTGTGCCAAGTTTGGAATAGGACTCTTTGGGATTAGGTTGAGAGCCCTTGGCCTGGGGTTCCTTTCTACCTGCATCGTGGAACATCCAGCATCTCCTGGCTCTTCCCAGGATACTGGGGTGTCGCATCCGCTTCTTTCTCTACCACTGCAAGCCTGCTCTCTATTTCCTCAGCTCCTAGGAAGGTACCACCTGGTGTTCCATCAACTTGCCTTTACATCCAAGACAAGGTAATTTATAAAGAAAAGAGGTTTAATGGCTCCCAAAGACATCTGTGCCCTAATATCTGGAAACTGTGAATATGTAACTTTATATGGCAAAAGGGACTTTGCAGATGTAGTTAAGGATTTTGAAATGGAGACATTATCTTGGGCTATGTGGGAGGGCTCAATGTAATCCCAAGGGTCTTTACAATGAAATAGAGAGGACTGAGAGTCAGAGGGGTTTGAAGATGCTGTGCTGCTGGCTTTGAAGAGAGAGGAAAGGACCATGAGCCAAGAAAAGCAGGTGGTCTCTAGAAGCTGGAAAAGGCAAGAAAATATTCTTCCCTAGAGCCTCCAGAGGGAACACAGCTCTGTTGACGCTTTGATTTTAGCCTCGTTAGACCCCTTTCAGACTTTTGACCTCCAGAACTGTAAGAAAGCACATTTGTGTAGCTTTAATGCAGTAAGTTTGCATTAATTTGTTACAGCAGCAACCGGAAAATAATACAGATCTCCTTTCCTGCGGGATGGGCAGAGAAGAGGAAAGAGAGGATCAAACCCACCAACTTTGCTTCTTTCTACATTGTTAAAATATGAATTGTGGGCTTATCTACCATAAAACCAAATGGAGGTGGCTGCCCAGGAGAGGGCTATTCTCACCACTGAAGAACTTTGAGGTTGCTTATTGGAGATGTTTTGGAAGGGATTTGCGCTTTTGTATGGGTAGGAGGTTGGGCAAAGGAAAGGGATTAGTCTAGAATGTTCTCTTTGGTGCTTTCCATACCTAAGTTTCTATTATTTCAAAATGAAAACGATGCCTTTTTTTTTCATGGTCCAATAGCAAATCCCCTCTTCTAAACACTGGATTTTTTTTTGTTTTTGCATTTGGAAATGGCAGCGTAAGCTGCCGAGATGATTTGTAATCCTTTATTTGAATAACATTCAAATAGCAGAAGGGGTTTACTTACACCACACACTGTGTGTGTGTGAATCGGGCTCATTTTGCATTTTCTACAAAAGAGACTTTTCAGAGTTCCAAAACAAGCAGGCCTGTTCTATGAGAGCTATTAGGCCACAGGCCCATGAACCTCTGCTCAGCTGCCTTCAGTGCCCAGCCCCAGAGTGAGACCTGAGGAGTATTTTGGACTCAGGAATTACAGGTGCTCTCTGAGCAGACTCACATCCCAAGTTCACTCCCCACATAGGCTGGTCAGGAGTGAGTGCTGGCCCCCGCTCCATGAGCCTCAGTCTTCACTGCATGAGATAACAATACCTGGGAATATAAGGTTGTTGAAAAGACTCAATGAGTATGCAAAGCACAGTGCCTCGCAGATACAAGACCTTCAGGAAATGAGTTTCCTGGACTTCCATTTTCCAGATTTCAGCACTTCTTCCCCATCCCCAGTGACTAAGGGCCCACCTCCTTCCACAGATAGTAGTAGTTAGTTCTAATTTTTCCAACTCGGAGGACATAAACATTAACTGTGCTTAACGTTTAGGTAACGTTTAACCCAAATGAAAGCACATTGAACAGTGGTGGTTTGCGATCAGAGTCTCAGGGGGAGAGGACACTGGGCTGGAGGGGAAGTGGTTAAGCTTGGCAGACATCACTGGGTGGTTTCTTGCTCCTTCCGTTGGTGGCTCACTTAGCATCACACAGAGTGTGCGTAACTGTGGCCTATGGTCTCTTAGGCAGGGTCCTTTGGGAACAAGGAGGGCTGAACAAGGTTGCACTGGCACGTTCAGCACTCTCTCAGGAGGAGCACCTGCGTACCCTACAGATGGCTTGCTGACGCCATCTTCCTGGAACACACAGCACATTGCAACAAAACAAAAAACTAATGATCTGAAAATGGAATTTTATTTCTTCTTATTCTGCCTAGATGTTTCTAACTAAAACAGTTATTTCTACTGTGTCTCTCTCCACAAAAGTTTCCATCCACTAGTCTTGAATTCTGTAAGCTTTCCATTCCAGCTTAAGCACACTCAAGGCAGGCCTTTCCCACTCTGGGTAGTTTATGGCACCTCTCTCAGCCTCAGTTTTCCCAAATAAGGCTGTGGGGCTGGGGCCGCTGTTTTGGAGGAGGTTCCAGTGCTTTCGATCTATGATCTTTTGACTGGATATACAGGTTGAGCATTGGATGAGGAGCACTCTTGAGCTAATGACTTTTCTTGACTTTTATGGGTTAATAAGAGAGAAGGAAGCTTGTCCAAACTCAGAGAAACTTCACCTCCTCTGCTCCCAGAAGCACATGAACCCAAATGACCACATTTTCATTTCAGTGACTGCCCTTGTCTTTTCCTTCCCCTAACCATCCACCTAGTGAGGAACCAGAGCTGGCTGCCAGTAATAAAGCAACTGCACCCACATTCCATCAGGCAGGAATCCTGCAGACGCTGCCTTGGCACCTCTCTGCACATCTTGAGAAAAGTCCAGGCTCCCCCCACAAGTCTGTGCCTGTGTGTGTGTTCATGTCTTTCTCGTGGGGGGGTAGGCAGAATCGTGCCTTCTTTACTCCCACCCCCACAAATGTCCACATTCTGATTCCTGAAACCTGTGAGTACATTCCTTACATGGCATACAGGACTTTGCAGATATAATTACATTAATGACACTGGAGATAGTGCTGCTAGGGCCCAAAATATCACAAGTTTTTATAAGAGACAAGAAGGAGGCAGGAGGGTTACAGAGAGATGTGATGGGGGAAGTACAGAGCCAGAGAGGTGGCAGAAGGAGGAGGGCTCAGCCAGGCATTGCTGGCTTTGAAGACGCAGGAAGGGGCCATGAGCCAAGGAATGCAGGCGGCCTCTAGAAGCTGGAAAAGGAGGGGAAACAGATTCTCCCCTAGAGCCTCCAGAAGGAACTGCCAAGACCTGGATCTTAGCCAGCTGAAACTCATATCAGACTTCCGACCCCCAGAACTGTAGGATGGTAAATTTGTGTTGTTCTAAGCCACTGCATTTGCGGTAATTTGTTATAGTAGCCATAGGGAATGAAAATGCTCCTCCAAAATGAAATTAATAACATTTCTTCAATAATAAAATTTTTAAAAGATAGCTATGGCCCCAGAACATTTCAATGCTCAATCACCAAGCCCAAGCAGTATAAGTTTAGTGTATCTATTCCAAAATTGTTTTTAAAGAAGATATCAACATAAAGATGGAATAGGGAACATGCAACAGGCCACATGGTCAATTAGATGGTACACTAGTTCTAGAACTTGGGCTGCAGGCTCTGCTAGACTGTCTTTCAGGAAGGGCGGGCTCAGTGCCTTCTGCCTCATGCATTTCACCCCATGGCTTCTATTGCACACACACACACACACACACACACATGCACACACCCTAAAAATGAAAGAGGATAAAAGCTTTCTCCAAGATAACCCCCAAAGTTAAAGCACTTCTCTAAACAGAATGATGCCTACATTATCCCCAAGTTTCAGTCTCACTACATTAAACAATTCTTTACTGGGTTAAGGATCATGTTGGTCCTATAAATACAGAGACACAAAAGATGGTCTCCACCTTGAACAGATCAGTCAGGTGGGTTGAGAAGAAGGAGGAGAGGATCATCTTTGTCTTCTTCCAAAGGTGCTCAGAGAACAAAGTGGTATATGACCTGCTTGGATGAAGATGTGGTTCTCCTTGACTTCTCTAAGGACTTTTGTCCTGGCCTTCCTGAAACATCACTGTTTTGCATCTCTTATTATAAGCCCTATGATTCAACTACCATGTCTCAGGCACTCTTGACCTCCCCCACCCTAAGATCACTTTCTCTCCATTCCCTAATGAGGCCTCAGGTGTGACTTTCACTGTTATGTCTGCACCTTCTCTCTCAGAGTAGCCTGCCCTCCATGTCCATTCATCCACCACTTCTTGTCTGCCACTTGTCAATGGCTTTATGATTTTCTGTCTTTCTTCTCTTTCTTTCTTTCTTTTTCCCTTTCTTTCTTTCTCTTCTTTCTTCTCTTTCTTTCTTTCTTTTTCCCTTTCTTTCTTTCTTTCTCTTTCTTACTTTCTTTCTTTCTTTCTTTCTTTCTTTCTTTCTTTCTTTCTTTCTTTCCTCTCTCTCCTTCCTTCCTTCCTCTTCTTCCTTTCCTTTCCTTTCCCTTCCCTTCCCTTCCCTTCCCTTTCCCTTCCCTTTCCCTTCCCTTTCCCTTCCCTTCCTTTCCTTTCCTTTCCTTTCTGTTTTTTGAGATGGAGTCTTGTTCTGTCACCCAGGCTGGAGTGTAGTGGTTTGATCCTGGCTCACTGCAACCTCTGCCTCATGGGTTCAAGCAACTCTCCCTGTCTCAGCCTCCTCAGTAGCTGTGATTACAGACATGTTCCACCATGCTCTGCTAATTTTTGTATATTTAGTAGAGTCAGGGTTTCACCATGTTGGCCAGGCTGGTCTCAAACTCCTGAACTCAGATGATCCGCCCACCTCGGCATCCCAAAGTGCTGGGATTACAGGTGTGAGCCACCATGCCAGGCCATGATTTTCTTTTTTCTTTAGTTGGGAAAGAGTCCCACTCTGTTGCCCAGGCTAGAGTGCAGTGGCACGATCTTGGTTCATTGCAACCTGTACCTCCCAGGTTCAAGTGATTCACCTGTCTCAGCCTCCCAAGTAGCAGGGATCACAGGCGCACACTACCATGCCTGGCTAATTTTTGTATTTTTAGTAGAGATGGGGTTTCACCATGTTGGCCATGCTGGTCTTGAGCTCCTGTCCTCAAGTGATCTGTCTGCCTTAGCCTCCCAAAGTGCTGGGATTATAGGCGTGAGACTCCATGCCTGGCTATGATTTTCTTAAGTTCCAAAGTTTAAGCTGTATTCTACTCACGGCATCTTATTTCAGGTTCCAAGTCTAGTGTTCTGTTGTGCATTTTTATTATCATCTCATTTATTAAACATTTGCCAGTTGAGCCAGACGTTGTAGTCCATCATCTCGTATAATTTCTATAAACCCTATGTAGAAATTATGTAGGTGTTATTATCCCCATTTTAGAGAGGAAGAAGTCAAGTTTGCATGGCTGGTAAGTAGCAAGCCTGAGAGTCAAACCTGGGTCTCAGTGACTTAACTTCTGTATTAATTATGTTGTTTTTGTTTTTTTTAATTTTATGTTTTATGCTCTTATATCCTGGGGCTTTGTGGAGCTTGGGAAGAACTATCCCTCTCAGTGTTAGCTAATTCCTAGCAATAACAAACAACTTGTTACCAGCATAACTTTGATGTGCAAATCAACCAGTCCGGAGCCCATATTCCCCCCTTCCTCCAGATCACCCCATGGCCAGGTACCAGACACCTAGAGCCTATCCCTACGGCCCACGCTCTGCTGAAATTGTTCAAACCTGCAATCCTAAGCTTGCTTGGCATACCTACCCTGCCTCATCCATTCCTTCCCATGAAAACCACAAGAGAGGTTCTGCCCCTGGCTTCTCCTCACCCCTTCTGCCTCCTGACTCCAATGCTTCCTCCTGTGACTCCATGGTATGCCCTGCCCCCTGCTCTAGGGAACTGTAATAAACTCTCCTTTCAAGGATGTTTCCTCCATGTCTGTCACGTTTTACTATGCGTGATTGAAATCCAGGTAGTTTTTTAAATAACTTCCTGATTTCCTCTACTTCCTCCCATTTCTCCCTTTCCCGTCTCTCATACTTGATGATTCCCCTTTCTCTGACTTCCAATAGCCCTTTCTTTCCAGGCAGGGTTATCCCCAGCTCAGCCTTCACTGAACTTGAGGATCAGCTGGGGAGCTCATAACTAGGGTCGCCTCCTCACCCCACCCCAGATACTCGGAATCAATTGTTCTGAGGTGGGGATAGGTTCTGAAACCTGGATGAGTGTTAGAATCATCTGGAGGGCCTGTTAAAACACAGATTGTTGGACCCTATCAGAGCCTCTGATTCAGGAGTGCTAAGACAGGGCCTGAGAGTCTGCATTCTCACAAGTTCCCAGCTGATGCTGAAATGGGGCTAGGACATTCACAGTTTAAAAAAAAAAAACGCCAGGTAATTCTAATAGGCAGTCAAGGCTGAGAACCACTGACCCAGAACACAGTCAAATGGAAAATATTATGAACTGGAATCACAAGGGAATTAATTTTTTAAGAAGATTTCCAGTGATGGGACCTGGTAACCATGGTTTCCAGGAGCCAGAGGTGTCCTCTGACACGCTAGAAGTGGGATCTTCTCCATGCTCCATTTCGATTGTGTGATCTTGAGCACAGATCCAAGGTCTTCCCAGCACCGGGGTTCTGCACGCCTCTTGATGTCTGCAGATTAAAGTACGCCTCTTCGAGGGGAAGACCCAGCTGCTGCCCCGATGACGGAGCAAAGGGCTGTGTTTTACTTCAAGAAGCGGGCTGGACGAGGCCTGGGAAAATGTGCGCAGGGACGGCGAGACCACTGAGTATGCCGGCAGAGCCCCCGCACAGGGTCAGGAAAATCCTCGCCTGCATTCCACACTCTATTTATCACACAAAGTCTGTAGTGTGGAATATTCAGAGTGATGGCTTTTAATGCGTTCATGATCCAGCACCTGAGGAAGATGGAGCATGCTGTGATGGGCTATTTTAATGAAATGCTGAGCATCTAGGAAGACAATGTGGAAATTATGGGGATCTGACTGCTGGATGAGGGTGAATGGGAGTGCAGAGGCTGAAGGAACTCTCCCTATATCCTGACCTCTAACAACTCTGTCAGTCACTCAGATCAGACCTGCTCCGCCGCACCCCCCGATCCAAAAAAAAAAAAAAAAAAAAGCCACGAAGATGCTGGTAACCATGTAGTAGAACAAATTGTTTCAGGGTTTAAACAAGAATGTTCACCACAGTTAGCTCTGTACAGTTTTCAGGATAAGCCTAGGTTTCAACAGACTCCAAACCATAGACAGACATGTAAGAGTAACCCTCCAGGAAGCCATCTCTGAACGTTCCTGATGAAATGATCCAAGGAAGCACAGGGGATGTCTCCTTGCTCAAAGTCTCTTCTGCAACTACGAGGGTTTTGCCCTGGGCTAAGCCATCATCCCCATAAAATACAGCCAGAACAAATACATCTTTCCTGGAGGGGTTCTCACATTTTAGTTTATCCTATGACCTGGCTGAGACCTTTGGAAACAGTAATGAAAACAAAAGGACAGAGAATAGGTAAGTTTTGATAAGGTCAGGGCTGGGTTCAGGCAAAGAGGTAGACATTCAAAAAGTAGGAGAAAGTGGGAGCCCGGGCTGGGAGCAGAGCTCGCGGCAGGAGGTAGAGGTTAAGCAGGTGGAAGTGAGGCAGCTTGTGGTGGAAGGACCACATAAGGCCAGGTAAGCAAGGGCATCACTGGCAACTTGGGGGTGGTGGGTAGGGATGCACCCCCCCCAGGCCTGAGGTGTATTCCCTCCTGGAGAATGTGGCACTAGGACCTGGCAGCAGCAAAAGAGACCTTGGCTTCAACATCTTCTACTGCCATTGACTAGCAAAGCCCTCCAGGCCCCGGAGTCTCTGCCTGCATCCCCGCAACATGAGCCTACCGGCTGGGCTGACCTTGCTGGGTGCATGAAGCCTGAATGAAATCCACACTGTGAAAGCCCAGTATAAGACAGTGGCAGGGAGGCACAAACTATCAGCAGAACCTGGATGGTCACCACCATGGTGGCCTGGAGCCTTGATGTCTCCTGACCATAAATGGCCATTTTTACCCCTTTTCGTCAAACCTTTATAGTTTCTTTAGAAAAATGCTATGAGAAAGCCATGCATGACGGTGGGTTGGAATGCTGTTAACCAAAGGAATGGACTTCTCTGCTCCCGTCATCTCACAGCATCTCTACTCTCATTTCCCACTCAAGCAGCCTCTCTGCACCCCGGCCTGGAGGCAGGCAACAGCACCCTGGATGGGAGCGCCACCTGCCTTCCCACACGCTCTCCTGGGTGAAACACGGACATTCTCAATCACAGGCAGCTCCTCAATCGCCTGGAGAGAGTATGTTCCAAATCACTCCAGATCGTTCAGACTTTGGTGCACACTAACTCGCTTCTGCCCCTTGTCACCATTGAGACCTCTTCTTTAAAATGTCTTCCCTCCACATTATTTTTTTTTACCTGCACCTTCTCTGTGCAGCCTGGCACAGGTGGTAGGAGGCCTAGATTGAGAACCATGCCGAGAGCCCCCTTCTGAAGCATTCCCAGGGCCTTTGCCTGCCTAAGTCATCTAGACCCCTTTCCCCGGTGCTGAAGAATGCTCGTGAATGTGACAAACCCCACAAGGCTCTCAGGGCTCTCCACATCCGTAAGCTGTTTTAGGATGTCCCTTTGTTTTTTCATTGAAGCCTTCATGCCTCTGGTTTCTGATAAGAAAGAGATTTGAGAGCTACTGACATTACAGTGGGCTAATTCCATGTACAACGTCCAAGTGAGTGCTGGGGAATGTAACCCACGCTTTCCAAAGGGGACACAGCTGCTTCCCAGCAGATGAATTCTCTAGTCCTTTGCTTTGCGCTGTGGTTTTCCAACTTTTATCCCTGGGGTCTCCACGGAGATATCTAGGAATCACCATAGGAGGTGAGAGAAAGATCAAAGGTCCAGAAAACTCTTACCTCATCTGCCTTCACTGCAGTTCTTTCCTATGGCCTTTGTTTGAGACTTTATTTGATTCTCTTCAAAATTATCTTTTCCTATTCAAGATGCTTTTCAATTGGTTTTAAGCTGTGGGGTACAAGCAAATGGCTTTAAAAGTTAAATAGCTCTAGAAAACCTGTAAAGAAAAAGTTTCCAACAGACCCGTCACACCTGTCACTCTGTCTGTCTGCAGTTCCTGCCCCAGCCTCCCTCTGGTGTCTTCAGGGTTCACGGGGCCCCATTTCCCCCAGACCTTTGGCAAACAGGCCATCCTGCAGCTTTCATGCCTCACCGTCTCTGCTTTCCTTCTCCCAGGGTCTTGTTGAAAGATCTTTTCTGCTAGTGATTCTTCTCATCAATTGCCTGTTTACACATTGTGTGTTCCTTCCCTGTTATTTTATTGGGGTTTCTAGAAGGAGAGGAGAGAAAACATCTGTCTTCAAGCTGCCCTCTCTAACCATTTCAGTCCAGATACCTCTATCTAGTTCTAATTTCAAATATCTTCAAATTCAATTCAAGCGTGTTTTATTTTATCATGGTCTTGTTGGAGAGAGAGAAGTCACATTTTACCTTGTTTTGTCTAATTTCTTGGGTTGTGGAGGAGGTGGCAGTGACCACGATGGGGCTTGGGTATAGGGTGTGTACACTGAGTCACTGTCACAGGTCACTGTCCCTGGAAATAGGCCCTGAGTCTCTTTCAGGGAGGTCCTGGGGCAGTGCACTGGGGAACAGTGCTGTGGGAAGTTAAGGTGGCGTTCGGCGGAGGGAGCGGTTGAGCTGCAACGCTACTACAGCAGAGGCCTCAGCCCATCCCATGAGGAGCTCTGGGCCAGGATTCCCTTGAGAGACATCCTGAATGAGGGAGCCTGGATTTTGCACACTGGCACGGACAATTCTTAGGGTACCCACTGTTCCCAGGAAGGAGGCATGACCTTGGGTGAGGCAGATTCCTTTGGCCAAGGTCAATTCCCAGAACAGAATGTAGCTACGAGCAGTCAGCAGCCAATCCCCACCCTACCCCAACCCCAGCTCCAGGAAAAAGAAATGCCCCATCCGAGAGGCCTGAGTGCAGCAGCACAGCACCCTCTACACGAGCCGTCCCTGTCTTTCCATGATCGCTGTGCCTGCTGACCCGTGCGCAGTGTCAATACAGGTGCTATTCTAAATGCCTCTTTTGCATTCAGTCAGTCCTGACAACCACCCCATGCAGTAGGCCTTATTAGACTGTTTTGGCTCTTGGCAGGACTGAGGTCTCAATGTGTAATGCTCTAGGTGTCCGAAGACGAGATTCAGGACCCAGAACGGGGGGGCTGGGGTTTCAGACTGGCATACAGAAACCAGTGCTTATTGAATGAACTGGTGAGGAAAATGCTCCAGTCATCAAAAAGGTCCACTGCCTTGGGATGGAGACAGGTAAGCAACCAAGTGCTGTTAACTCGAGGCTACATGAAGAGATTACCCTAGAGGAGTAAAAACAGGCACAAAAGGGCTGACCACAGGGGTGGCAGGAATCCTAAGCCAGGGGCGCTGTTCCGATGGTGAAGTGTGGGAACCTTCTGGGTAGGGAACACAGCAGATGGTCTCCTGCCAGGATGCAACCTGCCCGTCAGCAGAGCAGACACAAAACTGCCTGGAGTTATTCTCTTTACCGTGGCACCATCTGAGCAAATCAAATGACCCCAGATTCCCTTGCCTGTGGCAAGAAACAACTCCAAAGACTGGTACCTGAGGATGAGATGGAGTCTCCGAAGACCCTTGGGATGGAGGAGTCGATGGCTCAGGAAGCATGAGCACTGCAAGGGCAGTGATTCACAGACTGCTCTGCGAAGCCCTGGGACCAGGGCAGGAGAGGAGTCCCCTCTGTCATCCCCAGAAGGCTGGTTGTAATTTATCTGTGCTTGTCAGGCTTTCTGGGGCAGTGAGGTGGCCTTGTGACAGCTTGTGAGATGCTTCCTTTCCTTGGTCACCATGGATTCAAGGAAGGCAACCTCACCCAGGAGACAGACAAAGAGGGGCTACCCTTGGGAGGGTGGGAGGAGGGGAGCACCGTGCTCTAAGGAAGGGGATGAGGGCAGCTAGGCTTTTTGTGTTTTGTAGGTGTAAAAGGAAACGCTGCCTGAGGTTGAGGTGGAGCCCAGGGAGGGAAGGATGGTGGTTGGGAGTCTCCATGGTGTCTGTTGGGACCAGCTAGGGTTGGGAACCAAGAGGAGCACTCAGAACAGTGGCCTTGTGAGTCCTGGTTGGGGCATCCTTGGCCAAGGGGACCTCTCTTGTCTGAAATCCTTGTTCGTCAGGGGAGGAATTCGTCCTTGGAAAGGCTCCTGGCAACAGTGGGGAGTGTCCACTGTGCTCTCTGAAGTCCGGCTGCAGCAGCCATGCAGGGGCCCAGCAGGCAGCCAGGCTGAGGATGTGGACAGTCACCCCTGGGGTCCTAGAAGATATGTTGTTGTTGTTGTGTGTGATTATTATGTTTTGGAAGGGAGGCTTCATATGAAACATACTGGAGTTTTTGGTTAATAGATGAGGTGAGGGTTTGGGTGATTACTTAGAAAAAATAACAGTTGTCTATGTATTTGCCCTTTTTCTAGTTTATACTTACTTTGTTTCATTTGAACAAAAGTCTTCGTGGCTGAAATGATTTCTGAGAATGCTGTCCTGGTATGAAGGTAGAGTTATCAGGGAGCAGGAGGAAAGGCTGGAATTAGCTCTGGAAGTGGTTGTGCTTACCTGGTCAGTATGTGTGAAGCATCAGGTTGCAGGGCCAGGCGTGGTAAAGCCGGCTCCCTCCTTCAAGGGGCTACAGCCAGTGGTGGAGAGACAGCAAAAGAAATCATTTCAATGTGGAATCTGGGAGTGAATGGATTTATAAGTGAGGGCCTTCGAGCTGAAATTGCAAAGCTCCAAGGTGGTGTGAGCCTTTCCCAGGAAAGAAACATCACACACAGAGGTAAAACTCAGCTCCAAGGCATATCGCAGGGCTGTGTGGATGTCCAGAAAGGCAGGAGACAGTGTCCAAGGTGGCAAAAGCATTCTCTGCAAAGAAAAGCCATCCAAATGAGATCTCCATGCCTGCTCGCGTTGTAGCTGCTCCTCCTGATGGGTTAAGAGGAAAAATAGAAAACCTTGGAGACTGGCCCCTAAAGTTATCAACCTGATATGACACTGAAGCTGAAAAGGACAAGGAATTGCTGGGGACAGAGGAGCAAGGCCTAACCTCCCTGCACATTTCTCTTTGATCATTGTGGATGCCAGGTAGGAGTTGTGCAACACCTCAAGAAAGGCTGAGGCAGGAGAATGGCGTGAACCCGGGAGGCGGAGCTTGCAGTGAGCTGAGATCCGGCCACTGCACTCCAGCCCAGGAGACACAGCAAGACTCCGTCTCAAAAAAAAAAAAAAAAAAAAAAAAAAGAAAGAAAGAAAGAAAGAAAGGCACAGAGATGAAAACAGTCTGGATGGTAATCAAGAATTGGAGGATTGCCGCGTCAAGGTAGATTAACCATCACCCTCCCCATGACTAAAAACAGATGCGAAACAAAACTAAGACAGCACAGAGCAGACTTCTGTCTGAACAGGAGAAGGCTGTTCACTAGGAAGCCTGACCCAGGCACCAGTTTTCTAAACAGCGTTGCGTGCCCTTTGGGAACATAAATGGGTAAGTGCATGGGCCCTTTAAGAAACAAGGTACGGGGCCGTAAGAAAATATTTCTAGACAAGGTCAGAAAGAAGTAGAAGATACTGGAGCTGTTGTTTCTCTGCATGTGGTGAAGGAGTATTTTGTGGATCCAAAGTAGACGGGGTATAAGCAGAAAATGCAGGTGACCCCAGCAGCGGCTGAACCGGCCTGGATTGGGGCAAAGAAAGCAGCGCCCTCCTGCTGCAAACAGACACGGCCCCAAGTGCAAGATGCGTAGCCTAGGAAGTCCGGAAGGCAAAATAAAGCCTTTTAAAAAATACAGCTCGGGGCCGGGCGCGGTGGCTCAAGCCTGTAATCCCAGCACTTTGGGAGGCCGAGATGGGCGGATCACGAGGTCAGGAGATCGAGACCATCCTGGCTAACACGGTGAAACCCTGTCTCTACTAAAAAAATACAAAAAACTAGCCGAGCGAGGTGGCGGGCACCTGTAAGTCCCAGCTACTCTGGAGGCTGAGGCAGGAGAATGGCGGGAACCCGGGAGGCGGAGCTTGCAGTGAGCTGAGATCCGGCCACTGCACTCCAGCCTGGGCAACAGAGCGAGATTCCGTCTCAAAAAAAAAAAAATACAGCTCGGGAGGATAGTTAAGACACAAATATGAGATACATTACACATTTGTAATTACAAAGAGTAATACAGCACATGTGTGTGTACCTACCAATAATTTAAAAATCAAATCATTGCCAACCCATTCGATTGTATGTCTTCCTCTCCTCTCTCTCTCCAGGAAAGCACCCATTTTTTTCTTTTAAAAATATTATTTATTTATACAAATATCAAATTAATATGTTTTTGCATATTCTTTTTTTTTTTTCCTTTTGAGACACAGTCTCACTCTGTCACCCAGACCGGAGTGCAGTGGTGCGATCTCAGCTCACCATAACCTTTGCCTCACGGGATCAAGTGATTCTCCTGCCTCGGCCTCTCAAGTATCTGGGATTACAGGCACGCGCCACTACCACCTGCCTATTTTTGTATTTTTAGTAGAGACGGGCTTTCACCATGTTGGCCAGGCTGGTCTTGAACTCCTGACCTCAAATGATCCACCTGCCTCGGCCTCCCAAAGTGCTGCGATTACAGGCGTGAGCCACCGCTGCTAGCCTGTTTTTGCATGTTCTTCAACTTACACATTGCATGTGCTCTTCCAAAACAAGATGAAGGTCTTGGTTCCGCTTGTTTTCCCTAGTTGTTTCCTTTAATTAGTTAATTAATATCTAAACTGACGAATACGTATTGTAGATACTTATGGTATACAATAAGAGTTTTGAAATATGTACACATGGGGGAATGGCTCCATCCAGCTAATTAACATATGAATTGGCTCATTTTTTTGTGATGAGAACACTTGAGATTTACTGGCTTGACAATTTTCAAGTATGCAATACATTGTTAGTAACTGTAGTCTCCATGTTATACAACCCAGGTCTTGAACTTGTGTCTCCTGTCTAACTGAAACTTTGTATCCTTTGACCTATATCTCACAAGCCTCGGGACCTGGGAGCCACTATTCTATCTCTGCTGCTATGAGTTTAACCCTTTCAGCTCTCCCATGTAAGTGAGATCATGTGGTACCTGTCTATGTGTGCCTGGTTTGCTTTGCTCAGCACAAGGCTCATCCATGTTGTCACCGATGTTGGGAGGAAAGCACCCATCTTGAGTTTGCTGGTGGTCATTCCTGGCATTTCTTTTTCTTTTTACTATCTATGTATATGGAAATGCTACTTTTACCCCCAGAACTATCCTTTGAAAGGCCAGGAATTGAGACAGGAATCTGGGTCAGCCTGTGGGTGAGAGGAGCCATCGAGCTGGGTGAAATGGTTCCCAGCGCCCCCCAGGTCTGTCCCTCACCTCATGCGTGCCCCCTGCACTGTTAGAGTCATCAGCTTACTAGTCTAGCAGGCACTGCCTTTCTTAGGTGCTACTGCATGTGGTGAAGGCACATTTTGTGGATCTAAAGTAGACAAGGCATAAGCAGAAAATGCAGGTGGCCCCAGCAGCCGCTGAGCCAGCCTGGATTCAGGTGAAGAAAGCGGCGCTCTCCTGGTGCAAACAGATGCAGCCGCAAGCGCGAGACACGCAGTTTAGGAAGTCCGGAAGGCAAAATAAGATCTTTTAAAAACATATCTTGGGGGGATATTTAAGACACAATTATGGGCCTGGTGGGGTGGCTCATGCCTGTAATCCCAGCACTTTGGGAGGTCAAGGCCGGCCGATCACGTGAGATAAAGAGTTCGAGACCAGCCTGGCCAACATGGTGAAACCCCCTTCTATACTAAAAATACAAAATTAGCCGGGAGTGGTGGCGCATGCCTGTAGTCCCACCTACTCAGGCGGCTGAGGCAGGAGAATCGCCTGAATCCAGGAGGTGGAGGTTGCAGTGAGCGGAGATCGCACCATTGCACTCCAGCCTGGGCAAAAACAGCAAAACTCTGTCAAAAAAAAAAAGAAAAAGAAAAGAAAAAAGACACAACCACAGTATAAAAAGTAATATAGTAGGTGCTACCACAGGTGCATAGAAGAAGATTCTCAGAAGGCCGTTGCAGAATTCATGAACGGATACATAAGAAAGAACAGTAGGTTCTAAGGCCTGAAACAAGGGCCTTGGGGGCTGGATTGGGTTCACATTCTTCTTGTATGTAGTGTATCAGGCTGACTAACATTGTAGCAAAGTACAGAATGAATGGTGAACAAGTTAGACCAGCTAAGAAGCTCCCCAATTTAGCTGTATGAATAGCTATTGAATACCAGCTTTGGGCCAGGCACTGTGCTAGGTTCCAGAATAAAGAACAATAAGACATTAATCCTATTTATAAAAAGCAGAGTCTGGGCTTTCTGACCATGTTCAAGGGCAAGGTTGTCATGGCCTGAAATGGTCCACTTAGAAATCTTGCGTGCCTGCTTAAGACAGCCTTGCTCACCAACGGGCAACTAATTTACTTCAATTTTATGTTTTTGCAAATAATACTTAAAAATATAAACATGATTCATGGTATGTTAGTGTTTAGATTATACTATTTACGTCTGTGGTTTCCAGAAGAGAATCAAACTGGGCCACCTCATCCCTGAAGGCCATCCTGAGTGCCTGAGATCTGCTTCTAACTAGGCAGGATCTCAGGTCCTCAGCATCTATAAACATGGTTATTGGCTAAAGATCTAAGGTTCCATGTTATGTCCAATCTTTTCCAAGCTGGAAACTGAGCAATTTTCAGAAAAAAAAAAAAAAAAAAATGAACCTAGCTGGAGAGAGTGGTGGGCTCACATGTCTAGCACCCCCAGACAGAAATTCTTAGCATTATACAGGATGGTTTCCATCTCTATAAGCTCATCCCCTGTATTTTTCCACAGATGCTCTACTTTGGATTCTAGAATTAAGAGAATTTGACCAGCTTAGTAAGTGTCCAAATAAGTGATTTCTACTCCCACTTCTTTAACATGCAATTGCCAAATAAACAAACCCACAAAGGCAAGGCAGCAATGTGTCTTCTGAAACCGGGTTTTTAAGGCCTGATTTGAAGTTGTCTCCCTAAGGGACCCCAGCTCTTGGGTTCAAAGTCGACAATCATTTGTGTGAATGCCATGGTCTATTTAAATGAATGCTTACAGCTGTTTCGGTTTCTTCCTCGCCAGCGTTTAGGGATCAGTGAGTGGGCCGAGCCAGGACTCAACCCCAGCAAGTTCACAGAGGCCTCAAACGCTGACAAGCAGAAGTTTTCATCTTTAAGACTGACAGGTATACCTAGAGATTGAAAATTACCCTCCAGAATATTGCTTTCCTAAACACTTTCTGTTTATTTAAAACTCTGAATGCTGTGTTGGTTCTAGCCTCGAATCTCTGCACATTTCAAGGGGTTTGGTACTTGATTACTAAAACGTATGGAAATTGTACAAATCCAACATGAAAGGCATTCTTTTTCCTTGTAAAGGGACTGCTTCTATATTCCACATTTCAAAAACCTCACCTGGGTTAGAAATGTAGGTATGTCCTTCACTGATGAGGTTTGGAAACATTTTGAAGGCTCATTTTTAAACAATAAAGAAATATTTTTACGACACTTTAAAAAGTTTTAATTCCAATTGTTCATTATGGTGCTAATGTGTCATTCACTTGGCTACGGTAATGTTTCGATACATTATTTTCTTTACATTTGTGACTTCACCACAGTAACCAGATTGTCCTGTATTTTATTGCATTCCTTTGTTGTAGTCTCTGGAGGCACTTTTTGTTGCTGTTGTTGTTGTTCTCCAGCCTCACCTTTTACTCCAAATTTCCGTATTTCTCTTTATCTCTGATCCTCTTCTTGGCAAATCTGACAGGCTGATTTAGACATCTCAGAGGGTTGATTCAAAACAGCAGTTCTGTCTGTCAAACACATTGCCATGGTGCTGCCTGCAAATACAGACGAGGGATACAGAATGGGGGAGCGGGAAGGGATGGGAGCCCAAAGCCCAGCAATGCCCACAGAAGGATGGGTTGCAGCGAATCCTTCACTTTGCTGGCCTCTTTGCACAGATCGTTTGTGTGTTGGTTCTGGTTTAATATTCCGGGTGACTCATGCTCGAGCAGATTCCCTCAACCCTGGTGCCAGTTTCCTCTGAAATATGCGAAGCATCAGCCTCACAGGTGTGAAGAGGAAAGGAATAATTGAAATTATCCAGCAGACTGTGCAGAGTGCTCCGTGAATGTAAGGTACACAAATGAAACAAAATTAGCCAAATCCTCTCTGCAAATAAAAAAGTCATCCCTCCAATATTTGCCTAGAGAGGAGGCAGGCCTGACTGGAGAAGCAGGCGGCTTTGTCTGCGGAGCGTCCTCGCCCACCAACCACAGCAAATATTTCCTGTGCTTTCCCTCTCCAGGGTCAATTTCAGCCCTTTGACAAAGGCTCAATTTACGTTAGCAAATTCCACCTCATGAAAGCTCCGTTGTTTCCCCTTGCAATCTAAAAATGGAAACCTCTAGTTTGCTGCTTTGGGCTGTTTAGTTGAAGGACGGCGTCATGGGGTTTGTTCTGTGTTCTGCGGTGTTTGAAGCAAAAACCGCCACAGGGCCCTTGTGCTTCTGGAAGGAGCAGGCTTGCTCTGTCTAGGCTGTCTCCTTCCGGTTCATATGACGGCAGCCAAGAAGTCAGGCCAAGTTCATTCACACCCAAACTGAGGCCCTTATCATCTGGGCTTTGGGAACTTTGTTTCTTGCTGCCATTATTCATCCTGGGAGGCACCTGCCTGCACCTCGCTCCTTGCTTCCTCCGCCTCCCCATCTCTTTTCAGCAGGTTAGAATCAAATCAAAAGTCTCATCCTTCAGAAATCTAGACACGAGGGAAACAGTGCACAGCTAGTCTAACCTGGCTTTAGGATTTGTTCTTCTCAGAGCACCACCAGGCCTACTTCATCTGTCTGCTGTTTTCTTCATTCTGTGCAATATCAAAACGGAGAAATATCCGTCACATGGGTTTAGCAAGACTCTGCTCCCAATTAACAGCGATAAAAGGGGTGTGGTGCGGCATGCATTTCGCAGAGTCACATCCCAGAAGGTTTCATGCACAAATATCTCAGCTTATCTAAAGCAGAAAAGCCCAGCCGGGAAGCCTTGGCAGCCCACCTGCCTCACAGGCAGAGCCAAAGGCCCGCAAGAGAGGCTGCTGGTCCCACAGAGGCGACAGAATTCTCTGCTTTCAGGATCTGGCCAAATGAGAGCCCTCTTCTGTCAGAACGTTCACATAAATGGGAAGCTTGTATGAAGCCATAAACAAAATGAAAGAGAGGAGGGTGCACTTTCCCTGGGGCTCAGGTCAAAGGTCAAGTGGCCCATCAGCCAACAGCCTCTGCTCACATAGAAGTGTGCCGGCTTCCCAGGCCTTGCTTCCCCCAAAGTGCACCCCCTGCTTGTTTCCAACATCCTCTTTCCAAGCCTCTTTGGGGTTTAGTCACCAGCACTTGGAGAAGCAGTTGCTTGATGAGAGCTGGCTGTGGGGAGTGTAGGGAGGGGAAGAGCGCAGGCTGGGGGCCTGGGTAGTGAAGGTGACCATAGGGGCTGCATGGCCCCACCCCTGGGGCAGCTTGAGCCTGGGTTGCAGTGAGCCGAGATGAGGACACTGCACTCAGCCTGGGTGACAGAGCGAGACCCTGTCTCAAAACAAAAACAGAACAAAAAGAAAAAGAAAAAAATCATTGATCTGAAAAAACATGCCCAGAATAAATTATAAGTGAAGAGGCAGGTTTCAAAGTGTCAGATGCAGTACAATCCAATCTTCGTGAAGAAAATAAAAACTGTAGTGAAAAATTTGGAAACGTATACAACAAAATCTGTGACCTTTATTTTTCTTTTAATAAAGCTATCCTACTACCTATTCTCCCCCAAATAATTTTTTTATTGCTACTGTAGTAAAATATCAAAATAGGTATCGATAGATTGCAATCAATCTCGTTGTTGTATTTCACAACAACGAGAGGTGGGCAATGCCTTGATGGCCACGTCTGAGGAGCATCATGAGTAGGTGACTATGGACCTGCAGAGGAGAGGTTGGGGAGGGAGAGCATGGTACGCATATGTGCCTTCTCCGCCCTGATTTGAAATCTCCTGGGTAACCTGGGTCATCAAACAAAGTATTAATAAAGTTGGTGGATGCAAGAGCAAGAGCACAGGAAAAAGGAGCCAGAGGCAGTAAGGTCAACTGTAGACTCACCAGGAGTAAGTGCCAACAACTGACACAGCATGAGCTGGCAAACATCAAGCTGGGAGTGTGGTGGGAAGAGAGGAGGCAGAGCAAACACAGGCTGCAGTGGACACATACACATATTTCTTGACTATGAGGATGAGTAAAAAGAAGAGGCTGTCAATTGTATAATGCTCTTCTGTCTTCACGCCAGATGGGCCAGGGTTCACCCAGGGCTGTGGTCTGCAGTCTTATAATCAAAGCAAGTGATAACACCTAGAGGGAAAACCCACAGGGCTGGGAGCTACATTAATGACATATGAAAGTGTAAGCTTTGGGGCAAAAAGCTTTTCCATCTCAGAATTTCTAATTTTTTTTTTTTTTAAGATACAGTCTCACTCTGTTGCATAGGCTGGAGTGCAGTGAGTGGTGCAATCTCTGCTCACTGCAACCTTCGCCTCCCCAATTCAAGTAATTCTCCTGCCTCAGCCTCCCCAGTTAGCTGGGATTATAGGTGCCCACCACCATGCCCGGCTACTTTTTGTATTTTTAGTAGAGATGGAGTTTCACCATGTTGGCCAGGCTGGTCTCGAACCCCTGACCACAAGTGATCCACCCGCCTCAGCTTCCCAAAGTGCTGGGATTACAGGCGTGAGCCACCACGCCTAGCCTAAAGAAGCCTTTCAAAAGGATCTCTGGGTCAAAAAGCCTTTTGGTATCTTTTTTTGAAAAAAGCCTTTCAAAAGTAGTTCTGGGGCAAAAAGCCTTTCAGTATCTTAGTTGAAAGGAGAAAAAACCAGGTTGGGACACTTAATAAAAATATTTAAAATAGGACAAATGAGTACAGAAAATAATATACTCTCATCATACCATTACCCAGATTTAGTAAATTAGGTTCAGATTTTTTTAAGGAATGGAAACTACGGATGCAGTCGAAGCGCCTTGGCTTCCCGATGTCATCCCCTTCCTTCCCTCACTAAGAAGTAACTACGCAGAAGTTAGTGAATGTTCTTCTTGATCATGTTTTTGTACTTTGCCTATAGATAATATCAACACATTCCTCAGACACACAAATATTCTTGATGAGATATAGCAGGATATAATAGTGTTTGCATAAAATAATGGTGCTTGCAACCAGCTTCTTTCTTGTGGGCAATATTAATTTGATTTTTTTTAAGTTCTTTATATCCATGAGGAGGGGAAAAATATCACATTTTGAAGAGAAGTCTTACCATAGATTTACAAGTTAAAGGAGGTAAGAGACTCCTTTTGCAAAAGACATAATATACCAATTTTAAATAATTGGTTTAACTCATATAATTTTGCAACTTGCTTTTCTCCCACTTGACATTATGTATTTGACATTCATTCATGATGAAGTATGCTGCTTTAGTTAATTAACTTTTACTCCTGTGTAATAAGTCTAGTATTCTACTGTATAAATATACTATAATTTACCCATTTACTGTAAATAGACATTTTGATTTTTGCCTTTTCTTCTGATATAAGCAATGCTACAATGAGCACTTGTATACATGTCACATCATGGCCAAATGTGAGTTTCTCTAGCATGGAACCATGAAAGCAACACCGCTCCGGTAAATGATACATACTAATCTTCCCCTTAACCAACTATTGCCAAATTGTCTTTCAAAGTCTTGAGCCAATTCACGCTTCTGCCAGCAGTGTGTGAGTTCTCATTTCTCTGCATCTTCATCAATACTTTTGAGTATAAAATAACTCATTTTTCTTATTACTAGTGAATAATCACGTTTTCATATATATAGGCTATTCAGTTTTTCTTTTCTGTGCTTTATCCATTAATATCCCTTGCTCATTTTTTCTATTGGCCTGTTTATAGCTTACTGATTTGCATGAATTTTTTATACATACTAGGTTCTAATCCTTTTCTGGTTATCTGAATTGCAAATCTTCTTCTAACTGGTGACTTGCCTATTCAGTTTGTTTATGGTGGCTTTTCATAGAAAAAATTTTGGGGCCGGGTGCCGTGGGGCTCATGCCTGTAATCCCAGCACTTTGGGAAGCCAAGGCAGGAGGATTATTTAAGCCCAGGAATTTGAGACCAGCCTGGGCAACAAAGAGAGACCCTGTCTCTACAAAAATAAATAAATAAAAATACAACATTAGCATGGTATGGTGGGGCACTCCTGTAGTTGTAGCTACTCAGGAGGCTGAGGCAGGAGAATCCTTTGAGCCCAAGGGTTTGAGGCTGCAGTGAGCTGCCGTCACACCACTGCACTCCAGCCTGGGCGTCAGAGCAAGACTGTGTCTCTAAAAATAAAAATGAATAAATAAATAAAGTTTACCTAATTGTGGTCAAATACATCAGTCTTTCCCTTTCAGTTTTGGGTACATTTATATGGCATAAAGAGATATTCTTTTTTGATTTTTTTTTTTTTTTTTTTTTGAGACAGACTATTGCTCTGTAGCCAGGCTGGAGTTCAATGGCATGATCTTGGCTCACTGCAGCCTCTGTCTGCCTCCCGGGTTCGAGCGATTCTCCTGCCTCAGCCTCCCGAGTAGTTAGGACGACAGCTGCTCGCCACCACACCGGCTAATTTTTATATTTTTAGTAGAGATGGGGCTTTACTATGTTGGCCAGGCTGGTCTCGAACTCCTGACCTTAAGTGATCCTTCTACCTTGGCATCCCAAAGTGCTGGGATTACAGGTGTGAGCAACTGTGCCCGGCCTATATTTTCTTCTAAATGTTTTAAAGTTTTGGTTTTGCATTTAGATTTTTCATACCTCAGAAAGTAATCTATTTTCTCTCACACTGAGCATTAATTTTTCCAAGCACCGCTTGCTGAGTAGCCTGTCCTTTCTGCAATGTATCACGCCATCTCTGTTATAGCCCAAGTCTCCATATGCCTGAGCCTGCTTTCAGATGCTCTGTTCTGTCCCATTTGCTTTTTCTATACACTTTGCAACATTTATTTTTTTGCAGGGCAAGTCTCCCAACTATTTTCTTCTTGATTTTTTATGTTCTTAGGTTCAGAAATGTTTCTGAAAACTGGTCACTGGTTTCTGTTTCCTTTAGGGGTATGACAAAGTATCAGTTAGGAATCTTTCTCTTGCAAGGAACAAAAAGTGCTTCTGACTATTTTAAGCAAAAAGAAAGGGGGGTGACGGGAAGAATTTTTTCACAAGGATATGAGGCTCACAGAATTGGCAGGAGACTGAGAGATCTGGCTTAGAAAATGGGTCAGATGCAAGGCAGTGCCAAGAGAGGAAGCAAAATGAAGCCTAACCACAAAGCAGCCTGGAACATGGTGGTGCCGGTGCCTTCCACCGCTCGCTCACTGGCTGAAGAGTGGACCCTCAGTGGGATAGAACTGAACTGACTTTATAGGATTTATCTTTTAACTTTGGAAGTTGCCCAACAGAGAGGATGATTTTATGTGATATTATTGACCCTGAACCACCACTTTTTTTTTTTTTTAACCAAAAGACACTGAAATCATGCCATAATCAAGAATAATTGATTTGTTTTTTATTTGACTTGACTTGTTCCCCTATGTCTCAGGTCAACAAATAACAAATTCACATCAACTGCATCAAATGATTTTTATATAGGTTCAAATAGTGGGTCTTGGTTGTGCCTATATATTAGAATCACCTGGAAAGCTTCCAAAACTTATTGATCCCCTCAACCCTCTTAAGATCAATTAAGTCAAACTCCCTGGTGTTGGGACCTGAGCTTCAGTATTTTTTTTTAAAGCTCTCCTTCCCCTATCCACTGATGCTAACAGGCAGACAGTGCTGAGAGTCATTGGGCTAAAAGCAAACAGTTGTGCTAACACCAATTACAAGTGAGATTGCCTCCATATCAAAACTGTTCCTCCATGTTTGGTTTGTACAGTAGCACCATCATACAGACTCAAAAGAAGCATGGACAGATTGGAATCTATTTCAAACTTGCATACTTCATCGATGAAAACAAAGGCTGGTAAAAGATCTACACGTTCCTCAGACACACAAATATTCTTGATGAGATATAGCAGGATATAATAGTGCTTGCACAAAATAATGGTGCTTGCAACCAGCTTCTCTCTTGTGGGCAATATGAATTTGATTTTTTTAAGTTCTTTATATCCATGAGGAGGGAAAAAATCAGGTTTTGAAGAGAAGTCTTACTGACTCATAGATTTACAAGTTAAAGAAGGTTAAGAGAGTCCTTTTGCAAAAGACATAATATACCAAACTTTATTTTCATCAGGAGAAAATCATGCTGATAGACTTAATTACAGTAAACAGTTCAGCAATTAGGATCTATCACTCAGAACACGATCTGAGTGATTTCGATAGCAAGAGAGCTGCTCCTGAGCCATATTTGTCTTCTTCAAATTTGAGTGATTTAATTCTTTAGATTGGTTGGATTTCCTGCTTTCAAAAGAGGGACGTCTTGGAACCATTCTAAAGAGGTCTTTGGATGACCTCAGAGTAAACCTTAAGTTAATCATATGTGAAGATCCATGTTTCCATAATGTTTCCAAAAGCCATATTTTGATTGACATTCTCAGGTATATATATGTTACTGATCCTAAACATGAGTCCAATAACTATTCCCACTATTAGTGGTGTGCCGCAGATGTTCAATAACCAGCTCTGGGCTGGGCTTGTCAGCTCACAACCCCTCTAATGCTTTGGGAGGCCAAGACCAGTCTGGGCAACATAGTGGGACCACGTCTGTACAAAATCAAACAACAACAAAAAAAAAACAGATGTTGTCGTGTGTACCTGTAATCTTAGATACTTGAGAGGCTGGGGCAGGAGGATTGCTTGAGCCCAAGAGTTCGAGGTTATAATGAGCTATGATCACATCACTGCACTCCAGCCTGGGAAACAGAGCAAGATCTTGATTCTGAAAAATATTAGTAATAATTTTAAAAATAATCAGCTCTCTTGGGGGGAAGAGTGCTCTTATGTCATGGTTGCCTATTCTTTACTGCAAACACCACCAGCTATGGCCAAGTTGATTTCAAGCTACCAAATTGAGGTCACTTAACATGGAGTTGGGAAGAGTTACACAGATGCACACCATTGTATAATAACTCCTTTATACAGATACAATAGATAGAAATAAGAGTATAGATGATAGTAATATATCGTAAAACCATTAGGAGGTCATCCATTTTGAATATCAACTACCTGTGCTTTTAATATAATTTATTTAATTAAATCTTATACAGTTTATTTTTCAATAGACTTTATTTTTTTAGAGCAGTTTTAGGTTCACAGCAAAACTGAGCAGAAAGTGTGGAGTTCTCATATATCCCCTGCATCTTCTCCCACAATTCCTTCTACCTCACTATCAATATCCTACACCATGCAGTACTTTTGTTACAACTGATAAATCTACACGGACTTATGATTATCATCCAAAGTCCATAGTTCACATTAGTCTTCACTCTTGGTCTTGTACATTCTATGGGTTTTGATAAATATATAATGATATGTATCCACCATTATAGTATCATAAAGGATAGTTTCACCACCCTAAAAGTCTGTGCTCTGCCTTTTCATTCCTTCCTCCCCAGAACCCCGGGAACCACTGATCTTTTAATTATCTCTATAATTTTTCTTCTTTCAGAATATCATATAGTTACAATCATACAGTTTGTAGTCTTTTTAGATTGGCTCTTTCTTTCTTTCTTTCTTTCTTTCTTTCTTTCTTTCTTTCTTTCTTTCTTTCTTTCTTTCATGGAGTTTCTTTCTTTTTAACAGAGTCTCGCTCTGTCACCAGGCTGGAGTGCAGTTGTGGGATCTCTGCTCACTGCTACTTCTATCTTCTGGGTTCCAGCGATTCTCCTGCCTCAGCCTCCCGAGTAGCTGTAGCTGGGACAACAGGCATGCGCCACCACGCCCGGCTAATTTTTGTATTTTTAGTAGAGATGGGGTTTCACCAGTTGGCCAGGATGGTCTTGATCTCTTGACCTCGTGATCTTCCTGCCTCGGCCTCCCAAAGTTCTGGGATTATGGGCGTGAGTCAACACGCCCGGCCAGCTTTTTCTTTCACTTAGTAATATACACTTAATATTCCTCCATGTCTTTTCATGGCTTGATAGCTCATTTCTCCTTAATGCTGAATACTATTCCACAGCCTGGATGTACCACAATTTATGAATCCATTCACCTACATTTGGTTGCTTCCAGATTTTGGCATTTATCAATGAAGCTACTGTAAACATTTGTATATATTATAAGTTTTTATGTGGACATAAGTTTTCAACTCATTTGGGTAAATAACAAAGAGTGAAATTGCTGGATACATAGTTTAATTTTTAATAACGGCTGTGTTTAAAAATCACCTTGGAAAATTCCTGGAAATTTAACAAAAGGCTCTCGTCCACTGGTGTGAGCCAGTGTTGGCCTATCACTGCATTATAATTGCATCCCTACCTTCCTCCAAGTTGGGCTTAATACAAATTCAAATGAGTTTTAGGGGGACTCCAACCGAAGTCCGTATGTGACACGTCTTTAAAATGTTGCTTTCATAGGTGTATATGTATGTATGTTCCAGTGGGTTTATTAAGTAAAAAAAATAGCCTGGTTGGTTTTCAACTTTCCAACAAAAGCAAGTCAAAGCCAGTATCAGGAATTTTTGCTCTCTCGTGTAAACTAAAACTAAGATGCTAAGCTCCTCCACCAACAAGATGGACCCTCTTGTGACCGAAGGAACCCCAGGAAAACCTTAAAACTGAGTTCCCAGCCATGGAGGGACAGGAGGTCAGATATACCTTGTTATACCCCCACCTTTTTTCTCTTTAAACACAAAAGCTGACTAGCATTAATGTTAAAATAGAGATCGTAAGGCCAACAGAATGGACTCTTTGTGGCCATAAGACACCAAATTATAAACAAGACCTATGGCCATGCCAAGCCAAGGGTTAAGTCACACATACCACACACACAACACTTAAAGAATAAACTAGGTTCTAACTGCCACAAGGTTTTTCCTTTTCTCCAGCAGCTAAACAAGCACTGCCCTCAAGATAAGCAAGATTAAAACAATTGCAACTCACCCAGCTCACACACACTGAGTAACTGACCCCTGTTCCACCAGCCATAGCTATAGCTTTGATTGGATGAGAGCCTGACTCCAGTAACTTTCTCCTGATAAGAGACCACTGGCCATGGACTGGTTCTGGCTGGTTTGCAGAAAGTACATTCATCCGCCTTCATGTCCTGAAAAGACCTTTTGGGGTATGGGGCCTAATTTTAATACATTTAAATGTTAAATCTCCACCCCAAAATGAACCCGGGTTGTATGTTACATACATGTTTGTTCAATATGCATGTGTTGGGACTACCTTCATGAATATTCATAGTTCTTCCTGTAAGCTGTTGAATATGTATATTTAGCCACCACATCCAGCATAAAGCTTCTATCCCAGCCCCTCCTCCTTTGAAGTACCTGTCTCTGGTCTTGGCCAGAGGCACACTTCTGAGCCTGCAGGATGGCCACCTTGCAGGCTGTAACCCTTTACGAGAAATAAAATCTCCTCTCCTTCTCACAATTTATACATTTGTGATATTTTTAGTTAACATTCCAAAGCATCGTGCACAGAATGTGATAAACCCCTCCCATCAGAGGTGCTTAAACTGTTCCTTAGAATCTCAGGGGCTGCCGAGGTGCCCCTAGGGAACCCACCCATTTTAAGTAGTGCTCCCCACCCCTCCATCCCACCCCCAACTTTTTCACCATGATGCCCTCAAACAGAGCACCTTCACTCTTCTGTTTGATGTACTGGGTTTCTGCATTAGACTTTGTTTGAAGAAGGATTTCTTTGACTGTAAACACTTTCAAACCTCTGTCTTGGAACTCAAAATGTTAATGAAGGAATTGGACTGTGCCTCACACCATTAATCACGGACCCGTCCGCTGTGCTGTTCTGGCCATGTTTGCAGTCGCCTCAACGAAAACTGTTCTGAGCATCAGGTGTGAGTTTAGGGAGCAAATGCCTACAGCTGTGGTCTAAGATGTCCACGTCCATAGTGATAAGAAATGGAGCCCCATTTGTTACACGGTGCTGTCTACTTTGTTACAGTTATGTGTGGAATTATTTTAGGCTCATCCCTGGAGCTGCCAATTTAACACTGTAAAATTGAGAGAAGAAACAAGTGTGATCCATTTTATTTCCTCAACGAGTGTTATCCATTTGTATTCCCTCTGATTGAATTACTTCTTCCTGGAGGGAAGATCCATTAAGATTCGGCATTGGTCAATCAAGCCTTCATATGATCAATGTCTTGGCTGAAACATTTGCTGGTCCCATTAGACAAGACTCCCCACAACTTACGTTTGCTGTTTTGTACACAATTTTTTTCCTCTCATGTTCAGAGATGTATCACAGTGAGTTCAGGCAGTCTATCTTCATACTTCACACATAACCAATCTATGGTGTATCCTAAAGCACACTCGGAAGCTATTAATAGATCAGGAATGGGAGAAACAAATGCATAGGGCGTCCTCCTTGGTATCCTGTTTGTTGGCACTGGTTATGCCTCCCGTTCCCATGATGTAGGGATAAAGTTTTGCCAAAACTGTCTACCTCTCTTCCTTGTCGGGGAAGCATCCATTCATCCCGGTCTGTTTTAGAGGTAAGTTAGAGGAAAACTTTCTTGTGTACTTTTTCCCTTTTGCAAGCAACCTTCTGGAGGGATTTCTAAACCTCCTTTTTTTAGTTTTGTTCTCCTTCCTTTGTGTTCGTGGAGGGACTGCAGCTGCTTTCCTCCCTGACTGTGGCTTAGTAGCTACTATATTTATAGATTTCATATTGCAGCGATGAGAAGATTTGTAAAGATTATGTAAATTGTATACTGTTAAAGGAGACATGTCGGGTTGCTCTCCAGACTTTGGGTGCTTTGAACGGAAAGAACAGCGCAATTCTGGAAGTTCTTTGCAGTTCCTTTGGGGACAGACCTCACTGTTATTTGGAAGTGGTCAGTGATCGGAAATGATGGCACTCCTCAGACCTTGAGATCAAAAAATGTCAATGCCTGGAGAAACTTTAGAGTGTATCTGGTGAAGTCGGTGATTTTATATACGAGGGAAATGAAGCTAGAGAGGCTAGCCAGCCTGAAGGGTGCCACACAGCTCAGAACTGGGACAGTCAGGCCCAGAGTTCAGGTAGGCCACGGCACATTTAGAGGAGTTTTGCTTTCTTTTGATTTGCTTTGTTTTGCTTTAGCTCCTTGACACTCTCCTGGGGGCAAGTCTATATGTAAAAAGAGAATGAAATCAGGGCTCTGGCTGGGGTGCTGAGAATGCATGTGAAGGAATTCTAAGAGAGCAAGAAGGAGCCCAGCCTCCCTTGCCTGCAGCAGGAGCTACTGACACACGGCTTCTTCCCTCCCCCTTCAAAAAAAAAAAAAAAATTAAAAAGAACATAAAGAAACAAATCAGCAGAATTCCAAACAGCAAAAGGCCCACTGAGGTCTCAGCAAGTCCTGAAAGGTAGTAACTACAGAGGCCTTTAGATCTTCAGGAATGTGCTGAATTGCTCAGACAGCTGAGACGGTGGAATTCTGGCTGAAATGGTCCTTCCTCACCTTGAGTCAGAAACCCGGGGCTCTCGGCTGCTCCGACTGAGGGTCCCACCCAAGCACCTGATGGGGGAGGTGACATGCAGGGCAAAAGGTCTAGCCGCAGCCACCTGAGCTTTTGCAAATCCCAGCAAATCACAAACTGCCCTTCCCTGGTTTGCTGACAGGTTCGTTTCTGGGAAAGTTAAATGCAGGGCTGGCTTTAGGCAAAATTGTAAAGTAGGTGAGTCTGTTTTCAGCACATTCTTCTCTTCCTTATTAGCAGCACCCGGTCCCAGCTGTCACCAGCGTCCTGTGCACCCACTCTGGCACTGTTGGTGGCACTGCCAGGCCTTTCCCTTCCTCCCCTAGTCAGCAGCTTCCCATTCCCAGTCCAGGTCCCCAGGGCAGCCCCGTACTCCCCATTCAAAGCCCAGCCATTCTGACAAACTGACTTGCGTCTGTGCATTGGTGGCTTCCAATGAATTCATTCATTCACTTCCTCCCAGGCAATATGCTTTCACTTTAGCAAAGGCTGGCTGGATACAACTTAATCGGATTATTCAGAGGGTAGAAATTTCCAGTGTGGGAGCAGCGCACAGAAGGGGAAGCAGGCAGAGGGAGGCAGGGAAGCGTTTGGCCTCTGAGTGGCAGTCAGTCCCTTGCTCTGGCTGCGGCTGATGGCCCTGGGAGAGGGACAGATGACATGGCATGTTGTAGGCTTTTCCTGGCACTGGGATCCTATGAAACACTCACAGAGATCTGCTTTTCTTACATCCTTACAAGTTAGCAAATAAATGCTCATAAAACTGGCCGAGTTTAGTTATTTCATAATGAGGCTTGCACACACCACGACCCATTCTGAGGCCATTCTTACAGGATTTAGGTTTTACCCAGCTTAGGAATTCGTCATGTCTCTAGTGACAAGGTCTCAGATTCTCTTACCCAGCTGCATGATGCCAAGTGAGACTGAGTTCTGTGATTCTCTTGGGCCTTTTTGCCTCCTCTTGCATTTCCTTGTTAGTCCTCAATTTGGACGGGGCAGGAGTTGTGTTGCTGAGACTTAGAACACTAGTTTTCCTCCATCATGTTGTGTTTTTCGTTGAAACCATTTTCTTTTTTTTCTTTTTTTTTTTTTGAGGCGGAGTCTCGCTCTGTCGCCCAGGCTGGAGTGCAGTGGCCGATCTCAGCTCACTGCAAGCTCCGCCTCCCGGGTTTACGCCATTCTCCTGCCTCAGCCTCCCGAGTACCTGGGACTACAGGCGACCGCCACCTCACCCGGCTAGCTTTTTGTATTTTTTAGTAGAGACGGAGTTCACCGTATTAGCCAGGATGGTCTCGATCTCCTGACCTCGTGATCCGCCCATCTCGGCCTCCCAAAGTGCTGGGATTACAGGCTTGAGCCACCGCGCCCGGCCTGAAACCATTTTCACTGTATTTCTACGCTCATTTTAAATGAGGATGACATCATGAGAAAGGTTTTTTAAACTACTGTCCTTGGGGAGGAGGGAGCTTGGTGCTGGTGTCTAAAGCCTGCCTCTGTCTCTGCTTTGATAACCCCGGCAGCATCACTATATGGTCGTTTGCATCCTGGTAGAGCAAGTTGCCCTGGCTAGCAATGCATTTCTTCCTATTTTTACTCCTGTGTGTGTGCTGACTCTCACCCACCTACTCTACTGTGTCACCAGCTGAGACTGGTGGCCCCCTTGTGCAAGGCCAGCTTTAACTGTGGGCAGATATCAGGGAGAGGTGGCCTAAAGAGGCTGAGTCTGTTCAGATCCTGCCTCGCTCTTCCCCAGCTGGCAGAACTTGTGCGTGTGTTTCCCGAGCGATTCCGGACAAGGCCATCTGCAGCTTGCACAGCGCAGCCTAGGAGGATGAGCACACGAGGCCTGAAAACTCTTGGGAAAAGTGACAGTGATGGTGTTTCCTCTCCAGGGATGACACCCTAAAGACTGGGCTCCGTGCAGGGACGATACAACATGAGTGGTGCCTGCCCAAATATGCACCAGACTCACCCAAACACAGTCCCTATTGCTTCTCTCCACCGAGGATCCTCTCGGCTCCAGGGGAGAAGAGCTACTGAGCTCTGCAGTTTTCGTTAGACAAACCAGTGTGGCAAAAACAAGACAGGTGTCCTTACAGGCCATCCACACACTCACACAAAATAATCACCAGGCTTTATTTTAGAAGCCACCAGAATAATAGCTGAGGCCTCCAGGAACAGTGCTGAGGAGTGTCTGTGAATGATAATTAAACGTGGCTACCTCCCACGCCGAAGACAGCTTCCCCTCGTAGAGACAACTTCAAATGCAATGTTAGCTATGCAGTCTGTGACTTCCTTAGTGCCAACGAGGCCTATGAAATGTTCAGTGCTGTGTGCCAAAGACTCAAACATTGACTTTCATAAAAGTCATCATTTATGCCATGGCCGGCTCCCTGTTCAAAGAAGGGGTTTCCAAAGCCCCAGAAAGAAGGAGCCTTAGGCATACTCAGATCAGAGCTCAACGGGAGGATAAGACTCTCCAGTACGGCCAACCAAAAAATCGCAATCCCTTGACAGACTTCCTTTTGGAAGCGGGGGTGGTGCTGGATTTCAGCCTGCTTTCTGGTTCCTTTCACAGTGAGGGCAGGCTGTGGCGCTCACGGGGCTTGTGGAAAAGACATAGCCACAGTAGATGGGGCCTGTGCGGCCTTAATTCAGGCCCCCAACGTATTTCCAGGATGTTGCCGCCTACCTGAGCCCCTGTCCCCAGAGGATGCACGGATGAATGAGCCTGAGTCTCCCATCGTGGCCGTCTAAGTTCCACCAGTCTGTCCCTAGCCAGAGCCTCTGCTTGCCCCCTCTCCTTTTCCCCCTCGCTTTTCCCAGCTTATGCATTATGCTCTTTGCACACCGTACCATCATCCAAGCTCTACTCTTTCTTCCTTCGAGGCCAAGTTCAAATTCAAATTGCTTTATGGAATCTTTATTGCCAGAGGTACTCAAAACACAATAATGCCCTGCAAGCACACAATGGTTTAGAGCTTTCCTATCCATTACCTCATTCAAAGGTCCTGGAGTTCCAGAGCTGAAAAGACTCACAAACCATCACACTATGATTTTATGGAGATGCAGGCTAAGGAAGCATACAGGATGCCACTGTTGATGGTGAGCAAGAAGAGATCTCAGACCTCTTGACCACCCAGACCAGTATTCCCCACGGCGGAGACTCCTGCAAGCTGCAGGTGAGATGGACTGGGCAGGATGACTCAACCCTGCTCACACGACCTGCCGAGCAGCCTCATTAGTGTCTGCATCTTCTGCCTCCTGGTACAATGCTTTCAACCAGATGGAGCTGCCCTCCTGCAAATCGTGGATTGCCCTTGTGGAACAGCTCTGGGGGCTAGTGCAACAAAGCTATTTCACCACACATGTGACTCAGCCTTACCCCCGGCTGTTGTTATTTAAAATCTTTGACCCCAATAAAGCTCCTAAAGAATAGGGCCAATATTTTATACCCCCTGAGGTCCTCACTGCCCCATTTCACTGCTCCAGTAATTAGTGCAGGACTTTCTCTGGACTGATGGAATGGAGAACCATCCTTGTTTAAACAAGGCAGGAGGAAGAAAAGGCAGAAATCAGGGAGAACTAAGCCTTCCCTGCCTGGGAGAGGAAACAGGGCAGGCCAGTGGAAAGTGGTGGCTCATATCTGCGAGGGCCAGCCACAGCACGCAGGTTTGGAGGAGTCTGTCCTGGAAGACTCGACACACACCAGCCATCACCCATCTCCCTCCCTTCACTCCACTTATAGGAAAGGGGCCCAAACCCTCCAGACCCTGACCAATCCAAGAATTGGGTTTACTCCAAGGCTTAACAGGTCACGTTCTCCCAACCTTTGTACAGCCTGCCTGTGGGCCTTCTTCCCAGCTCTGGGGCTGATTAGGCAGGAGGAGACTCCACCAAGATGTTTCAGAGGTCTCCTTTGCCCATTTTTCTTGCTAAGACACCAGATAGAGCCCCTGGCAAGGATGCTGCCATTTCTGCCTCACATGACTGTATCTGCCACTGAGGCCAAGCCAGATTGCCACCTGGTGCTGGGGACATCTGGCCTGAGCCCCTCATCACTTGGTGAAATCTTATGCTGGGTCCTCACCACAGGCATTTCTCTTTTTCCCAGTGTCTTTTCCAATAGTGAATTACTTTTGTCCATATTCTAGGCTCCTGTTCTTGGGTGTGTCAGAAACAGGTAGACAGGGCGACTGCTGGGGAACTTGACAGGTTCTCAAGGTCTTGTGGCAAGTAGCAGCCACACCCACAAAGCCAAAATAAGTCCCCTGCTGACCTGCTTGAGGGCCTGGTATGCTCAAGCCACCTGTTGGGCTCAGACATTTCTCTAGAAGGTTCCTATTACATGCATAGTTATTATATGGGAGATTTGAAACTAATTGATTTTTGTAGCAAATAATAATTGTCCCCAAAGAAGCCCAGGGTCCTATACAAATAACACTTACTGGGGTTTAATTTTGGTTGTAGGTATAGATTACCTTATTCACCTGAACAACAAATGAGTTAGACTAATCTTTCAAGATTATTTTTAGCACCAAATATACGGCTTTTGGAATCTAGCAAGGTAGGTGATTGAGGGATTTCTTTTTCTTTCTTTCCTTCCTTCCTTCCTTCCTTCCTTCCTTC
>NC_045448.1:99063685-99071403 GCF_002776525.5 Piliocolobus tephrosceles
TCTTTCTTTCTTTCTTTCCTTCCTTCTTTCTTTCTTCTTTCTTTTTTCGCTTTCTGATTTGCCCATTTGTGGCACCAGACTTGGATCAGACTTGTGAATTACTGTCTTCATTTCATAAGGCAGGAGCCCTGGGAGGCCTATCAACACTTCCATGGAAGGCTGAAGGCTCCCTGGAAATTAGGTTAAGTGGCTTCTCTCTTGCAGGGATATTGCTGAGCACCCAGAAGGTTGGAGCACTCTGTCACAGTCCTGTCTTTGTCGTACCTCGGGACATAGCCTGGATGAGCAGGGCTGGGCAGGTGGGCTGGGAGATAGACCTAGAATGAGCATAGCCAATGCTGTGGTGAGGACAGCCCACCTGGACTCGTTGTCACTGTGATTCCCCCAGCTGTGGGGAAGGCTGAGGAGAGGACTGTCAGGAGCAAGGGGTTGCCCTGGAACAGATGCTGTGCATATGCTCTGTCACTGAACGTCACAGAACACTGGCGGCTAAGTGTCCTCATCTGCTTTTTACAGGTAAGAAAGCAGAGGCTCCAGCAGGGAGTTTGCCTGGGGCCATGTGCATTCTCAGGCAAGGCAGCTTTTCCAGGGCCAGGAGACCCCTGCTAGCCGCTTGCCAGTCATCTGCTGTCTCCCTTTGGGAACACCACCTCTGCTGCTGGGCCGGACTTCCTCCCAGCACCAGATGGTGTCACCGACCACCTGAAACAAACACAGCCGATACTGCTACAAACGCATCATGCAGTCTTTTTCCTTTCTGATGAGAACTGCACAAAATCGAATTCACCACCTGGAATTAATGCAGCTGGTACCATTAAAAACACACCATACAGCCCTTTTCCTTTTTGATGGCAATTGCATGAAATCAGATTGACTGAAATACTCATGTCTGTGGAGCCCAAGCATGTGGCGTGCTATATAGATGGTGAATTCATCTGCGTGTGAGGCCGCACGTTTGACGCATCTCCACCAACATGGGGATTGCTTCCTGGCATGCATGACTAACAGTGAGTTGTGAAAAGGAGACTTCACTTAACTATAAATAATGAAAGGGATTTTCAATCAACCATGCTAGAGGAAAGATGGCGTTCTCTTCTGTTCTCTGTAGAAAAGACAATTAAAAGGTTATCAGAGGATGTAGCATAGAGGTGTCGTATAGTTAATTAATGAAATGTTCTCTTATTTTCTGGGTATCCCAAGGCTTTAAAAAATGCATAACTTGTTACAGGTTGTTGTTGTAAACACACATTCAATTTCACGTGTGATTTTTGTATAAGGAGTTTTGCATACATTTTGTGTAAGTTTCCAGCCCCATAGGAGGGCTCCGCCCACCTGTTGTGCACCAACAGTGGAGAAGCCGTGCCAGGAGGCAGGGAGACATGGAGGTGGCCATGGGGGTGGTGGGCAAGGGGAAGGCAGCCAGCTGTGAAAGTCCCTGCATGTCATTCTAAAGGAGTCCAACTCTTGTTGCGGGAGTCTATGGACTTCTACATGAAGAAATGGACAGGATGAGACTTGTGTCTTCAGGTGGTCCTGGAGAAAGGAGGTATAGTGGTCTAAGGTGGAAAAAGGAGGTGACAGGTAGGTGAGCAAGGAGGCCACAGCAGTGCCATGAGTGAAAGACAATGAGACACTCCTCTGGAGCAGGAAGGGTGAGAAGGATAGTTCCAGTGGTGCTCACGAAGCAGACTGGGCAGGACTCCATGGGTGACAGACAAGGAATTCGTGTGGGTGTGCTGGGGCCCAGGGACTGGGTAGATAGAGGGAGTCCAGTGAGATAGAGAAGCCCGGAGGAAACTGGGGTTTGACCTTGGATGGAGGGGAGGGGGGAAACACCATTCAGAGAGAGCCCAGGAGGAGCAGCAGCTCTGAGCAGATAATGAGTCCAGTGTTGGGTCTGAACAGCCTCAAGTACTGACCCACAAAGCTAAAAGAATGAAGTGATCTGAGTCAACAAATTACACACTGAATGAGCCCAGTGGCAAGCCAGGCCAGCATGAGGGATGGAACGATTGAACGGTGGCGGTGACGCAGCTTGGGCCCCAGGGAAGAGGTCACAGAACAGCCGACCAAATTGCCCCCACTGAGTTTTTTTTTAACTACACAGTATTTTAGTTAATTATTAAAAATAAGAAATGCATTAATATGTCTCAAAAATCAATACTTACAAAAGGATATTTGCGAAAAGCTTCCTGGTTTCCCTTCCCGGATTCAGTTAGTGTTACCAGTTGCCTGTATATTCTTAAAGATATTTCACGAATGTGCAAGAAAATATGTACTGGTATGCACAAATGTTCTTTTCACTTTATTGTATATCTTGAAGATAGATTCATATTAGCATGATAATAGCTACACCCTTTTAAATAGCTGTATACTAATCCTTTGTACAGACATACCAACATTTAATTAACCAATCAATGACCATTGGGTTGTTTTGCACATATATGAGTATATCTGTATGATAAATTCCTGGAAGTCAAATTGCCGAGTCAAAGGACACATGTATTTATAATTTTGGAAGGCATCAACAGAGCAGTTTTTAAAAATTGGATCTGAATCTGTGTTGAATATCTTCGTCTCCAGGTCTTCATGTCCTCACACTCCCCATTGTCTGATGGTTATGTCCTACCTTTGCGTTACTTGCCTGCTTACAAAAGCATTGAGAAAAAAACCCACAGGTTTAACAGTGAGAGGACCTGGGTTCAAGTCCCTGCTTCCTTACTTAGCTGCTCTTTTCATCAGCACGACAAACACATCATCATAAGAACCATTCCGGGTGTGTTCGAGAATAATTAACTAGAGCAGTGTGTGCAAGAGCGTTGTGTGAAATGTGAGGGGCTTTGTGAATACACTTGATGGTGATGAAAATACAACTGAGAAGAAAGAACAGTGTCAGGTGTGAGGGTGTGTATGTATTTTTAGTGCCATGACAGCTTTTATCTGTAGATCTCATAATGCCCTTATAAATATTTACTTGTAACCTACATTTCACTGTGAAACAGCTGCCAGCATCATTATTTTCATCTTACAGAGGGACAGACTGATGTCACCTTGGTTTCTCCTGGAGTTTCTCTATTCAGATAAATCAACCAACATGAAGAATGCACGCAGGTTTAGCTAAAAAGTAACTTTATCCATCAAGCATGTGTGGAAGCCTCAGTGATTGTGGCATTCTTCTCATCTGCTTCTTTGGTTTATGTTGCTGACACTGTTGGTCGTTCATCCAACAGCTTTTCTTCTACTCCATCTTCCTTGCTGGTTGTCTTAGCCTGTTCAGGCTGCTGTAACAAATTACCATGAACTGAGTGGCTTATAACACAGACATATATTCATCACAGTTCTGGAGGTGGTGAAGTCCAAGATCAAGGTGTCAGCAGATTCAATGTCTGGTGAGGACCCATTTCCTGGCTTACAGATGGCCTTCCTCTCATTATATCCTCAGATGGCAGAGGCCAGAGAGAGAGAGCAAGCTCTGTGTCTCCTCATATAAGGCATTAATCCCATTGATAGGGCTCTGTTTTCATGACTGAATCACCTCCTAAAGGCTCCATTTCCTAATCCCATCACCTTATGGGTAAGAGCTTCATTATATAAATGGGGACAAAAACACTCAGTCTAAAGTACTGATGGAGATAACCTCTCACTGCAGAGGCTGAAAGCACCAGATACTAGGCCAGGTGCAATGGCTCACATCTGTAATCCCAGCACTGTGGGAGGCTGAGACAGGAGGATCACTTGAGGTCAGGAATTCAAGACCAGCCTGGCCAATGTGGTGAAACCCTGTCTCTACTAAAGATACACAAAGTAGCCAAGTATGGTGGCACATGTCTGTAGTCCCAGCTACTTGGGATGCTGAGGCAGGAGAATAGCTTGAACCTGGGAGGTGAAGGATGCAGTGAGCCAAGATTGCACCATTGCACTCCAGCCTGGACAACAGAGCGAAACACTGTCAAAAAAAAAAAAAAAAAAAAAAAAAAAAATCCAGTGACTCTCTTCCCTAGTCTCTCTTACAGTTAGCTAGGTCACGGGCATGAGAGCCAATCAAGGCTAATGGACATGATGATATGTCTGCTGAAAGACTCCTTAATAAAGCAAAATAAGCAAAAAGAGCCTCCTTTCCTGCTTTTTGGTGGACTTGTGTGAAGATCATGCCTGGGGCAGTGGCCACCATCTTGTGGCCATGCTGGGGAGATTGGGGAGGGATGGAAAGGACAAAAAGGAAGAAGTTGCCAACCTCCAGGATTTTTATTACACGAGATAATAATAATCTTTATTTTTTAAGCCTCTGGAAATTAAATATGCTGCTAATGACCAAAAGCATCTAAATGATAGACTTGGTGTCCAAACCCATGCCATGTTTTGGGCATATGAGCTTCTGTATCCAGTTCTTCAGATGAAATGGTTTCTGAAGCAGTTGGTTTTATAGGCCTCTAATGGAGATTTGTGTGGGGTGAAGGAGGGAGCTTAACCCAAACACATTAATGGCTGTCAACCACAGACAGTGGCACATGCCTCTATCCCAAACTATACCATTTCCACTCATGTCTTCTGGTCTGGATGTTAGATAACCTCAACTTTTTCTCAAAAATAAAGCACTACATCTAGGAATTCACTAATGGGTACACTGTTTCATTCATCAAGCAAATATTGAATGCTTATAGCAGATCAGGCCATGTTCTAAACACTGGGGACACAACTATGGTAAGTCAGAGATATTGCCCTCAGATACTTGCAAGTTGGTGGGAGAGACAGGGAGACACATGGGAGACAGGGAGACACATAGATGACATGGCCAAGAACCTGATTTGGATCAGTTCCGGGTCTTGGCAGAAAGCAGTTGGCACATTCTCAAAGTTTCATTGAAGAAAGTTTCATTAAACAGCTGTTCAGATGGGTTTAATGGAACCAACAAAGGATGGTGACTTGCATATGTCAGAAGCTGTTACCGCCTTGGGCCTGAAGAGGCAGAAGAAAGGAGCAATGTTACTGGAGCCCAGAGAGAGCTTGGGGCCAGAACAAGTGGAGCTGTAACTTGTGACCAAAGAGGCAGCCACTGGCTACCCAGCTTCCCCACCTCTGCCACCACCCACCAAACCTAGGCCCAAAACCAGAAGGCAAAGGGCCAAGGAGCCCAAGAGAAGCAGCCAAGGAAGGTTCAACCGCTGAGGCACAAAGGGCAGGGAAACACTGAGAATGACTGCAGGGTGGGGCACACGGAAATCACCAGCACAATACTGAAAACGGTTTTGTTCCCTAGCTCTTGTTTCTGTCAATATTAACTATGATAATTGCCTATTTCAATTTTTCTAAAGTGAGCACTCTTTTGGACTTTCATTTCTCACACAGTTTTATTTCAGGCCTTGTTAGAAGAGCCATTCAAACGGGAGCTGAAAAACCATTTGAATCTTTGAGAATATGTAACCGCATATACATCATCAACTCTAGGTTAATTAAAAATTCACAGAATTCAGTGAGAGCAGCAGGCCCGAGGGAAAAGTGGTAAGGATTAAAGAGATTTCATCCCCTGCATGTGCAGGGAAATTATGCATGACTTCTAGGTTGGGAGTTTGGGAGGGAAGGAAAGGATGTACTTAACCTGATTTAGCTTTAGCTCGGGGATCTTGAGTAGAGCACACTCCACAACAGCGAACCTCATTCACTAACCTGAGATCAAAACATGAGGAAGCAGAACACTTAACTTTTAATGAAGTCTAATCTCTTTAATCAAATTTATAATTAATTCTTATGCTACCCTGGCTAACATTGGAAGCTTTATTCATTAACTCTAATTATTATCCGTATTTCCTGCCCTAGAAACATACTCATATACTTCCTATTTTTTTAAAGCCATAAAGCAGTAGCATAATTGGAGAGTGGTTGTTTTCCAACAGAAGTGACAAGTTCTCAAAAGCGAGGTCTCTGCATATCACTCGGAGGACGAAAGTGTCACTGAAAATTCCCATCCACCTGTAGCAGAGAATCATTGCATGCAGAGAATCACTCACTCCTGAACGACCTACCCTCTCTCTCAGCCCCATCATGGCTCTGTAAACTGCTCTTAGGGATCCACGTCCTCTTCATTTTCTAATTTAGTTTTCTTTTCAGACAAAATTATATATGCACATATTTTAAAGTCAAATTGTTCTACAAGGCTTTTTATAAAAAACTGCAGTGCATCCTTAGCATTTTTCACTCCCCAAAGGCAACCCCCCAGCCCCTCATGTAGCACATTCTTGGTAATTCCTTTCACAGCTTCAAATAACATGCTGACAATCCTCCTCCTTTGAGTCTTCCATCTTAGGCATTATCTATTGACTCCCCTTTGTAGAGGATGACAACTCTGTTCTCATACCTTCTCCCAACCCCAGCCATTCTACCGCTATTTCATTCAGACCCAAAGCTCGTTTTCCCATCCTCTCAATATCAATACACATACAATGTAATTTGGTTATAGCAGTAGTCGGTGTTTACATAATTATGCTTGCAAATGCTATTTGCAGTCAAGTCACACAGTCTACTATGATTACTTTTTCTTTCCTGCGCAATATTTTGCATTCCCTGGAGCTCATAGCTGTCCTGGATTTGTGAGGGGGTGTGTATGTGTGTATACATGTACACACTTAACTTTCTGTGAACTCGTTACAACTTCATACCCAAACTCTACCTAGTTGTGTCAATCTCCTCTTGACCTATTCAGACGTGTCAGGATCCATTCATTCTTCCTGAAGAAATGTCTATGTCACATCATTTGTTTTTGGCATTTCATTTCTTCCTCATCCAGTGTTCCTGTAGTAAGCTTTTTAGTGATTTCTTGTGAGGCAAAGTTCTTGAAATCTTGCATATCCTACCAAGTCTATATTCTACCTTCACACTTATGTGATTCTCAAACTGGAAACAGAATCCTAGGATAGAAGTGACTTCTCTCCAGAAAATTTGAAAGCATTGCTTCATTGTCTTCTAGCTCTGGAGCTGATACAAAAAAATCCACTGTCATTCAGATTCTTAGTTCTTCGTCTGCATACTGTTACTTGTTTCCGGAAATGCTTTCCCGTATTTGCCCCCAGTCTTCCAAAACTTTGCAATGATATACCTTGTTGTGGATTTTTTTTTTTTTTAAGACAGGTTCTCACTCTGTCACTCAGGCTGGAGTGCAGTAGTGCAATTTCAGCTCACTACACCCCCCACTTCGCAGGCTCAAGTGATCCTCCTGCCTCAGCCTCTAGTAGCTGGGACTGCAGGTGTGTGCCACCACACCCAGCTAATTTTTCTACTTTCTGTAAAGCCAGGGTTTCACCATGTTGGCTAGGGTGGTCTTGAACTTCTGAGCTCAAGTGATCCACCCACCTCGGCCCCCCAAAGTGCTGGGATTACAGGCGTGAGCCACCACACCTGGCCCAGATCATTTTTATACTCTGAGCAGGGTACATGGTGGACAAAAAAAATAGTGTCCTTTAGTTCTGAGCAACGTTCCTCTGCTAATTCCTAAATGGTTTCCTCCCCACTATCTCCTGCCCATACTTACTCCTGTGATTTATTTGTTGGATTTCTGTTACCTGCATTGATTCTCCAATTTTCTCTCCCTCCCTTCCTTCCTTCCTTCCTTCCTTCCTTCCTTCCTTCCTTCCTTCCTTCCTTCCTTCCTTCCTTCCTTCCCTCCCTCCCTTCTTTCTTTTTCTTTCTTTCTTTCTTTCTTTCTTTCTTTCTTTCTTTCTTTCTTT
>NC_045448.1:99071413-99104248 GCF_002776525.5 Piliocolobus tephrosceles
TTTCTTTCTTTCTTTCTTTCTTTCTTTCTTTCTTTCTTTCTTTCTTTCTTTCTTTCTTTCTTTCTTTCTTTCATCTCTCTCTTTCTTTTTCTTTCTTTCTTTTCTCTCTCTCTCTCGATGGAATTTGGCTCTTGTCGCCCAGGCTGGAGTGTAATGGGGTGATCTCAGCTCACCGCAACCTCCACCTCCGGGGTTCAAGCGATTTTCCTGCTTCAGCCTCCTGATTAGCTGGGATTACAGGAGCGACTACGCCTGGCTAATTTGTGTATTTTTTTAGTAAAGATGGGGTTTCACCATGTTGGTCAGGCTGGTCTTGAACTCCTGACCTCAGGTGATCTGCCCACCTCAGCCTCCCAAAGTGCTGGGATTATAGGCGTGAACCACCGTGTCAGGCCATTCTCCAGTTTTCTTTTCTTTTTTTTCCCCTCTTTCCAATCTTTTGGTCTTTTTACTCTGCTTTCTTTCGGGGCATTTCCTCAACATTATCTTTCAACTTTCTCACTTGATTTTCAATTTCACGTACTACATCTTTATTTTCTAATTTTTTTTTTTTTTTTTTTTTTGGTCCCGTGAGTATTTCTTTGATATAAGACCCTCTTCTTGTTTTACAGGTGCAGTGTCCTCTCTTGTCTCTCTAAGGTTATTATTGTTCTCTTCTTCTGTCCCAGTAGCCTCTGTTTCGGCAGGCTGCTCTTTTTCTGTTGCTTGACTTCTGGTCATTGCAGTGACATATTCTCCCTGAGCATCTTGTCTGATGATCTTGAGTGGGCCACTAAGGGCTGACTGGAGGCTCTGTTGGGCTTCCACCCACAGCCTGCACTGGAAGCTAGTCAGGCAGGCCATTTTCTTAGGAGTCCCAGGGTCAGTTTCATCTGCTGGTGAGTGTCTCTAGAAAAGACACCTCTAATCCCCTGCCTGGAGGGTAAATGGCTATTTTCCAGGGTCCCCCTCCTACAGTGGGAAGGAGATTGGAGTTTTGAACGTTTACTCACTGTCTGACTTCCATACCCTTCCTTTAGCATGCTTGGTGCCCGAGTTCAGACAGCCTCAGGTTACCTTCTCCAGAAAATAAACTTCCTATCTGCTGCTGCTGAACTTACCCACTCCTTAAGGAAGGCTTTCGCCCAGTCCTCCCTCACCCCCACTGATAGAAATACACTCCCCCAGTTGGTAAGTGTTTGCGTGTGGGAGGAGAGGGGTACCAAAATGTAAATAAGGTCATTTCTCAGCTGTTGTCACTGCCAGCTAAGGAAGTCGTTTTCTTCATCTGCTAAGTCAAGTACCACTCTTCTATTTGATTTCCAACTTCCAGTCTCTTCTTTAATGCTCTCTGTCTTCCTAAGATTTACAGTCATTGTAGTGGGAAATCCATGATGAACAAAAAGTCACAATTTTAAATAAAGAAAGGATCCATGTGAATGATGTTTCATTTGCCCTGTGCTCCATATGGCTCAGCATGGCGCTGGTCCAGCCCATGACCTTGCTCCAGAAGTCCTGACCATCTTGGTATTTTCATGATCACATCAGTCAGTAAAGATTGTAAGAGACTGAGAACTGTATTTTCAATTGTCCATCATGTAAAGTACTTGTAATATTGTAATTTACATGTAAAGTACTTGTAAATATTCCAGAAATGAGGGCTAAATCCAGTCTGGTCTAAAGCATTTTTGGACAGAAGTTAAACTAATTTGCATGTGGTAGATCAATGTGTCCAAGACGGATGGACACATCTATGTGTCCTACAAGTAATATTTCTTTCATCACAATCAACACCTTTTTGAAAGACTTTAGAGAGTTAGACAACATATGAGTATGTTGGCAAGACAAAGAGGGAAGGCCTGACATGGGTGTTTTTAAATCTATAGGGACATTTGGAGTATACTGAGGGTTAGTCAACGGCAAGGCGGCTCCCACACCCAGATGAAAGGCGACATAATTCAGGTTTTCTATCAAGATTTATATCAGGAATTTTCTCACAATGTCCCAACTTTAGCGGTTTAGTATAATCCACTCTAGGCTGAACTCAGACACCTCAGCGTTGGTTTGGAAACTGCTGTGCAAATCCAAATCCTCGTTCTCCTTCACTTAACCTTGAGGCATTTAACTGCCCATTTCTGGATCAAGCAAAGTAAGTGGCAAGCTACAGTTGACTCCAAAACATCCTAAGAGTTCCAGAAATCTCATCATCTGATATCTCTCAGTAATTACTTGATTCTTCTAGAAAAATTACACTGTCCTTCAAATAAATTGTGCTTCAGTCTTCCCTACACAGTGACCATATTCCTGGGCATTCTTTCACAGAAATCTCCACTATCTGGGAGATTTTCTCTGCCTTATACTCTAACTAAATAGGTCGCATTCATTCCAATGCAGAAGTGCTGATCTCATGGGGATGTTATAGAGATAAGGTCAGGTTTCCACCTGTCCTTTGAGACCCAAGAGGAAAGACACTCTGACATTTCGAGGTAATATTATGTTTTCTTTAGAAACGTTGGGCAATTAAGGGGGGATCCCTTGAAAAAAATATGGGGGTGCCTGACTGGCATTCTACGTTTTCTGAGGTAGCTGGTAACCTACTTTTGCTCAGCTCTTCAAAGGGAGTGAGTGTGTGTGTGAGTGTGTGTGTTTGTGTGTGTGTGTATGTACATGCTCTTCACCAGCCATGAATTTTATTAGTAAGGTGCCAGGTAAGAACAAGGCACCATTATGAAGAGAAGCATTACCTCACAGCTCAGAGCCTCTAATGAGACCACACCCGGAGGACTTTGTTCTGTTTCAGGAAGCTTAGTTACGGAAAGATGAGGTAACTGGAGGGATGGCAGGGGAATGGGAAACAATACAGAGATACAGCAAATAAAAGCTTCCAGAACAACAACAAAAAAATCTCAAGAAAGCAACTCTCCCCAACTTTGATCACTTACCAGTTATTCAGTCAGAGTCTAAAATGCTCAAGGTTTCACACTTAAGAGAATTCAAAGATGAGTAAGATCTAGTCCCTTCCCTGGAAGCACTTAACATACATGCAATCTATGGCCAGGGTAGCTGTAATATGCAAGCATCTCAAACTTTTCCAGCTATTACACATACGGAGGAGTGGGATGTTGCTTCATTAGAAATATTGATTAATTTCCAGAGCTCCTATTATATAAACATGGCATCATCAAGCTGGATAAACAGATATTAAACAAGCAAGCACTTCTATCTTTTATCAACACAAAATTTTAATTGAAAAGCAAAGCAAAGCCCAAGATAAAGCAGTCATTGTGAGTTCAAACACCTGGAAATGGTACAGAGAAATGCAAAACTCTAAATAAGGGAAAAAGAAGTAAGCAAAGAGAAATAGGCTCTCTGAGCAAAATCCCTTCTTTCTGAAATGCAGAAACAATTATAAACATACTGCAGTCATGGGATTAGAAGTGGCAAACAATGACCATGTGAAATATATTAAGTTGTGGTATCCAAGAAAATAGAGGAAACAGCCTGTAGCAATAAAGTCGTGCTACCTCAACTGTGCTGAGCTTGATGGGTTTATTAGATTTCTATGGCGGCTGGAACAAATTATCACAAATGTCGTGGCTTGAAACAACATGAATTTATCATGTTCTATTCCAGTGGGTTAGAAGTCCAACAGAGGTCTCACCAGGATAGAATCAAGGTGTTTGTAGGATGGCCTTCCTTCCTAGAGGATCTGGGGAGAATCTGTTTGCTGGCCTTTCCCAGCTTCTAGGCGCCACCACATTCCTGGGCTCGTGGTCCCTTTCTCCATCCTCAAAGCTAGTAATGTAAGGCCAAGTCCTTCTCACATCACCTTGCTCTGACCTTTTCTGTCTCCCTCTTCCACTTTTAAGGACCCTTATGATTTCACTGCCCCTCAACCCCAACAATTCAGGTTCATCTCCTTATTAAGGTCAGGTGATGAGCAACCTTAATTCCTCTTTGTCAGACGCTGTAGGTTGAGTTGCATCTCACCCCTCCAAAACAAAGATACATTGAAGTCTTAACCCCACACCCAGTGCCACAGAATGGGACCCTCTTTGGAAATAGGGTCCCTGAGGTGTAATTAGTTAGGATAAGATCATGCTAGAGTAGGGTGAGCCCCTTATCCAGTATGACTGGTGTCTTTTCTCTATCTTTTTTTAGACATAGGTTCTCACTCTGTTGCTCAGAGTGTTACCTGGAGTGTAATGGCATGATCATAGCTCACTACAGCTGCAGACTCCTGGGCTCAAGGGATCCTCCCACCTCAGCCTCCCAAGTAGCTGGGACTGCAGGAGCATGCCATCACATCCAGCTAACTTTTTCATTTTTTTGTAGAGACATAGTCTCACCATGTCTCCTAGGCTGGTTTCAAAACTCCTGGCCTCGAGATCCTCCTGCCTCAGTCTCTCAAGTTGCTGGAATTACAAGTGTGAGCCATCACGCCTGGCTGACTGTCCTTATAAGTACACAGCCACGTGAAGACCCAGACACACAGGGAGAATGCCATATGGAGACACTAGCAAAGATTGGCATGATGCATTGATGAGCCAAGAAACTCCTGGAATGATCAGCATGAGAAGAGGCAAGAAAGGATCCCCCCTTAGAAACTTCAGAGGGAGCTTGACCCTACTGTACTTTGATTTTCGACTTTCAGCTTCCAGAACCGTGAGAAAATAAATTTCTCTTGTTTTAAGTCAACAAGCTGGTGGTGCTTTGTTCCAGCAGCCAAGGGAAACGAATACACCTGTAAGGTAGCACATTCACAGGTTTCAAGGTGGACATCTTTTGGGGAGGAAGAGGTATTATTCTGCCTACCATGATAGCCTTAAGGGGATTTTGCATTTTAGTAATTTCCAATGAGAAGAAGTGGAAGGATGTTTGGAGATAATTCTCCATGGGTCTCAGGTTTTGAACTTCTTGAGAGTGGAGGTGTTTGATGCCTTTGTTCCAGACTATATTTTAAGAATGTTTGTACATCAATAGCCTTGATGTATGGGGATAATGTCTATCCCTGGAACAAAAAGGATCTTTTTTTTTTTATGTTTGGTTTTGTTTTGATTTGGTTTGGTGGTGGTGGCTGTTATTTTTACTGCCAGTATAATAAAGAAATGTCTCTTTCCATTTCTTTGAAACATTTTTCAAATGTTTCTCTGTCCATTAGAAAAGACTCAGGTTCCCTAAGCATAGGGCTCCTCTTATACAGCATGACCCAAGACAATGCAGGTGCCACCATCGCCCTGAGGGACTTGGTGCTTAGGAAAACGGCACAAGTGCTGGCACCTCAGCTGCTGTGGTGGCTGTGAGTTGTAAACAGTCCTCTGTCTCTGACCCAGGTGTCTTGTGTCTTCTGCCAGCATTCTCGAAACTGTGTCAATCTCAGGCCCTTCCCACTTCTTGACAAAGAGAAATTCAGATATAAAATTTAGAAGGTGAGCGAGAAACTGCAGTGAGTCGTCACTGAACAATTCATCATGCAGGTCAAACAAGCCAGGACTTCCGCTTACCTACTTTCTACCTCATTTGCTAACCCCAGTGGTTCTCCCAGTGAGGGAGTCTCTGGACCTGGAACCTCAGCGGCACGTGGGAAGCTGTCAGAAGTGCACATCTAGGGGCCACACCTCAGGTTTTTTGAATTGGAAACTCGGGGTGGGGTGCCGGCCTCTGTGTTCTAACAGGCCCTCCAGGGTGGTGAGCATGCAGCTCGAGAACCACCGGCCTGCCTGGGGGTCCAATCCCAGCACCTGGAGGGTCCTGGGTGTGTGGGTGCCCATCAACAGTTGTCATGGGGACCCTGAAGCCCAGGACATGAGAGGCCAGAAGAGAGTCCTTGCCCATCCCCTCTCTGTGGCTCCTCTATCCCCAGGGGCAGGGTGGGGTTTTCTGTGTCTTCCATACCGTCTCCCTCTCCACCATCACCCCTAAGGAGAGCCAGCCTTTTACTAAACGACCATGCTGAAGTCACGTGGTGCCAGTGGGTCATCCTCAGCACGCTGGCCTTATGAGTGCCCCATCTTCAAGGAGGCAAAGTGGACAGGCCAGTTCAGCGGAGCCCCAGGGAAGGAGGAGTCAGAAGAAGAAGGGAAGGAGACTGAGGAAGGAGGAGAGGCCTGTGGGGGCAGACTTTGTCCCAAAGTGAAAGGTAAGCTGAGGGAAGCACTGCAGATAGGCTCCGCCACATCTTCGCAAGTTGAGGGGCTGGTGCTTGGCAGTTCCTTCTGCGGGGAGCAGCAACACTCCATGAGGACAAAAGGAAACTGTGCGAGCGACTCTTACAAAAGAGTGGAAGGTTCCAAGTTTGAATCAAGTTACCACTTGCAGAAATGTAAGAACTGAGTCTTCAGGAACTTCTTCAAGGCTGCCGGAGGACCGGGAGAGGCTCAACAGATTCAACAACACATGGGAACAAATGACCTCCAAGTGACTTACACAGTGTTGTTTTTTCAATTTTTCTTTCCTCAGATTAAAATTACCTTGAAAATTCTCCTTAGTTCTCTGCACCAGAGTGAAAGATGATTTTTTTTTTTTTTTTTACTGAAAAAAAAAAATAGCACAGAAGGGAAAAAAAACTCTGACAGGGATCTTAGGAGATTTTTTTCTAATAATGCAATTTTCACTCCCATTGCCAGACAAATCACAGCATGAAAAATATTCCATTCACTACCCCACGAAGAGCTTTCAAATATGTGAGTTAATAAAATGCTGAATGCAGCAAAAAAAAAAAAAAAAAAACTTTGATATCAAAACGAATTTATCCATATCCTTTTGTTCCTTTATGATAAAGGGCTTACCGTGATCAGATTTTGCTCTGAATGGGCCTGCCACGCCTGAGAGAAGAGCGCCTGTCCCTGTGCCTGGCCTCATTCAGTCTTTCTGTTGGTTCTTCCTCATCCTGGGAATGAGCTCTGGGTTTTATGAGAACATGTATGAAATCCATTAGTCCTTTAGTTTCCCAGGAGCTTCTACAGACCAACCACCTGACGATGCCCAGTGGATATTTCTCATGGAGTATTTATAGAACATTTTATTAGCTTATTACCAATGGACCTAATGATACTCCTTGCATAGGAATCAGCTTTCTTCCAGTTTCATTTCCTTGACTCAATTTTGGGCATCCCTGCCCACATGTTTACTCTTAAAACTCTGTCTATTTTCTCAGGCTCCAAAAGGAAGAACCTGCACCTCGTCAGGGTGAAGATGTCAGCTACCACCTTAAAGAAGCCTGTATTTTTAGCCCCCAAGTGAGCCATCAAACAGGACCATGTGCATGGCAGGATGCAGGCTTGTCATCTCAGGTGATCTCCTTGGCATTGCACCTGGGCTGGGGCAGAGAGGAGCTTGGCCCATGACAGCATCACACGATACGAAAATCCAGAAAAATGGCCCTTAAGGCCGGCTGTGTGATGCAGCAGGAGAACGGGTTCACACCAGGAAAGACATGGGCAGGTGTGAGCCTTTGAGGATGGGAAGCCGCCCTTATCAGTGTTTGCAGTTGGGGTGAGGTGCTTGTGCAAAATCGGGCTTCAAAACTGCCCGTCAATCATCACGTGTCCATGACCTCAAGTATGTGTCATTTCTGTGTATTGAGTCATTTCAAACCCTCCCTTCTAGGTATTTTGAAATATACAATACATTGTGATTAAGTATGGTAATCCTACTCTGCTATTGAGCTTAAGAACTTATTTCATCTAAAATAAATCATTCTACCAAAAAGACACGTACACTCGTGCGATGATCATAGTGCTATTCACAACAGGGAAGACGTGGAATCAACCTAGGTGCCCCACAATGGTGGGCTGGATAAAGAAAACGTGGTCCTTACACATCATGGAATACTATGCAGCCATAAAAAAGAACAACATCACACCCTTTGCAGCAACAGGGATGCAGCTGGAGCCATTATCCTAAGTGACTTAATGCAGGAACAGATAAGCAAATACCAAATATTCTCACTTATAAGTGGGAGCTAAACATTGGACACTCATGAACATTTAGATGGCAGCAATAGACACTGAGGACTGCTGGGTGGGGGAGGAAGGGGAAGGAACAAGGACTGAAAAAGTACCTATTGGATACTATGTTCACTACCTGGGTGATGGGATGAATCATACTACAAACCTCAGCATCATACAATATACTCATGTAATACACCTCCACGTGCACCCCGAATCCAAAAGTTTGAATTATTTTGTTAAAGAAAACCTTATTTATCACGAGGTCAGGAGATTGAGAGCATCCTGGATAACATGGTGAAACTCTGTCTCTACTAAAAATACAAAAAATTAGCTGGACGTGGTGGCGGGTGCCTGTAGTCCCAGCTACTCGGGAGGCCGAGGCAGGAGAATGGCGTGCACCTGGGAGAGGGAGCTTGCAGTGAGCCGAGATCACGCCACTGCACTCCAGCCTGGGCGACAGAGCGAGACTCCTTCTCAAAAAACAAACAAAAAAGAAAAAAACGTATTTCTTCTGTCTAACTGTATGTTTGTACTGACTTAATCATTATACATCCTATGCATGTAAAAAATATTTCACATACCTAATAAATGTGTACAATATTATGTATCAAAAATAAAAGTAAGTAAAAATCAAAAACTGTTAGTCAAAGGGAAAGTAGCCCAAGGCCATGAAGAGGAGGGTGTGAGTCAGGATCTGTGCAGATTGTGGGAAAGGGAGCTTTAAATCAGGACAGCAGGAGGCCCTGAGTCCTGGAAGGGGTCAGGGCCAGTTGAGCAAAGGGCAGAAGTGGAGAGTAGCACTGGCCTCTGGCTTGTCTTTCCTTGTAGTCAACCAGGCTTCCAGCATCCCCCACCCCCAGATCACGCAGAGGCTGGAGCCTGGGCCTCACACCAAGGAAACTCACTCTAGTGCCACCTCTGCCCCACACAGTTCTGTGGCCTCAAAAAGTCCTTCTTTCCTCACTGGCCTCCGTTTCCCCACCTGGAAAGGCCACTTTGGACTCCCCAGGGGCCTGGGCCCCTTCCAACTCTCATGTGCTCTCCCTAGTGGCGGTCCCCCATCCCTGTTTTCACAAGGTGGGCTTGGAGGCAGGACCCACCTGAGCATGTGACATCAAGGCAGTTCAAGACTGGAGGGAACTTGAGCTCTTAGGAAAGGCCACACTCATAGGAGCTTACGAGACACACACTCGTGGATTTCAGAAAGTGTGTAGCTCATGGTACTGGATCTGAAACACATCAACAAATAGACATTCTGTCTCTTTGTCCTGGAGATCTTTCCACAGAAAGGAACTGCAAACACCTCACCAATTTATGAAGCGACTTAGTCTTAATTCTTCATGACCTCTAGTGGCAGAAGAAGGACTCTGCTGTTTGATTTTTTCAGATAATCTGCTTCCACGTTTGCCTCCTCATTTCTCCTGAATCTCTTTCGTGTCCCCATGGTTTCCCACTCCCATCGCATCTGTTCCCCTTCAGACCATCTCGCAACCCACTGGCACATCCCCATAGCCTCAGAAGTCACCTCTCTGACCGCCCCCTCACCTGCTCCCTCCAGCCTTCCTCCCCTTGCTCACAGAGGAATATCCTGGGCACAGGGGTCCACACAAGAACGAAGGAAGGCGCTGCACGCTGTGGTCCCTGGGCTGCAAAGCCTGCCCTGACTGAGCAGGGCACCTGGCGTCCATGCCCTTTATGCAGAGCCATTGTTGTGATGGGGTGGGGGCACCACCTCGGAGCCCCTGGGGGTTCTAATGCACCCCGTTACCCTCCTAAAATATGAGGTACAGGCACTCTGTTACCCTCCTGAAATCCAAAAGGTACTGAATTCCAAAATACAACAGGCCTCTGGTGTTCAGGAAAGAATGGAAGGCCTTCGAGACAGGCGCTGTTGGTTTCCCACTCAGTATTCCTTGTTCCCGATGGATCCCTTTGGAATTTCTCTCTCTCCCTTTTCCTCTCCCTTCCCTTCTCTCCGCCCCCTCTCTGTCTCCATTATTGGATGGGTTTGGGAACAACAGATGGCCCTGCTTGCCTCTGGCTGCGATCCTGCAACCATGCAGGGAGCCAGACCTTGGCTGAAGCTCACACAGAAAGTGGTAGAACTGAGAAACAGAAAGAAACTAGGTCCTTGAGGGTATCTTTGAGCCACGAATCTTGCCAAGCCTGGACCCACCCTCCCTCTGAACTTGCAATTCTATGAGGTAATACACTTTCTTACTGTCCGAGTTGGTCTTTTTTGCTTTCACTTTGAAATGCAGATCCTATCCTGGCATACCTAGCTAAGAATTATTCTCCATCATCTTCAGGATAAAGTGCTTCCACCTCAGCTCAGCTCAGAACAGAGCTCATGGGCCCCATCCCTCCTCCCACTACCTCCTCCCTACCCCTGAGCATCCATCACTTCTAGTCCCTCAAGCAGACTCTCTCCTCCAGCAGCACAAAACTACCTGCAACTCCCCTGACTCTCCTGTGGATTCACTCCTCCATGCTTTTGAGATGGATATTCCCTGCTGGAATGTGTTTTCTTTATGCTCAATCTCATGCACATTCTGCCTCAAAATTCAAAGCATTACCTTCTCTGGGAACCCCTTCTTAGTTCCCAGGGAGCAGGCTAGCAGAGGGGTTGAGAGGACAAGCTGAGGCTGGGAGAGGACAGGACATTGCCAAGAATAGAAATCTGAAAAGAGAGGAAAGATGGAAACAAACAGGATCGTGGAGTTCCTGGATCAAGCCTCACCTGAAGGCAAATCTATTTTCAGGCTTTAAGTCTGTGAGTTTTAAATTTCCTGTATTGTTTATGTTCCTTCAGTTTAGTTTTGTTCATTTGTTTCTTGCAGCCAAAAGCATTCCAAAATGCTTTTCCAAAATTCAGGTCTCTTATGCTTTGCCAAGGACTGGCAGCTTTTCAAGAGCAAGAACAAGGGCCGTAGATTATTTAGTTTTCCATTCCCTGTATTAGAAGACACGCAGTAAGAGTTGGTTGAAATTAAATAAGCTTCTCACTTTGGTAAGATCTGGTTTATACATGTATTTCAAAAATTCAGTTCTCAACATTGTTGGTTCAAAGAAAAAAAATCACTGAATTCTAGCCAGGCTCAAGGTTTGTTCTTTTAAGAACAAAACTGAGTGTATGCTCAGCATGTCATATTTCCATTGCATTGAGGGCATAGACTAAAAATGTTCAAATCATATGCGCTTTGCAAAAACGCCAACTTTTGATTAAAAATACATAGTCCCCCAGTGATCTAACGTTTTTCCAATAGGATCTGAGGGTTATGTATCTATTAAGATAATTTGTTTTGCTCTCATAGAAGGCCTAATTGCCACTCTAGCAAGGCCTACAGAGGCTGATTTGCCAACAGGCATTCCGCTCCCCACTCACCGCTGCCCAGGCTTCTGCACGTGCCTGGAAGTTCCGACCCAGGGCAGTGCACATGGATCACTGTCTGGGAGCTGCACTTAAACCTGGAGGTTCCCTTGCAGAACCACAGCTCTTTCCCACCCCACCCTACCCCTCCCTGGTCCTGCTGAGTAAATCCCCCGTCACATAATGATGGCAACTTCATATCCTGTTTGGGAAACCATATGACGAAAAAGACATCAAGCTGTTCCAAGAGGCTACTATTTTGGCAACATTGCTCCACGGTCCACGGTAATTGAGCTTGGTGGCTCAGCAGTGTGAGGTCCCTACAGTCCTCCTGTGACAAGCTGGATCTTGTCTGCAGAGCAGAGGGAAGGTGGCTGGTGAGTCAGACGCCACCCAAAAAAACTTTGCTGACTGTATAGACCACCTAAAGCCATCACTCTCTGGTTGCAAGTGGGAGAAATCCAGCTTAAAAAAAAAAGACAAGAGGAATTGGGGATTTACGTGGCTAAAAGTGTCATGACTTTAGGTGTGGCTGGAACCAGGTGATTGTCAGAGGCTTGGAGCCAACATTTGCAGTTGAGGAACCCATCAAAATACATTCTCTTTCCTTGTAGCTATGGAAAAAGCTGTGGTGCTTCTCTTCAACTCAGCTTCCTTGCTCCTTCCTGGACTATAATCATAGCGGATAAAGGGTGCTTAAAGGACTCTGTTTGGCCAGGCCTAGGTTACTTGGGTATATCCAGGGACAGGGCACATTCATGTGCTAATGCTGCAAAGAAACAAAAACAAAAGCAAACAAACCAACCCCCAAAACCGGGTGGTTTAAAGCAACAGAAATGGATTGTCTCACAGTCCTGGAGGCTGAAGTCTGAAGCCAAGGTGTTGGCAGGGCCATGCTCCTTCTGAAAGCAGCAGGGGAGTCCTTCTTTGCCCCTCTCTAGCTCCTGGGGGTTGCTGCAGGCTTTGGCATTCCAGGGCTTGTAGATGCATCATTCTAATCCTCGGTTTGCACATGGCCATTTTATCCCTGCGTCTCTTCACATTGTCTTCCTTCTGTGTGTGTTTCTGTCCAGATTCCTCCTTATGAGGATGTGAGTCATACGGGATCAAGGCCCTTTCTAATGACCTCCTCTTGACTTGATTACATCTGCAAAGACTCAATTTCCAAGTACGATCACATTAAGGGTATAAGGGTTAGGACTTGAACATGTATCACTAGGTGTACATAGGGGAAGGGCGCAGTTCAACCAACGACAGCGGGTGGGAAGAGCTAAAACCCATGTGTGAAGTGGGCATGATAGTAACAGCACCTTCCTTACGGATTCAATGTGAGGAGTCAAAGTTCACGCAAAGCCGTCATCCTAGTTCCTGGTTCCTGCTGAACACATGATCAGTCTGGTTTTTGCTTGTGTGGCAACTTCTACAGGGGAGTCAAATCATACATACAAAACTTGTGCACTTTCAATTGCATGTGCAGAGAGAGTCCAATTTAAATAAATTAAAGGAATTAAGAAATAGGGATTTTCCACCCCCCATTCTACTCAAAGTGAGAACACCTTCGAGTGAGAGGAAATTGGAGGAGGGACTTTGCTGTTTCCTCAGACCACCTTGGTCCCCAGGTTCCCCCACTGGGTAGAATGTGAGTCTCGGGAGGAGAGAGGTCTCTTGTGTGCACATATGCCCTGAAATGCAGGCCAGTGACTTCACCTGGTGCCCAGCTTGGGAATGGGCTCTGGAGGAGATGCCAGTGTGTGAGATCATGGAGTGTGGCTCGGGGCACACCTCGTCAAATGGGCTGTTGTGAAAACCAGTGTCCTCCACCCTTCCCAGACCCCTGAAGGCCCAACAGTCCCTGACAGCATGCGTCTCATACTGCTTGCATCTCAGCACACACTGAACAGCACCTGCCCTGGTCTCAGACCCACCGACAAGCCAAGGCCACTGATCACAGCCAGTGGCTGCTGCAGCCATGCCAAAGGCACAAGTTTCTACTCACTTGACTGTCATTTCTGTGCTTTTTTCATTGTGGACTGGTAACAGACAGTCGGAGACCAGCCCCACCCATAGACCTCGCTTTGAGGAGCCACGTGTCCTGCTGAGATAACTTAGAGGATATTCAGAATGGAGGCTGAATGAGATGTCCACCTTTCCTCACTCCTAAGCCCTACCCAAGACAGGCCTCCCCTTGGTAGAGAGCACCACCTTTCCCTGTATGTCTTCTTTCCAGTCCTTTCACCATCGGTTCTCCCTTCCTTAACCAACCTCTCTTCCCCAAATTCCCACCACGCATGTCTAGCCTGGCCATCCCAGCCATCCTGCCCTCCTAGCAGCAGAGTCATTCTTGCAGGCATGTCCTTGCCTTTTTCTATCTGTGACACAACCCGATATGACCAGACCTTGCTTTGTTTCATGGGTCTTAACTTTTAAAGAAATAAAACGGCGAACCCATTTGCTCCTTCAAACAGGCTCTGGGGTCCTGATGAGAGGGGCTGGCAGGGGCGTGGGGAGAGGGAAAGGTGAGAAGGGGGAGTCAGCTCACAGGGGGCATTAGGTAGGTGTGAGGAGAAAGCCAGTGGCCAGTGAGGACAGCCACACCTGCTAAAGACAGCCAGGAGTCCCCTCAGGGTTACCAGGGACACCTCAGCCTCAAACCAGGGCAGAAGAAAACCACGCGTTTCCCTTCCTCTTCAGATCTTCCTCTTCTCAGCTGTGCTGTGGCAGTAACTGAAGGAGTTGGTGATTAGTGATTACTCAGGGTAATGCTGTTGATGACATCGGTCATTCCATGCCTGCCACACATCCAGGCTGCTCAGCTCTGACCCTGCTGCCCCAAGGCCTCCACAGGGACCCTAGGAATGTCCCGCTTTGCTGGCTTCCTGGAAAACTGGGGCTCTTGGTGACACTGGATCGCACAGTATCCTTTTGTTCGCACTTCACACTTTGCAAGCACTCTGGCTGCAAGTCGAATGAGAACAACTCGAAAGTCCATTGACAGTTGAATGGATGAACAGAATGTGGTCTAGACACGCAGTGGAATATTATTCAGTCTTGAGGAGGAGGGAAACCCTGACACACGCTACAATACGGATTAATCTTGAGGACATTACGCTGAGTGAAATAAGCCACCACAAAAGGACAAATACTGCATGATTCTACTTGTATGAGGTCCCTAGGGTAGTCAGATTCACAGAGACAGAAAGTAGAATGGTGGGGGGTGTCAGGGACTGGGAGGAGGAAGAAGGAGAGATAGCATTTAATGGGTGCAGAGCTTGGGATGACAAAAAAGTTCTGCAGGTGGATGGTGGTGATAGATTCACAGCAAAGTGAATGTACTTAATGCCACCGAATTATATTCTTGAAAATGTCAAAAGTAGAAATTGCATATTACATTTATTTTACCACAATTTAAAAAAGTTGAATGAACAAACACTTCATTGTGTTTGTTGTGCAGCTTTTAACAAAGACTCGGTCAGCACACGTGGAGCACCTGCCTGCCCGTGGCCATGCCAGCCCTGTTCCAGGAGCCGGCAGTGCAGCTGCAAGGCACCTTCCGTCCTGCAGGGACTTAGATTCCAGGGGAGGACACGGGAGGAGGCAGAGAAAAAAAAACAAGCAGTAATTTTAGGTAGCCATGAGTGATGGGTAGAAAAATAAGGCCAGGTAGGGGACCACAGAGGGAAGCTGGTAGGGGAGGGAGAGGATTCTCGATGAAGATTGAGGGGCCAGGAAAGCCCCCCAAACCCCACTCCAAGAGGCGGGATTTGAGCAGAGATCTCGATGAATTTGGTGATGGAGGCAACTGCAATCCGGTGCAGAGGCTCTGGGGGAGAGACTGTTCAAGAACAACTAGGAGACCCTGTGACAGGACTCAATGGGAAAGTTATGGAGTAGAAGGCGGTGGGTCTGGAAGGGAGCGAAGCCAGGTGGTGTTGGAGCCTGTGCACCACAACGTGTCACCAGGTGTTGCTCTGAAGGGATGGGAAGCCCCTGGAGGGTGAGCGTGCTCACCTATGGAGCCGCAGTGCTCAGTTAACAAGTTTCTTCCTGCTGCTGTTTGCAGCCTCTGCTGCAAGGAGGAAGAGAGAAGGAGCACTGGAGACCCATTTGGGGGTTGGTACAGTGTTCAGAGGATGTTGGCAGCATGGGCTGGCATGCCGGGATGGAGTTGGTAAGAAGCGGTTGGTCACAATATATTTTAACTTTAGAGCCAGCAGGGCCTGAGGATGAAATTGATGTGAGCGTGAGGGAAAGAGAGGACTCAGTGTGCTCCTTACAGCTTCCGGAGGGGGCAGCGACAGAACGGCGAGGCTATTGTCTGAGAGATGGGAGCTGGGGGTGGACGGGACACATAAGTGTGGCTGTGCGATGGCTGAGGCTGGCTAGACATCCAGGTAGGGATGGCATGTAGGAAGTTGGAAATCGCAGTCTGGCTGAGGATTTTCAATTACTGCGTGGAGATGGCATTCATAATTTAAAGTCACAGGAGCGGAGAGATTATCTAAGAAGCGAGGGTACCCGGAGACTAGGATGAAACCCTAGGGTTCTCCAGGGTTCAGATGCCATGTTTCTCTCCATGAGGCCAAGACGAGTGGTCCTTCTGTGTCCTGCTCCTCACTCACAGTGGCTGACGGGCTGAGGTATCTTCCTACTCAGCCGTTCCCAGCTCTGCGGCTGGCTCCCTGTTGCTAGGTATTCCTCTATGTGCTGCTTCCAGCTCAGGCATTCTCAGTCCTGGCTATACAATAGAATCACTCCGGCAGCCTTTCAAAAATACCATTGCCCTGGGACCATTCTGTACAATTGAAATCGAATCTCTGGGGTGGGATGCAAAGCCTCTGGATATTTTGAAAAGGCAATTCTGATGCACAGTTGACATTGAGAACAGCATATTCCACGCGACTTGGTGCACGTGGATGCATATGTGCATTTTGACTTGTCCCACCACTTGCTGTGGAGGATCTCTGGGTTCTTTAGAAAGAATATCTTATGACAGAGCATGGTGGTTCATGCCTGTAATCCCAGCACTTTGAGAGCCTTAAGCAGGCGGATCACCAGAGGTCAGGAGTTCAAGACCAGCCTGGCCAACATGGTGAAACTCTGTCTCTACCAAAAATACAAAAATTGACCAGGGGTGGTGGTGTGTGCTTGTAATTGCAGCTACTCAGGAGACTGAATCAGGAAGATTGCTTGAACCTGGGAAGCGGAGGTCGCAATGAGCCGAGATCACACCACTGCAATCCAGCCTGGGCAACAGAGTGAGACTCCATCTCAAAAAAAAAAAAAAAAAAAAAAAAAAAAAAAAAAAAAAAAAAAAAAAAGAAAAGAAAAGAAAGGAAAGGAAAAGAATAAAACGTCTTACAGCTGGCCTGCCCGTTCTCAAGCTTCTGTGGTCTTAGATATTAGATCCAGGTGGATTTGTCACGATAACTAGACCACAAGAAAAATAAAACTCAAGATATATCAGACAAGAAAACAGTTTTAAATTGTTCTCCTTTTTTATATTGGTCTGTTGGGTATAATTTCAGTCATTTTTCTGTGCATTTAAAAAGCACTTTTAGGCACAAATGTAATACATTGTTTTGTTTGAGGTGGGTGTATATATTTATACTAAACACATAACACTACAATTTGCCTTTCTTTTTTCACTTCAACAATATGAACAGGAACTCTTTTGATAGGGGTATGCGTAGGCCTGGTCTGTAGACCCTAGTACATATGGCTACATTTCAGTTTAATTAAAATTAAATAAAATTTCAAATTCAGTTCCTCCATCATGCTAGCAGCCATGTCCCAAGTGCCTGGTGGCCACATGTGGCCATGGCTGTCACGCTGGACAGCGCAGATAGCGAACAATTCCATCGTCACAAAGTCCTACAGGACAGCACTGTGTAGGTCATTCTTAGCTGAGGCGTCCTCACCCATAGCGTGGAAGTGCAAGAGTTAGAAAAAGAATTTTTTTTCCCAAACCTTCAGTGAAGGAAAAGGAACACTTTAGTGAGGTCTTTCATGTGAAAAAGTAGGTCACAGCAAATAGTTTCTCCAAGGAGCGGAAATCAATTCCGTGAGAGTCTGAGGTGGCAGCGAGGCATTTCGAGCTCAAAGACTTCTCTGCAAATGGTTGTTTCGCCCTTGCTTGGAGGTTTTTAGATTCCCTTGCCACCTTTGTCATCTCCAAACCATAACGACACGCCTCACACCCTGGTGTTTTCCTGACTGCCTCAAAGGCTCTCCTTGCACGCTGTGCCCCACTGTCTTTCACTGCCATGCTGCCTCCATATTCATGGGCTTCCCGTGTCCGCTGCTCCGTAAACAGTGTGGAGACCTATTCTGCAGGGGTGTCACTTATTCTAAGGTGAGAGAATGCATATTGATGACAGTGCCTCAACGAGAGAGCATAGCTGCGTGCTCTCTGGTGTCCAGTGCTGGCCTAATGATAGCGTTTAACACTCCCTGGGAGGGGACACAGTGTTTTAAAAACATTTCAGACACTCCCTAATAGTTTTGCCTGAGTCTCTGGCATCAGAATTGGCAGGTCCTTGTCTATCAGTATTGAATGCACAGGGTCTCACTTCTTACTGAGAAACTACAGACACAGGGGACAATGAGAAAGGAAGAGGCCCCAAACATGGCTGACTTATAATTAAATATTTAAACACTTAAAATATTTAAACACAATACACATTCTGAGTTTGGATGGATACTGTGTGGAATGTTTAGTTAAGTTAATCATGCTTATGTTTTTTGTTTGTTTGTTTGTTTTTGAGACGGAGTCTCACTCTGTCACCCAGGCTGGAGTGCAATGGCGCGATCTTGGCTCACTGCAACCTCTGCCTCCTGGGTTCAAGCAATTCTCCTGCCCCAGCCTCCCAAGCAGCTGGGACTACAGGTGCCCACCACCATGCCTGGTAATTTTTGGATTTTTAGTAGAGACGAGGTTTCACCATGTTGGCCAGGATGGTCTCGATCTCTTGACCTCATGATCTGCCCGCCTCTGTCTCCCAAGTGCTGGGATTATAGGTCTGAGCCACTGCCCCCAGCCTATGCTTATGTATTTTGACTGCCGTCCTTTGTTGGTTTTTAGAGTAATTATTCATTCATTCATCCCATAAATATGTGTCATTTGCCTAACCTGTGCCTGGTAGTGGGGACACCCAGGTAAACAGGACAGGTGTATCCCTGGTCCTCAGGGCACCTCACAGCGTTAGAGATAGGCAGACCACCAGGCAAATATCCCATGGGGTGATCACTGCTATGGTGGGGGAAGCTTAGCACCCTCTGGGGACATCTGGGAGGGACACTCTACCAGAGCCTCCCTAATAAGCATTTATTTTGTACTTTTACTTCTTGATGAACAAGATCAAGTGTAATGAACTTTAAGCTCTTCTCCAACTCCTTGCTTTGTAAAGGGCAGAGTAAAAATGAGTCCTTAGCTTGAGCAAAACATGATAAGGAATAGGAATCTTCTTGCTAATTTCACCACTGACTTTACCAACTACTTTACCAGGCAACTAACCAAGAACAAACCATGACTTTGTCAGTTCTTTTCTCAGTGTCAGACCTCACTGGTTCACTCAGATCCGGCACTCTCAACATGGGGTTAGCGATAGACTCAGTGGCTCGAGAAATACCCTCAAGCCATATCCAAACTGCTTTCAGTGTGCCTAAGTGCATATTCATATTTAAGTGATTTAAGAACCAGAGATCTACGCATCTGAGGTGTTTGAAAACAGCAAGCTCAAATCTTCAAATATTTTTGGTCTTATTCCAGGCCATGTGGGGCGGTGTAGAGAGCACAATCCAGACGGGGGAAGGGAGGAACAGTGAGAGTGGGTGTAAGCGCAGGGAATATTAGCATTTGGTCCCCAGCTAAGAGCTCTGATGTGAACGCGCTGAGGCCTCCCTGAAGGCACATTCCCCGACCTCCCATGCAGGTACCTAGTGAGAGGTCCTCCCTTTGCAGGCACTCTTGTTCTATTAGACACCTCTGTCACTTCATACATCCTGTCTATGTCATCCTTAAGATAAGGCTCTGGGATCAATCGTATATCCGTCCTTTTACAGGTGATAAAACTGAGGTTCAGAGAAGTTCAGTGACTTTACCAAGATTCCACAACTCAACAATGACTGAGAGCTTCAACTCAGATCTGTCTAATGTATGCACAACTTGGCCTTCATGTTAGAAACCCTGAGGATCACCTAAAGCTCCCAGAGCTAATGCCGATCCCAGACCAGTTAAATCAGAATCTCTGGGGTGCTGTAATCCCAGCATTTTTGGAGGCTGAGGCAGGCAGATCACTTGAGCCAGGAATTCAGCCTGGCCAACATGGTGAAACCTCGTCTGTACTAAAAATACAAAAAATGTTAGCTGGGCATGGTGCTGCATGCTTGAAATTCCAGCTACTCAGGAGGCTGAGGCAGGAGAATCGCTTTAACCCAGGAGGCAGAGGTGGTAGTAAGCCGAGATCGCACCACTGCACTCCAGCTTGGGCGACAGAGTGAGACTCTGTCTCAAAAAAAAAAAAAAAAAATCTCTGGGAGTGGGTGCACCAGGCACTGGGTGATTTCACAGTGCATGCACCCTATCCTATATGTTTCTTTGCAATGCCATGAGTATTCTTTGGAGCCACTTAAGATAATGAGAAGCCTTCTGCAAATTAGTTTTCCAGGCATAGGTTCCAACTGAAGACCGTCATTTCCTCGAAATGCTAACGTGTCCTGATGTGTACTGCTAATTGCTCAGACAGAACATGCAACGGGCAGTGTAGCACACGGATGCCCTTCACTGAAGCCCAGGTCAGTAAAGACAACCACTGTATTTGTTGGGGTTCTGAAGAAAAACAGACCCATAGGAAATATGCTTATCTCTAGAAAGAAATTTACATAAGGAATTGGCCCACACAGTTATAGAGGCTTATAAGACCCATGATCTGCCATCAGCAACCCTGCGGCCCAGGAAACCCAGACAGGGTCATTTCAAGGCCTGGAAGCCAGAGGGCCAATGGTAAAGATTTCAGTCTGAAGTCAGGGAACCGGAAGAACCAGGGCAGGAAAGATCCGAGTCCCAGCTCAATTTGTTAGGCAGAGAAATAATTCAATCTTCCTCTGACTTTTTATTCTGCTCAGGCCCTTGAGGGACTGCATGATGCCCACTCACATTGAGGAGGACCATCCGCTTTGCTCAGCCCACCAATTCGGATGCTCATCTCTTCTAGAAACACCCTCACAGACACACCCAGACATAATGATCAACCAGCTATCTGGGCATCCCATGGCCCAGTCAAGTTGACACATAAAATTAACCCATTGCAACCACCATGGAAGGAGTCGCTGCATGGGTGAGCTGTTGTGTCAGAGGACAAGTTCTTATTCTCAGCCATGAGCCCCCAATAAATTCACACCCATCCAGGAACTAGTGACTAGTCAGGAGATGGCCAGGAGACACCGTGTGAAGGAAGCATTTGTTTGCTACTGACAAAGGTTGCTTCCCTGAAATCTGCTAGGCAATGATCGAGTATAGGCCCCAACTTAAGGGTGGGGGAAAACTTCTTATACGGCCTGTTCTCAGTATAGCGACTAAAGGCTGCTCTCAGTGAGGGTGGTGGCGGGGATTGGCTCAAAAATACAATTCAAGGCAATTCCCAGCCCAGATGCACTAGAAATTGCTTGAATGAATTCCAGTTCCATTTATATCATCCCAAAGCACTCTCAGATGCTACGTCTGTCACCAGAGGGGGTGTTAACTGTCAGGCAGCCAGAATAAAGGAGTGGACACAACCGATGGGGAAGTAGCATCTGCTCATCAGAAAGGGCTGGATGGATCAAAACAGGGATTGCAGCAGAGGAGCTGAAAGGCACTGAGCGGCGGCTCTGCGTCCCGGGGACCTCGGAGTCTTTATCCTGCTGAATGCTCACAAACTACCTCTGAGGCAGGACCGTTCTCCTCACTTCACACGTGAGACAGTCCGCATTCAGAAAAGTGAGTGCTGAAGCCTGAAGTCACAGGCTGGGTGAGCAACGGAGCCAGGCTTTTCCCAGATCTCGCTGAATGAACTGCTCACGGGCTTTCTGTTCTACTGTATGTTGCTGAGATGACCATCCCAGAATGGCTCCACCCTTGCTAAATTGGGAGCTGCCTGGAACTAAGGTAAGCTGCCCTGCTGCTGCTGTGCTGGGCTTCAGAACTGCCAGGCGAGCCGCACGCAGCTGTGTGCGCTGCCCAAGCCCCAGTCCCTCCCACTGAATCAGTTCCTCACAATTGGCTTTATTTCGTCTTAAATTGCTCAAAATAAGGGCAGAGCTATTTGACAGAGGAAATAAAATGAATCCTCCACTGCAGATTCCTATCTCAATGCTACAAAAAGCTACTATGTGGGAATGGACATGCAGGCAACCTGGGGAGCGACTATTGTTTATCAGAATAAGTAGACACAAGCGCCAACACTGACTTTCCGCCAAACGCCTGAGGACTTATTACTGCACTCAAAAAAAAAAAAAAAAAAAATCTGCAATCCCACCACTCAGTCAGTTGGAGTCTAAGACACGAAACCATTTTTACAGCTCAGAGCACATAAAGAGAGATACAGAATGTGGAGGGAAGAGTGTGGGACGATACAGAGTTGGTATAGTACTATTGTCTGAGAGTCTACTGTGTGCTTTATACCCTCCCAGCCTAAGGAGGGGGTGCCGGGCTCCCATTTTGTGTATTTATACACTGAAGCTCATGTAGGCTGAGAAACTTACTAAAAGGTCACATCGCCGGTTAACGGCATAAGATACCAAGACAGGCCTGCTTCATACCTTTGTAACTGCCCTCATTGGAAGGCGGGAATGAGCTCAGATGGCTCAGGAACACCCAGGTGAGTGGTTTTGGAATGGAAAGGAGTCACCAGGCTCAGAGTCCATCGCTGCAGCAGGAATCAAACCCCAGGGGTCGCCTGGTGCAGTTGCAAGGCTTCAAGGGAGACCAGAAGCCACCACATCAGCTGAGCTGACCTCTCGTGAGGCCAAAAGCCACTACTCTATGCAGAATCCACCTACAGCCCACTGAATCCCACATCCCACCCAACGACAGAGAAGATCTGCTTCCTCTGTTCATTTGTTTTTACTCCTCCTCCCCTGCTTTGAAATCTATTTTTCGGAGTATGGACTTTAGCAGCTCCTGTGCCAGGGTTTCAGCTTGAACTCCGCCTGTCACTAGCTGTGTAACCTTGGATGAGATAGACTTCTGTGTCCACATCTGTAAAGTGGGTTATCAAGCAAATTAAGTGAGATCATCAGAATAAGCGAGGCAGCTCTGCACACCTGGTAGGTGTCTAGAGTGTCCCTTGTGATTTTCACCCCAGCTCTGCCACTCACTGTCTGCGTGATCTTGGGCAAGTTACCTATCCCTCATAGCCTCAGTTTCCCCATTTGCAAAACTGGGGCAATCATAATACTTACCTCATGATATTGTAAGAGTTATATAGGTTACTACATATGAGACTCTTATGGGCACATAAGAAATTCTTCATAAATACCTATTTTGCTCCCCACAAGTCATTTGGCAAGGTCTGGAGACTTTTTTTTTTTTTTTTTTTTTTTGAGACGGGATCTCCCTTTGTCATCCAGGCTGGAGTACAGTGGCACGAACATGACTCACTGCAGCCTGGACATCCTGGACCTAAGCAATCCTCCCACCTTAGCCTCCGATATAGCTGGGACTACAGGTACATGCCACCCCTCCTGGCTAATTTTTGTATTTTTAGTTGAGATGGGGTTTCACCATGTTGCCCAGGCTGGTCTTGAACTCCTGAGCTCAGGCGATTCATCTGCCTCAGCCTCCCAAAGTTCTAGGATTACAGGCATGAGCTGCCATGCCCCATCTGGAGACATTTTTGATTGTCGTACTGGGAGTGGGGATTGCTACCGGAATAGAATAGATAGAAGTCAGGGATGCTGCTAAATAAACATCTTACAATGGACAAGACAGCCAGCAAAAAAGAATTATGTGGTCCAAATTGTAGTAGTGCTGAGGTTGGAAAGCTGAGGCCTCGGGAGTCTGGGGCTCTGCCTTGCGGTGCTCACAGGCCTGGGAGCCTTTATCCACACAGTGTAAGATTCGCACTTGTGCTGAGCATGCAAGCCCACTACCAGGTTTGGCCATGGTGCCATTCATGAAGGCTTTTTACAACGAGTCCCTTGGTTACTTGTCTCATTGGCACTGCCTTGTGGCTCCGGCCTTTCTTGCTACCCTCTGTAGCTGATGCCAGGCTTATGGAAGGACACACTTGGCTTCCAGCTGGTTTCCCTTTTCTGTTCTTTTTCTGCTCCTCAGGGGCAGGGCCATCTCTGAGGTCAATGCTGTCTGAATTCCAGTGTGTGGGCCTTCCCAGCGGGAGCTGGTTGCTGGGCATGGCAGCATGGCACAGCCCTGTGCTTGCAGCTCCGCTGATGATGAGCTGCCTGCTGTGACAGGGGGTATGGATGCCATAGACCAGTGCTCCCGAGCTTCTTGCTGGAGATGGTCCCAGAATGTCTGAGAGAGGCTGGAGATGGCTGTAATTAGCCCAGCTTCTTGTGTTGGGCCTGTGGGCTCCAGGCCCAATGCCAGAGCGAGTTTGCAATACCACCAACAGCTCAGCTCCTCCGGAGAGCTGAGCCTCCACCGTGTAAGAGAGGAGGGTAGCTTTCACCCCAGCAAAACCTTGTTCCTGAGTAGGCTTTGGTGCCGGATGTCAACTCCCCCAGACTGTGACCTTCTACTCTCCAGCATCAGGGACCTGTGGTGGAGAGGCAGAGTTTCCACCTGGGGAACTAGGACCAAATCACTCACCGCCCTCCACTGGGGTGGTGCAGGGCCCGACACACATGGATCTGCGGCAGAGGCTGTGCTCAGAGTCCCAGTCCCGTCCTGCTCTCCTCATCTGGTAGAGGTGGGGAAAGCTTGAGAGCTGCCAACAGTGGCTGAAGGAGAGAGATGGGCCCTTGGCAAGGAGGGCGCAAACCTCCTAATGCACAAACATCCCGCTTAGGGACTGGGAGAACTGTCACGAATCAACATGGTGTCGTGCAGACTGCCAAGAGGGCTCACGAGTGAGTTGAGGACCAGATAGGCAAGCCCCTTGGAAACTCCATTGCAGGGTCCTGAAGATGACGCAGGACCCCTGCAACATTCGCGGGAGGAAATGGATATTAAATTAGAGCCAGGCTTGCTTCTTCCCACTAAGAACAGCCAAGGGCACGTGGACAAATGAAGAGCACTTTTCCCTGACGGTTTCAGGGATGGCGCTGCTGGCTGAGGCAGAACTTCCAAGAAGTCAAAATCTCTAGAACAGGCATGCTCTTTCTGTTTTCTATGGGACTGGGAAGGATGGGGGATGCTGACTTGTTTAGTCGTCTAAAGAGTCACACAGTTGGAATTTTCCCCACAAGCTTGAATTATCATCCCTGATTTACAGAGGTCCTCAGGCCTCCTCCTCTCACAGTTTTGTGGTCCCAGGGCTATGGGGAGATCATATGATTCATGAGCTCCTCGCTCAGATCCATTCTGTTCAACAGACATCAGAGGATGTCTATTGAATATCTTTGATTGGCAGGAGTCAAAATGTATGCCCCCGAGAGGACACCCAAACACCTGTGTTCACTAGAGTCCAAGAGTGGAAGCAACCGAAGTGTGCATGGATGGATGGGTGCACGGGCAAAACGTGGCTTATGTTATACAGTGGAATACTACTCAGCCTTACAGAGGAAGGAGAGTCTACACATGTTGTGACGTGGATAGACCCTGAGGTCACTCTCTCCAGTGAAATAAGCCGGTCACGAAAGGACAAACATCGCATGATTTTACCCACACGAGGTATTGGAGTGGTCAAGTTCACACAGACGGGCAGTAGAATGGGGGTTGTCAGCCTGGAGGAGAGAGAAGTGGGGAGTTGTAGAATGTGTAGAGTTTCTGTTTGGGAGGTTGAAGAGCGCAGCAGCTGGGTGGTGGTGATGGCTGCACTACAGTGTGAACGTGCTTAATGCCACTAAATTGTACACCTGAAAATGGTTAAACTGGCCAATTTTACATCATGTGCATTTACCACAGTTAGAAGTAAATCAATGAATAAATATAAGAAGTCAAATGCTACTCGACTACCCCCCAGGAGCCCGCAGCCCGGGGGTTTCGAGAGAACCATATTAGACACATTGGGAAGTCTCCATCCAAACAGTAGCAGTCAGGGGCCGATGCCTGGGCTTCCTAACCCACTCTCGCAGGCCACGCCGAAGCAGCACTGGCTCCGTTCCTCATTCGTGGGGTTTGGGCTGCCCAGCAATCCCCACTGGCAGAACCAGCAAGGGGCAGAGAGGAAACAACGTTCCCCTCTGCTACACCTAAGCCCGAAGTCGAGCTCCCCGAACCTGTTGCCTGGCTGGGCTGACAGCATGGGCTGACCCCATGGCAGAATCAACACTTGGATGTCTGATGTGGTACTTCTCCTTTCAGCCTGGCACAGGTCTGAACGTGAGGGTCTCAGGGGTCCTGTGGAAAGGACCCCTGGAAAGAAGCACCCAATTTGGAAGCTTAAGAGTGAAGATTCCACCAGTTCCTGAAGAAACCTGAAGTCTAGTCCTGAGTCGGGATGGTGATGAATGCAGACAGCATCCTCCCCAGTGAGGGGTGGAAGGTGGGAGTGGAGGTGGGGGGGTGCACAAACCTCAGCACACCAACATGAGCCCCGCAGTGAGCCTGATAGGCAATATCCATGTGGGGTTCACGTGCTGCACCCCTTATCCTCGACAGTGAGGGAAGAGAGGGGAGGGGACCAGAGGGCCCTGGCTTAGGGCCAGGTGACTCTTAGACCTCAGGAGCAGGAAGGCCCTTAATCTGAACCTAAGCGACCCTCTGCTCCGGGAAGAGGGACTCTGCCAAGGAAAATGTGTATGGAGGGGGCTGCTGCTCCATTTCTGAATCAGAAAAGCAACTGAGAACCCCCTCCAAGGGAACCAGAAAACCCAACCCATCTCTCAGCTGCCCTCACACTCACCAGGGCGGGGGGCCCTCCACACCCCAGGTGTGTGTGGTGCAGCCTGTCCCATCTCTCCCTGTAAAGTACTTGCTGTGTAAGAGCTCAAAGTCCTCCCCTGGAGGCAGAGAGGCAGGAGAGGTCCAACCTCCATTCAAAAGGGCTCACAGAATGCCCAGCAGAATAGAAGGGAAAAAAATGACAGTGAACTGGACAAAGAGAAAATTCGAAAGGAAGAAAGAAAATTGCTAAACATGTCCTGTGTGGAAAAGCAGTTTCCCTACTAGGATTAAAACCCATGCTCTTTCCTGAAAGCTTGAGGGAGGCTCGTAAACACCAACAGTCTGATAGAAAGTGGCCACCACATTACACTCAAGCGTAAGGGGGAAGGAAGAGTAAGCCGATTTCTCCCTTGATCCTTGCCCAGGCCCAAACACCAGGGGCACACATGAAGTCTGATTAGGTCAGGGTTATTGGCTCGGAGCAGTGAGGAACAGTGCACACCACAGTTTGGGGGCATTCACCCGAAAGGGAAAATACAGAATTATTATGCCTGCAATCCCAGCATTTTGAGAGGCTGAGGCAGTATGATTGCTTGAAGCTGAGAGCTCAAGACCAGCCTGGACAACATAAGGAGATCCCTGTCTCTACAAAAAAGAAAGAAAATTAGCTAGGCATGGTGGCACACACCTGTAGTCCCAGCTACTCTGGAGACTGAAACTGGAGGATCACTTGAGCCCAGGAGTTTGAGACTGCAGTGAGCCATGATCACTTACTGCACCCCAACCTGGGCAACAGAGTGACACCCTGTCTCACCAAAATAAATAAATAAACAAATAAATAAATAAATAAATAACAAACAGATAGAATTATTATAGGACTTGCAGAAGAGTGGAGCTTGGGTGAAATTTAAATGCAGTCATGATTTTATAAGCTGAAACAAAGCAGTGCTGCATGTCAATGGGTGATACGGTTTGGCTGTGTTCTCATCCAAATCTCATCTTGAACTGTAGCTCCCATAATTCCCACATGTTGTGAGAGGGACCTGGTGGGAGATAACTGAATCATGGGGATGGTTTCCCCCATATTGTTCTCAGGGTAGTGAATAAGCCTCATGAGATCTAACGGCTTGATAAAGGGAAACCCATTTCACTGGGCTCTCATTCTCTTTTGTCTGCTGCCATGTAAGACGTGCCTTTCACCTTCCACCATGATTATGAGGGCTCCCTGGCCATGTGGAACTGTGAGTCCAGCAAACCTCTTTTTCTTTATAAATTACCCAGTCCCGGGTGTGTCTTTGTCAGCAGCACGAGAATGGACTAATACAATGGGTCAGCCTCAGGACTGGATGGCAGAGTGGATGGAGGGTCCTGTTTCTTTGGAAATCATGACATTAAAGTGGATGTGGAATTCTGTGCCTAGGATTCCTTCATCTGAAACTTTACAGCTGGAGTGGAAATTGGAGCAGCTTCTCTGTATCAGAGTGACTTCCATCCAGAGGTGGGATGCTGCGTCTTACTACTGCAACTGCAGACAGCAGAGTTTTCAACAGCCTGTGACTTGAGAGAACAAGGTCTTTCTGTGAATGCGAAAGCAGTAGTCATTCTGACATGTCACAGCTTCAGCGTGTCCTTGGGAAGAACATCAGCAATGTTCCAGCTGGTTTTGTCTATTTCTATTATCCCAGACTCATGAGTGGCCAGGCACAGTGTTACTTTCTCAGTCCAAGTTCATCGGCTCCACATGCCTTCTCCTCCCTGCTCTCTGCCCCGAGGCTGACCTGCGGGAACCACATCAAGGGTTCCCATGCCCCGGGCTTCTGCTTGGGATAGATCTGGCAAGAGTGAGAGGGAGTGAGGGGAGAGGACAAGGGCAGGGCAGCGGTCCCAGTGACTCTATTCCACAGGGCCGCCTGGAGACGGCTGTGTCCTGGGTCTACAGAGGCTGCTTTGCACAGTCCCCTCCTGGGCTTGAGACCCACTTTCTTGCCTTTCCTTCCCAGGGGCTAACAGCTTGGCTGCCATCAAGCCAGCACCATACTCACCCACACCTTGTCAGTAGCACGCAAAGAAATCTCCTTGACTTATCTATTTTGAGTGTGCCATCTGTTTCCTGATACAGGTGGTACAGTCAGTATAAATAAGTATCATTTAATAGATCAAGCTTCCTAACGTGCCGTTAGGAAGTCACACATTCTCGGGTGACTGGCATTGCCGCTCGGAGCCTTGGTTTCCCCATCGGGGAATGCAGAGGGGTTGAAGTGCTGTTGTGTGGATTCAGTGAGGGAAACATCGGACCTGGCCGTGTTAATTTTGTAAGCCTAGAGTGTCGCTTCCTGAGAAGGAGCTGTAGGCTGGACTGCGCATGCAGGGCTGAGTGCCAGGGTGTCCTCCCATGTCTCTGCAGGAGCCACGCTCCCACCAGCGCTGGCTGCTCCCCAGAATCCTGCCTCCCTTCCATGCCTTGATCCAGCTCTGTGAAAAAGACGTTTTCAATTCCACATTTCAGTCCTCCCACTGCGCCTCAGCCTTAATGTGGAGCCACTTTAATACATAAAAGACTTGTCAGGGGAAATGTTGTCATTTCTGTAGCACATTTCTGGAGAAGAGCTTTGATTCATCAGTTTTTAATTCTGTGGGGAGATGGGACGAGATAAAACAGCCAAGTTCTGCCTTTAGAGATTCCCATGGCGCTGCAGCCAAACTGCACCCTCACCTCAGACTTTTGTTTGGCCCCAAATGGTTGGTTTTCCAACTTCGGCGGTTACCATTTCCTTGTGAGCAAATTGTGAAGAACTCATGAGTTACTCTAAACAAACCTAGGACCAGGGAATCCATGAACCCTGCAGTGAGCCTGATAGGTAATACTCATGTGGGGTTCAAATGCTTCACCCCTTCTCTCCAATAGTGAGGGAAGGGAGGGGAGGGGACCAGAGGCTCCTGGTGTGGGGCCACATAACTCATAGACCTCAGAAGCAGGGGGGCTCCTGCTCACTCAGTTGTGAGTTATTTGGGGACAGATGGAACTGAATCTGAACCCAAGCGACCCACTGCTGCAGGCAGAGGGGTTTTCTCCACCAAGGAAGGTTTAAGGCCCTGGGCTGAGCAACCGTTCTATCCCCTCATCTAGGGCAATCGAGAAAGTGGTTGATAATTATTATAGGATAAAGTGATGTTTTAGCTTCATTTTTCCAGAGGAGACTCCAAAACATTAGACAACTTGCCTAAGATGAGGATGCTGGTAAAAGGCATCTCAAGGCTGCTAATTCAGGCCTCCAGACTCCAAATCCAGCCCTCGTGCCCCTTCCTGTGGCCCCATATGCAATGAGGATGCTCGGTCAAGACCGAACAGTACTTAATGTCGAGCACTGAGGGACAGACACTGCGTTGGTACAAAGCGGGTCTTTGTCTCAGCCCCACAGCCTTGAACTCGGGAAGTGGCTTGATTTAGTAGTTCTGGCTATATAGGTCCAGATTCAAGTACATCTGTGGGGTCATCCCGCCAGGCACTGTGAAGTCACTGTAGTGAGAAGGTGCTTACTAAGAATGCTGGACTGAGATAATGCATGAAATAAGGATTTTAATCAACTACATTTGGGAGGAACAGCACACAGTGCTCCCTTCAATATGTATAGTGCGCACTCCTGTGCTGAAGACTGAACAGTCCCATAGCAAAGTCATCTGTTTATGTTATTCAATCTAGCATTTCTCAAATGTATTTGATTTAGAAAACTTTTTTCCCCATCTTTATAACACACCTTGGAAAGCAGTAATGTTAGGTCAATCCCAGTAACCAAGACCCTGCGGCAGAGTCACCATTGTCCGCCCCACAGTTGGCATAGTTGGACCAGGAAACCTCCATATTAGTCTTCTTAAATGGAAAACTATAGGCTGCAAGGAAATTCTAGTCTGCAGAACTTCTCCCTTCTACTACTTCAAAGTCGAAAGTTATGTATACCGAACATGTTTCCAGATGAGGAACTCTAGCAACTATCGTTTCATACATCTCCAAAGTTTTCAGTTCAGTTAGATCATGTCAGTTGCCCTGTCCACAAATTTAGAAAAATGAGAAAATAAAGTGATTGCTAGTAAGACCCAAAAATGTCACACAGCTGAAAAACAACAGTGGAGTTCAGAGAAACAAACACACATGGTTGGAAATTTCTATCAGGAAGCCACTTCCCCTTGTGCAGGACTCAACCCTTCTCTCTGAACGGACTGGACCCTTCTCTCACCTGCAAAACGACAAAGTGATGTAAGGCACCATTATCTTCAATGCCAACATCACTGGGTCTCTTATTCCCCAAACCCGACAACTGCCCATTCTTCTCCATCTTCATCCCTCCCTACTAGTTCAGAGTTTTGCTGTCTCTTACCTAGATATTTCTTGTAACCGCCAGACGGTCTCCTCTGTTCCCTTCTCTCTCAAGTTTTATCTACCTTGCACTCTCCTGGAGAATTATTTTCCTGATGATTACAAGATCAAGTCACTTCCAGGCTCAAAAGCTTCAGTGACTCCCGCCTTAGCCAGTTATTTAAATTTTCTACAATGTAAATTCAACCTCTGCAAGTTCTTTTGCTAAGACCTGACTGTGTAGCTCCACAAGATGAACTTGCCATTTCCATTATGAGTCTTGAAATTCCGAGATATTTGCCTTGCTTTTATGGTCCCCACACAAAGTGGCCATATGGCTCCGTCCTTGACACCCAGCTACAACACTGGCTTCTCCATGCTGAGCTTTCCTTTTGGATCGCCCTGGTCGGAAGCAATCTTGTGCTGTTCTGAACAATGACAGTGTCTTGTGTTGCCTGCTGTATAACCCTTACCACTTTCTTTGCCGTATTTATTCACCCACATATGTTATCTCCTATACTGTATGTAGTACGGTCATAGATAAAGATTATAGATAAAGGCAGACAAACCTAGTTTAGTTTACTATTCCCCTTTCTATTCTATTTCCTCTATATGCTCATATATAGGAAAACCCTATAAATGTTAGTGAAATTGAGACGTAAAAACATTTGTGTTTCTGTGAATATCCCTCTAAAATCCAAATGTGATTGTTCTAAAAAGTATATACCAGCTATTTGTCTGGAAATCTTTAGTGCCCAGGAAAATAAAATCTAATATGACAGGAGAGATCTGTATTCATTTTGACTAAATATATTCACCCAGGGACAAGCATAGATGGATCTCTTCCCTTTGTACCCAGCCCAGAATGAGAACAGCAGCTTCTACTGGACTCTAATCAGTGCTAGAGGAAGGACTTACCAACAGCAGCAGTTGTACCTGCTTGAGCCAACTTTGACTCAAGATGTTGTCCACCTTAAGTCTACCTGAGCCAACTTATTGAACCACAATGCAGAGCTTCACTGACAATTTTTTTTAAAAAGTTCTCCTGCCTTCCTATTTCTTCCAGGCCTTTAGCAAGATCTGCAATGATCTAGAGCATTAAAAACCACCTTCTGGACAGGCACGGTGGCTCCCGCCTGTAATCCCAGAACTTTGGGAAGCCGAGGCGGGAGGATCACCTGAGGTCAGGAGTTTGAGACCAGCCTGGCCAATATGGGGAAACCCTGCCTCTACTAAAAATAAAAAACAATTAGCCAGGCGTGGTGGTGAGTGCCTGTAGTCCCAGCTACTTGTGAGGCTGAAACATGAGAATCGCTTGAACCCAAAAGGCAGAGGTTGCAGTGAACTGAGTTCACGCCAGTGAACAATAAAATAAAATAAAACAATAAAATAAAATAAACAATAAAATAAAAATAAAAACCACATTCCTGTCATATTTCAGCCATGAATCACAGGTACACAAACACTCGATTAGCTATGTTTTACAAGACAACTTCCGGCAAGAAACTAACAAAACAGTTGCATTTTAGATGTGCAGAAACTTCAACTCCCATCATGAATTTTACTGAGTGATCTCTGGAATGAATTGCCTCTCCTGGTGTGGGGGAAAAATAAGCCCCTCGTTCATCTAACTGAGGAATAGGACGTTCTAAATTTTGGTATGATGCCTTCATTCCTGAAAGGTGTTTTTCTTTCTTTTTAAAGCAGTTTCTGCAATTGACCAGAGCAATTCTCAGATACCAGCTATTGGAAATTCTCACATAATCTTCACAGACATGCTTTTCTCTTTCTGTTATTGTTCTATCAATAGCATTTGGCAGGGGACAATGAGAATTTTCCCATTTCCCACTAAATGTCATTAGATAAAAATTTGCCCGTTAACAGAAATGACTTTGCCTTATAAAAAGTTCTTATTCTTCCTGCAGCCAAGATGACGCTCTAAGATCTGCAACTTTTTAAAAAGTCATTTGTGGCTGGGCGCGGTGGCTCACGCCTGTAATCCCAGCACTTTGGGAGCCTGAGGCGGGAGGATCATGAGGTCAGGAGTTCCAGACCAGCCTGGGCAAAATGGTGAAACCCCATCTCTACTAAAAATACAAAAAGTAGCCAGGTGTGGTGGTGGGTGCCTGTAATCCCAGCTACTCAGGAGGCTGAGGCAGGACAATTGCTTGAACCCAGAAAGCGGAGGTATCAC